>NC_137791.1:83377187-83977187 GCF_963383645.1 Muscardinus avellanarius
TGCCCTTTTTTCTCTAGACCTTTGAGTCTCTCCTCTAAATGTGAAATCTTTTGTCTTTGACAAAGTTTCATTGTTAGAGAGCTTCAAGATAGAGATCTGAGTGTTAAAATTCCAAATTACAAGCATCCACCCACTTTTACATTATAATTACTATCTTGGGGCTTTTTTAAAAATAAGGATGCAAATCAATAGTTTTACAACTACTTCTGTGAGTATTGAGGTTAGTAGGCAGACTCATAGAAATATTATATAAGTATTACATATTAACATTGCTAAATGTTTGAACGTTGTCATGTTGGTACTCTACAGCTAGGCTCAAAGATTCTATCAACATAGTGCTGCTAGCTCGTCACTGCAGAATTAAATCTATGAGATCTGTGAACACTGTTATCTGATTTGTTTGTTGTCTGCTTTGAGGTTTTTCCTATTAAGATTATAATGCATTCCTGCATGCCTGTAATCCCAACACTTGGGAGGCTGAGACAGGAAGAGCGCAGATTTAAGGCCTACCTCAGCAATTTAGTGAGACCCTATTTCATAATATAAAAAAAAGGAAACAAGAATTTGGCTCAGAGGTGAAATGCCCCTGGATTCAATCCCTAAACCCCTCCCCCTCCAAATACAATACAATTGGGAGCCTGAGGAAGGAGAATCACATGTTTTGGACTAGCATGTGGTAATTTAGTTCCTTCCTTCTTTCCTCCATACTGAGAACCGAACCCAGGGGCATGCTACATTTAAGCTATAATCTCACCTTTTTAATTTCTTTTATTTTGAAACAGAATCTCATTAAGTTATTGAAGCTAGCCTTAAACATACAATCCTCCTCTCTCAGCCTTTCAAGTACTGGGATTACAGGCATGTGCCACTGCACCTGGGACAAGACCCCATTTCAAAATAAAAATATAATAGGGTTGTGGATCCTGGTGTGGTGGCACACACCTGCTATCCCGGTACTTGGAAGACTGAGGCAGGAGGATCACAGGATTGAGGTCAGCCTCAGCACCTTAGCAAGACCCTGTTTCAAAAGAGAAAATGAAAGGGCTAGGGATAGAGCTGGGAGGTAGAATGCCCCTGGGATCAATTTCTAGAGGTGGAGAGGTGTACATGACTAGGGGAACAATAAGGCATTTTCATTTATAATACTGTGAGTAAAATTAAAATCTGGTATCTGGGGAACAATAAGGCATTTTCATTTATAAAACTGTGAGTAAAATTAAAATCTGGTATCTGGGTTTCTTTTTACATCCATATTTAGTTACTAGTCATCAATAACCTTTTTCTCTATTAATTTCACTTTGGTCAAATATTTTCCATATGTGGAAACTCACTTATTTTCAAAGGATACACAACATCGTTGAACATTAGAATTTAGAAAGGCCATACAAATGTTGATTTTCACAAATATTTTAAATTATTATTATTATAATCATCATCATTTTGGTGGTACTAGGGATTGAACACAAGAGAATTCTACCTCTTCCAGCCCTATTTTCTATTTATTTATTTATTGTTTTTGTTTTTGGTGATACTGGGGTTCCTGGAAGCCCTTCTCTCACCGGGGTACACTCCCAGACCTATTTTATATTTTTATTTTTTTATTTTTTATTTTTATTATTATTATTATTTTTTTTTTTTTTGGTGGTACTCAAGGGTGGAACCCAGAGACTTTTTACCTCCGGGCTATACTCCCAGACCTTTTTTATATTTGATTTGGAAACAGGGTCTCACTAAGTTGCTGAAAGCCTCACTAAGTAGCTGAGGCTGGCTTCGAACCCGTGCGATCCTCCTGTCTCAGCCTCCCAAGCGTCGGGATTAAAAGCGTGCTTCACCACGCCCGGCTTTTATTTGGAAACAGGATCTCTTAAACTGGCTTTGAACCAGCTCGATCCTCCTGTATCCGCCTCCCAAGTGTGGGGATTACAAATGTGCGCCACCACGCCTGGCAGTCTTTTATTTTTTAAAACAGGGTCTCACTGAGTTGCTAAGTAGCTGAGGCTGAGTAGCTGAGGCTATCAGCGAACCACCATCTGGTCTATGCTTCCCGAATGTTGGGATTACAAGCATGCACCGCCACTCCCAGCCTAAATTATTTTTTTAGAAATGATGATTTTGGTAATAAATAGACTCTTCAGTCAAGACGAGAAGTTTATTGGAAATTCTGGGTGTATGGGGTCTCTAAATTTCCTTCAGTTTTTTTTTGGGGGGGGTCCTTCCTTCAATAACTAACCTGAAGTAACATCCAGTGAGACATTAACTAAATTGCACTTGGCTTCTCAGTTCCAAATCTTTTTAGCTGTCTATTCTTTTCAGCTGGGTGAAGAGTAGGAGAAGGTGTAGCAGCCCAAGTAGCAAGTGTGCACCTATGGCGACTCTGCCTCCCAGCCCGGCCCAGATATCCTCACTGTCTCCATAACAGTTTTGCACTTGTTGATCCATTATTTTAATAGTGTACCTAAGCCTTTTTATTATGCCTCTGTTCTAAAATCTATCTTCATGTGTTCCTCAGCACTGAGGCTATAAAAGTTTTATCACCAAGGTCTTTTTAGAAATAAAATAATGAAGACATCAATCTTCTTATAATTAGCTATTATACAAATTTGAAAAACTTAAAAAAGAAGAAAAATCATTTCTTTGTGAGACACCTATGCTTTGTTTGGAGGGAAAATGAACATTGTTTAGTTCTAACTTAAAGATAGTGAATGTTGGGCATGGTAATACATGCCTGTAATCCCAGGACTTGGGTGGCCGAGACAGGAGGATTGCAATTTCAAGGCAACTTCAGAAATGTAGTGAAGCTCTCAGCAACCTAGTGAGACCATGTTTTGAAACTCAAAATAAGCCAAGCATGGCGGTGTATGTTTGTAATCCCAGCACCTGTGAGGCTGAGGCAGAGGATAGCGGTTCGCCGCTAGCCTCAGCTACTTAGTGAGGCCCTCCGAAATTTGTGAGACCCTGTTTCAAAATAAAGAATAAAAAGTAGAGCTGGGAGTGTAGTTAAGAATGTTGCTGGTTTCAATCCCTTTGTCTAAAAAAAAAAAAAAAAAAAAAATTGGCAAGCACAGACAGGAGGATCTCAGTTTGCAGACAGTCTCAGCTACTTAGTATGGCCCTTTGCAACTTAGTGAGACCCTGTTTCAAAATAAAGAATAAAATAAAAGGTCTGGGGTATAGCTCAAAGATAGAATGTCTCTGGGTTCCATCCCCAGTACTGCAAAAAAAAAAAAAAAAAAAAAGTAAATGTTCTAGACAAAGACAGACAATTAGTCTGGAAAAAAAAATGACTGAGCTGGGAGCATGAATGGTGATCCTTGGATTGGGTTAGGATAAGATGATTACCTTTTGGAACAATTATTATTTTTTTTTATAATTTTGGTAGTATAGCTTCTACTTCTAACTCTGGCTAGAAGCTGTTATCATCATACCCAATGACAGACAGCTTTACTACTGTGGCAAAGGCTGGATCACAAGCCTGCTTTGTACAGCACCAGTCTGTTTTTGTGATGATGCCACAGATTGTAGACATGTTTTTCATCTAGAATGCTCTTAAATGCCTGCCTAATATTTACACAGTTGATGTTTTATAAACTTGCCATGACTGAGTTGATTTCTCAACCACACAGATGAGGACACTGAGGAAGAGAGAAGATAAGTATCTTGTCCAAGATTATTCAGGTAGTAAAAATGACAGGAGAAGACGAAGGGTAGTCAGACCTGTCAATCTTTTGTTTTGCTTCCTTTGCTTCTTAGGCTTTGAAATTCCTTTTTCTGATTAGAGATAAAGGAATATTTAACTATGGTTTATTCTAGTTGTTTCTGGTGCTAATTTGTATTATTGTCATTTAACACTAAACAATTTAGAATAAAATATTCTAAAAATATTCTAAAAATATGGTAAAAATATTAAATTAATTTTCCCCTAAGGTAAGAACTTGATAAAATTACTCAAAAATTTGTTTAAAATATATTATAACAGACCCCCGGAGAAACCGGACTCAGTAAGACGCTGGGTTCTGGGCGGGGGTCGCGGGCGGGGCACGCCAGATGGGGCCCGGGTCGCGGGACTCTGGGCCCCAGGCCGAACTGCGCATAGCACGCCAGACCCCTGGAGAAACCGGACCCAGTAAGACGCTGGGTTCTGGGCGGGGGTCGAGCACAGGGCACGCCAGCTGGGGCCCGGATCGCGGGACTCTGGGTCCCGGCCGAACTGCGAGTAGCACGCCAGACCCCTGGAGAAACCGGGCCCAGAACAGAAAAAGATAAAGAAAAATATCGGAGAGGTGGTAAGAAAGCCGTTATGGATGCCAGGACACTGGAGATGCAGACAAAACTTATCTAAATGCACTGGAACTTATGGAAAAATTCGCCGTGAAAGAGGACTGCTATTTCTCTATATTGTTAAGAATCTCAGACATCACATATAAGGAGAGAGTTTAGCGGAGACCAAGGAGAAATGCGGTGTTGAAAGAGTTCTTCGCGATGGTGGTAGAGACTTGTATTCAGGAGAAGCAGAAACCGGATCTTACCAACTTTATTTTTTTAGAGAATTACACCAAATGTCGAATGCTACCATCACGCATACTTAAGAACACTGGACAACATTCAGAGTGGAAAAAGAGCCTGGGAAGGATTTGAAACGGTGGAGGCAGTGGCAATGCCAGTGGCCAATATTCGGGGGAGGAAGAGATCTGATACATTACAACTGGAACCTTTGAAATAATAACCACAGAGACAGTGATCGGAACCTGCTGAGGGGTTAGGCGGGCGCCGGGGCCAGTGGCCGACATCGGAGCTTGCTGTGAGGCAAGGCCACTACTGAGGCCTCCGTGGCCGGGATTGGAACCTGCAGAGGGGTTAGACCGATGCTGGGGCCAGAGAGGCCGGCATTGGAGCTTGGCATGATGCAAGGCTTGTGCTAGGGCCTCCGAGGTCGGGTCCGGAACTTGCTGAGGGGTTAGGCCGGTGCTGGGGTCAGCGAGGCTGGCATCGGAGCCTGCCGTGAGGCAAGGCCAGCGTTGGGGCCCCCGAGGATGGGACCGGAGCCTGCTGAGGGGTTAGGCCGGTGCTGGGGCCAGCGAGGCTGGCATCAGAGCCTGCCATGAGGCAAGGCCGGTACTTGGGCCTCCGAGGCCAGGATAAGAGCCTGCCGAGGGGTTAGGCCGGTGCTGGGGCCAACAAGGCGGGCATCGGAGCCTGCCTTGAGGCATGACCAGTGCTGGGGCCTCCGAGGCCGGGATCGGAGCCTGCCGAGGGGTTAGGCCGGTGCTGGGGCCAGCGAGGCCGGCATCGGAGCATGCCTTGAGGCAAGGCCGGTACTGGGGCCTCCGAGGCCAGGACAAGAGCCTGCCGAGGGGTTAGGCCGGTGCTGGGGCCAGCGAGGCCAGCCTCGGAGCCTGCCGTGAGGCAAGGCCGGTACTGGGGCCTCCGAAGCCAGGATAAGAGCCTGCTGAGGGGTTAGGCCGGTGCTGGGGCCAGCGAGGCCGGCATCGGAGCCTGCCTTGATGCATGACCAGTGCTGGGGTCTCCAAATCCGGGATCGGAGCCTGCCAAGGGGTTAGGCCGGTGCTGGGGCCAGCGAGGCCGGCATCGGAGCCTGCCTTGAGGCAAGGCCGGTACTGGGGCCTCTGAGGCCGGGATCAGAGCCTGCCGAGGAGTTAGGCCGCTGCTGGGGCCAGCGAGGCCAGGATAAGAGCTTGCCGAGGGGTTAGGCCGGTGCTGGGGCCAACGAGGCCGGCAGCGGAGCCTGCCGTGAGGCATGACCAGTGCTGGGGCCTCCGAGGCCGGGATCGGAGCATGCCGAGGGGTTAGGCCGGTGCTGGGGCCAGCGAGGCCGGCATCGGAGCCTGCCGTGAGGCAAGGCCGGTACTGGGGCCTCCGAGGCCAGGATAAGAGCCTGCCGAGAGGTTAGGCTGGTGCTGGGGCCAGCGAGGCTGGCATCAGAGCCTGCCTTGAGGCATGACCAGTGCTGGGGCCTCCGAGGCCGGGATCGGAGCCTGCCGAGGGGTTAGGCCGGTGCTGGGCCAGCGAGGCCGGCATCAGAGCCTGCCGTGAGGCAAGGCCGGTACTGGGGCCTCCGAGGCCAGGATAAGAGCCTGCCGAGGGGTTAGGCCAGTGCTGGGGCCAGTGAGGCCGGCATCGGAGCCTGCCTTGAGGCAAGGCCGGTACTGGGGCCTCGAGGCCAGGATAAGAGCCTGCCGAGGGTTTAGGCCGGTGCTGGGGCCAGCGAGGCCGGCATCGGAGCCTGCCTTGATGCATGACCAGTGCTGGGGCCTCCAAATCCGGGATCGGAGCCTGCCAAGGGGTTAGGCCGGTGCTGGGGCCAGCGAGGCCGGCATCGGAGCCTGCCTTGAGGCAAGGCCGGTACTGGGGCCTCTGAGGCCGGGATTGGAGCCTGCCGAGGGGTTAGGCCGCTGCTGGGGCCAGTGAGGCCGGCATCGGAGCCTGCCGTGAAGCAAGGCTGGTACTGGGGCCTCCGAGGCCAGGATAAGAGCCTGCCGAGGGGTTAGGCCAGTGCTGGGGCCAGTGAGGCCGGCATCGGAGCCTGCCTTGAGGCAAGGCCGGTACTGGGGCCTCGAGGCCAGGATAAGAGCCTGCCGAGGGGTTAGGCCGGTGCTGGGGCCAGCTGGCCGGCATCGGAGCCTGCCTTGAGGCAAGGCCGGTACTGGGGCCTCTGAGGTTGGGATCGGAGCCTGCCGAGGGGTTAGGCCGCTGTTGGGGCCAGTGAGGCCGGCATCAGAGCCTGCCTTGAGGCAAGGCCGGTACTGGGGCCTCGAGGCCAGGATAAGAGCCTGCCGAGGGGTTAGGCCGGTGCTGGGGCCAGCTGGCCGGCATCGGAGCCTGCCTTGAGGCAAGGCCGGTACTGGGGCCTCTGAGGTTGGGATCGGAGTCTGCCGAGGGGTTAGGCCGCTGTTGGGGCCAGTGAGGCCGGCATCAGAGCCTGCCTTGAGGCAAGGCCGGTACTGGGGCCTCGAGGCCAGGACAAGAGCCTGCCGAGGGGTTAGGCCGGTGCTGGGGCCAGCGAGGCCGGCATCGGAGCCTGCCTTGAGGCAAGGCCGGTACTGGGGCCTCTGAGGTTGGGATCGGAGCCTGCCGAGGGGTTAGGCCGCTGTTGGAGCCAGTGAGGCTGGCATCGGAGCCTGCCGTGAGGCAAGGCCGGTACTGGGGCCTCCGAGGCCAGGATAAGAGCCTGCCGAGGGGTTAGGCCGGTGCTGGGGCCAGCGAGGCCGGCATCGGAGCCTGCCTTGAGGCAAGGCCGGTACTGGGGCCTCGAGGCCAGGACAAGAGCCTGCCGAGGGGTTAGGCCTGTGCTGGGGCCAGCGAGGCCGGCATCGGAGCCTGCCGTGAGGCAAGGCCGGTACTGGGGCCTCCGAGGCCAGGATAAGAGCTTGCCGAGGGGTTAGGCCGGTGCTGGGGCCAACGAGGCCGGCAGCGGAGCCTGCCGTGAGGCATGACCAGTGCTGGGGCCTCCGAGGCCGGGATCGGAGCATGCCGAGGGGTTAGGCCGGTGCTGGGGCCAGCGAGGCCGGCATCGGAGCCTGCTGTGAGGCAAGGCCGGTACTGGGGCCTCCGAGGCCAGGATAAGAGCCTGCCGAGGGGTTAGGCCGGTGCTGGGGCCAGCGAGGCCGGCATCGGAGCCTGCCTTGAGGCATGACCAGTGCTGGGGCCTCCGAGGCCGGGATCGGAGCCTGCCGAGGGGTTAGGCCGGTGCTGGGGCCAGCGAGGCCGGCATCAGAGCCTGCCGTGAGGCAAGGCCGGTACTGGGGCCTCCGAGGCCAGGATAAGAGCCTGCCGAGGGGTTAGGCCAGTGCTGGGGCCAGTGAGGCCGGCATCGGGGCCTGCCTTGAGGCAAGGCCGGTACTGGGGCCTCGAGGCCAGGATAAGAGCCTGCCGAGGGGTTAGGCCGGTGCTGGGGCCAACGAGGCCGGCAGCGGAGCCTGCCGTGAGGCATGACCAGTGCTGGGGCCTCCGAGGCCGGGATCGGAGCATGCTGAGGGGTTAGGCCGGTGCTGGGGCCAGCGAGGCTGGCATCGGAGCCTGCCGTGAGGCAAGGCCGGTACTGGGGCCTCTGAGGCCGGGATTGGAATCCTGCCAAGGGGTTGGACCGGTGCAGGGGCCTATGGCCAGCATCGGAGCCTGGCGTGAGGCAAGGCCGGTACTGGGGCCTCCGAGGCCGGGATTGGAATCCTGCCAAGGGGTTGGACCGGTGCAGGGGCCAATGGCCAGCATCGGAGCCTGGCGTGAGGCAAGTTCACTCCTGCGGCCTCCAAGGTCGGGACCAAAGCCAGCTTAGGGGTTTGACCGGTTCAGGGGCCAGCGAGACCAGAACTGGGTCCTCCCATGAGGCAAGGCCGCTGCTTGAGCCAGCGAGGTCTGGATCAGTCCACTGAGTAGCCAGGCCACTACTGGGACCATCAAGAGTGGGATTGGTACTTGCAACACAGCATGCACAGAGAAATATCGCAGAAAATATAAATCAGACGCTTCTCTTAATCAGCAATAACTAGGAGGAAAAGGGCAACAGGAAGAGGTTGAGCTATAGAAAGGGCCCTATAGTGAAGCAACTAATGTGACCAATCAGAGGGTATGTAATACTGGAGGACGGAGCCTCTTTAAAACGCAGGAGGTACATAAACAAATGTATCAAAGTAAATCACCAAAGAAGTGTGGGATGGAGGGAGGGGGAGGGAATGGGACGGGGGCTGGAGGAGGGCTAATTGGATGATGTGTGCTTGTATATCCTCTCAAGTCTTGTACTCCAATGTGATTGATATATGACTACAATGCACCAATTTAAAAAATAAATTAATTAAAAAAATAAAATAAAATATATTATAACAAGATATATATATATATATATATATATATATATATATATACATATATATATTTATTTATTTGTATTTGGTACTAAAGAATGAACCCAGAGACATTCTATCTCTGAGTTACACCCCCAGTCTTTTTTTTTTTTTAATTTTAAAACAGGGTCTTCCTAGGTTGATGAGAGTCTCACTACTTGTTAAGGCTGTCCTCAAACCTGAAATCCTTCTGTCTCAGTCTCCTACATGCCACAATACCTGGCTAGTGAGAAATATTTGAAATGAAGAAAAGCACTGAAATAGGGACATTGTTTTAACAGAAATTTAAAGTTGATAATTATACCATACTTATGTTAGTACTGTTTTAAGGAAAAATCCAATTATGTTTAGTTTAAAGAAGCAATTAAAATAATATAAATCTATTTTCTTTTTTCCAGATTTATAAAATAACCTTTATTTGTTTTTAAAGTTAATATCTGCACTACAGAAAACAAAAGCACAAGAAACAAAGAACAAAGTCATCCAGTCACAAGCAGCTTAGTTGGCTGTAGCCATCCCGCTCCTGTGTATACATACACAGTATATTAGTTGATTAATTTGTATACTGATAACTTTCAATCTTTAATGTTAAAATGATAATTTGTTGTTGTTGTTCTTGTTACTGGGGATTGAACCCAAGGGCATTCTACCTATAAGCTATACCCCAGCACTTTTTTGTTTATTTATTTATATTTTGAGGCACTAGGGATTGAACCCAGTGCTATACCCTCAGCCCTATTTTTATTCTTTATTTTTAAATTTTTTTATTGCTACACTATAGTTTCACATCACAATGTAGATCATATTGACAATGGCATGCCTTCACACAGTACTTGGTGACCCCCCCTCTTCCCCTTTCCCCCTCTCTTGACAATTAGGTTCCAGGTTAATCATGCTACATTCATACTTATGCACATATTTGAATGTAGCTCCTCCGTTAATCAATCTCAGCCTTCCTCCTCCCCTAACCTTCCTCTCTAGGTTTGCTTAGATTTCCCCTCCATTATCTGGAGTCCCTCTGGTATACCTAATACTACCTCGTTTGGGCATATTAGAGAAAACATATGTCCCTTCTCTTTTTGTGCCTGGCTGATCTCACTTAACATAGTGTTCTACAGGTCTTCCCATCTTCTTGCAAATGACATGATTTTGTTCTCAAGAGACTCTAAACTAACAAAACAATTAACCCAATCAAGAACGGGCAACTGAATTGAGTAGACATTTCACAAAAGAAGAGATACAAATGGCAAATAGATATATGAAAAAATGTTCAACATCATTAGCCATCAGGGAGATGCAAATTGAAACTACACTGAGATTCCATCTAACTCCAATCAGAGTGCCAAGTATAAAGAAGTCAAATAACAACAAATGCTGGCGAGGATGTGGAGAAATAGGAACTCTTTTACACTGTTAGTGGGAGTGCAAACTAGTTCATCTGCTATGGAGATCAATGTGGAGATTCCTTAGAAAACGGAATGGATCCACCATATGATTCAGCTATACCACTCGTGGGCATCTTTCCAAAGGGGTTGAAATCAGAGAACTGCAGTACACACGCATACCTATGTTCATAGCAGCACAATTTGCACTAGGTCTCCATCAACATATAAATGGATTGCAAAATTTATGGAAAATACACACAATGGAATTCTACTCAGCAATTATTCTTTATTTTGAAATAGGGTCTTGATTCTCTATTGTATGAAATTACTTCTAAATCGTGTTTTAGGGGGAATAACAAAATGTGTATGTCTGCAGTGTATTCCGTATCATAAAGTCTCCAGTTGTCTATGTATTACACTAGGCTTCTGTAAAGGTATAGCTGTCTATCAAGATTTTTGCCAAAGTTCCTTTCTACATAACACTCAGCATTTGCCATGCCTACTGAGAGCTTGTATATCCAGAAGTGAATGTGACAAGACCATTTGGAATTTTAAAAATTTCATTAAAAACATTGCTATCCTGCCTTCTAAAAAAAGGTCAAAGCATAAATTATTAGTGCATAGCACTTTCCAGGGGCAATACAAATGTGTCTCCAGTTATTTTAAAGTTCAAGTGGGTATACATAAGTATATCTAAGTCAATAGAGAGTATATAAGTCAAGAGAGGGTTTTCAGATGAGAAAGACTTGGGTTATAGTCAAGCCTGGCAGCACTGGCCTGTAATACCAGCTGCCTTGGAGTTGAAGTAGGAGGATGGTAAATTTGAGATCAGCAGGAGCAATTCAGTGAGACACCATTGTAACAGGGGTTCATTTCATGTACTGAGTGTGAACCTTGGCTCAGCCAGCAGGTGGCTTATTTTAATACTGACATTTTTTCCCCTCTCTTCTTTTTCCTTCTTCTCCTACTCCCTAACTGGGGTGGGAAGGAAGGGGAGGGAGGAGAAGATTAACATTCTTACCATGTCCTTTAGTTCACTCACTGAAGGAATGAAGAACTGTTGTCAGTGGGTCTGAGACACACTATCTCAAGGATACCATTTGGACAGGGATTATATCTCCTGACAAATACATCTGGAGCTTAGTTCTTGGATTATTTATATATTTGTTGATTGATTCTGGGGATTAAACCCAGGGGCATTCTATCTCTACACACATCTAGAACTTATTTCTTGGGCTTATTATTGATTGACAGATTGATATATAGATACTTGGGATTGCACTCAGGGGCAATTCTACCTCTGAACTACACTCCCAGCCTATTTATTTATATATTTATTTATGTATTTATATATTTTAAGTTTTTATGATACTGGAGATTGAACCCAAGGGCATTCTACCTCCAAATTACATCTCCAGCCCTATTTTATATTCTTTATTTTAAAACAGGGTCTCAGTAAGTTGCAGAGGGCTTCACTATGCACCTGTGATCCTCCTGTCTCAGATTACAAGGGTGTGCCATTACACCTGGCTTTCCTTTTCTTTTCTTTCTTTCTATTTATTTATTTATTTATTTATTTATTTATTTATTTATTTATTTATTTATTGTGGGTCTGGGGATGGAACCCAGGGACATTTGACCTCCGAGCTACACCCCTGCCCTATTTTTTTAATTCTTTCTTTCTTTCTTTCTTTCTTTCTTTCTTTCTTTCTTTCTTTCTTTTTTTTGGTGGTACTGGGGTTCTTGGAAGCCCTTCTACCTCTGGGATACACTCCCACGGGCTACACTCCCAGACCTATTTTTTTAACTTTTTTATGTGGAAACAGGGTCTCAAGCCAGCGAGGCTGGCTCCAAACCAGCGCGATCCTCCTGTCTCCACTTCCCAAGCACGGGGATTACAAGCGTGTGCCACCATGCCCGGCTTTATTCTTTATTTTGAAACTGGTCTCACTGAGTTGCAGAGGGACTCACTAAGTAGCTGAGGCTATCCGCGAACCATGATCCTCTTGTCTCAGCCTCCCAATGCTGGGATTAAAAGCGTGCACCACCACGCCCAGCTCGCTTTCTTTTCTTTTCTTTTCTTTTCTTTTCTTTTCTTTTCTTCTCTTCTCTTCTTTCTTTCTTTCTTTCTTTCTTTCTTTCTTTCTTTCTTTCTTTCTTTCTTTCTTTTGACATAGGATTTTGCTAAATTCCTAAATTTCTGAGTCTGGCCTTGAACCTGTGATCCTTCTGTCTTAACTTCCCAAGTACTGGGATTAGAGGCATACACCATCATGCCTGGCTGTCTCATTTAATCTTACCTGTTGTTATTTCCTTCTAATGCTCTAATGTTATTTCCTTCTAATGTACTCAAGGCAGGAATATACCCTTCAGATGCTAAGATCAATGGACTATAGTTTTCCAAACAGGGTGGCCTTTTCAGGTCTATAAACTAAATTTACAAAATGGGGAAAATTGAACTATGTTGATAAATATAACCTAGAAATTATTTTCTTTCCTCTTTTTTCTGCTTTTCCATATATATTGCTCTAAAATAATACATGCTTGCTGGAAATTTTTGAGAAAATGAAAAAGGAAAACACAGAAAATGCATACTTATTTAGTTAGAAAAAAGCTCCAGACTGAATAGAAAATAGAAACAAAAAGGAATTATTTCACAGTATCTTTGAATTAATGTTTTCTCCTCCTCCTTCCTCTTCTTCCTTCTCACTTTCTCTTCTTCATCACCTTTCTTCTTTACTGTACTTTATATTTCTAAGATGATCCAGGAGTAAAGGTTTTCTATTATAAAACATCCTAATCCTGGCTAAGAACATATATTTTTGCTTTTTCAGTAAAAACATAGATGAGTCTGTATGAATGCATATTTGCACATAATATTTCAGGATATGTATACCAGTTAGATGGTGTTAGATCATTAAACCAGATTATTAGGCCCCTAAATTAAGAGTACTTCTAGGAATAAATATTTTTGTTGCATGAATAAATCAATAGGTTGTAGTGTTCTGGGTTCTTTTTTTTTCCTGGTACTTGGGATCAAACCCAGGGCCCTTTGCATGCTAGCCAAACTTTACAACTCAGCTATACCTCTAGCCTTAATCTTCTAAGTGTTTGGGATTACAGGTACATACCATCTATGTCACTTATGCTGACTTTTAAATGGATAATCTTATTAAATTAAATACTTATAGAGCTGGGCACAGTGGTACACGCTTGTAATCCCAGTACTTGGGAGGCTGAGACTGGAGGATAGCAGGTTCGCAGCTAGCTTCAGCTACTTAGTGAAGCCCTCTACAACTTAGTGAGACCCTGTTTCAAAAATAAAGAACAAAAATGCCGGGCATGGTGGTGCATGCTTGTAATCCCCGCGCTTGGGAGGGGGAGACAGGAGGATCGCGCTGGTTCGAAGCCAGCCTTGGTGGCTTAAGAGACCCTGTTTCCAAATAAAAATATAAAATAGGTCTGGGAGTGTATCCTGGAGGTAGAAGGGTTCCATCCCCAGTACCACTCACACACACACACACACACACACACACACACACACACACAAATTAATAATAATAATAATAATAATAACAACAACAACAACAAAAATAAGGCCGAGGGTGTAGCTGGGAGGTAGAATGCTCCTGGGTTTCATTCCCAATAAAAATAAATAAATAAATAAATAAATAAATAAATAAATACTTACAGACAAAAGAATGGGAAGCATAGCCTTATTAAAAAAATACTTGTTCATCTAGTGGCAGGACCCAAATAACAGATTCCACAGATCCATGAGAGACCATGAGGCCTGATTCTATTTTTTTTAATTGGTGATTAAACCCACAAATATTCTACTTTCGAGTTACAGCCTCAGCCCTTTTTAGTATTGTTTTAATTAATTTTGAAATGTGGTCTCCCTAAGTTGCTGAGAGTCTTGCTAAGTTGCTGAGACTGGCCTCAAACTTGTGATCCTCATTCTAAGCTTCCCCAGTACAGGTGTGCACATCACACCCAGCTGAGGTCTGACTCTTAAAGTAGCACATACTGCTGTGGTAGTGAGCACTCAGATTTTGTAAATAAAGTAAGGCCAGTCAGAAATCTTCAATCCAGCCGGGCGTGGTGGCACACGATTGTAATCCCTGCGCTTGGGAGGCAGAGACAGGAGGATCGCGCAGGTTCGAAGCCAGCCGCGCTGGTGTAAGATACCCCGTTTCCAAATAAAAAAGTATAAAAATAGGTACTGGGAGTGTAGCCCGGAGGTAGAAGGGTTTCCAGGAGCCCCAGTACTACCAAAAAAAAAAAAAAAAAAGAAAAGAAATCTTCAGTTTAATTGTGCATCTCATACACTTAAAGTCTAAGATTTGTTATACTGCATTACTGATACAAATGCTTTTCCAATGGTTCAGATATTATTCATGAATACCACAAAATGAAGTTAGAAAATATTTCATTTATCAATATTCCTTGGATATATTGATTTAGGAGAATTACAGATACCACAATTTAAGATTCTACACTAGACTAATAAAATAGATATATCTGATTATAGCTGATATTCAAGATCCCCAGATTGAGCAACAATATTTCCACAGATATGTAGAATTTGATTATTCATAAATTAACATTGAACTATCTATCACATATTCTATACATTTTGAAACTTTTAAGCATCAAATTAAAAATTAGAGCCAGGCATGGTGGCATATACCTGTAATCCCAGTACTTTGGAGGCTGATGGAGGAGAATCTCAAGTTTGAGGGTACGCTCAGAAACTTAGCAAGGTCCTCACAAATCAGTGAAATCCTACTTCAGAAGTAAAAACTAAGCCAAGCATAGTGAAGCATGCTTGTAATCCTAGTACTTCGGAGTCTGAGACAGGAGGGTCACAGGTTCATGGTCAACCTAAGCAATTTAGTGAGGTCCTCTTCAACTTAGTGAGACCTTGTTTAAAATAAAAAAAAAATAGGTGTATATCAGAGGTAGAAAGCCCCTCGTTCAATCCCCAGTACCAAAAATTAATTAAGACACTAATTAGTTAAATTAAATTAAAATTAAACTGGGAGTGTAAAATGCCCCATAATTCAATCCACAGTACCACAGAAAACTAAAAATTAACACTAATCAATTAGAGAATAAAGTTTACCTCAATTTCTTTTGTGTATAGGTAGACTACAGAATCAGAAACAAATATTATTATGTTATATTCTTTGTGTTGGGGGTGAGTACAGGGGGTTGAACCCAGGGATACTCTACCCCTGAGCTATACCCTCATCCCATGCCCCAAGTTATTTATTTATTTAATTTAACTTTGAAACAGGGGCTCACCAAGTTGCTGAGGGCCTCACTAAGTAGCTGAGGCTGGCCTTGAACTTGTCTCAACTGCCCAAAACTGGGATTACAGGTGTGTGCCACCACACCTGACTTGTTATATCTTTATTATAGAAAACACAGAACGAAGATGAAAGAGCAGAGATGGTGTTGTCATTTACATTGTTCTGCCACCGTAAGGTGCATGACTTATGCAGACTTCCATGTATACACTTCTTCATACTATGTGTGTCCACTTCTTTGAAATTCATATTTCTAAGAATCAGTGGACTTAATTTTGAGATACTACTGTAGATATTTTATCTCTCAAAACTTCAACTAGATTTTGAATTTCTTGATGTTGGAATTATCATACTCCTGATATTGAAACATCATTTGGTTTACTTTTTCTAAAGAGAGTAATTTAAGAGAGGTGTTATAGAAATACTCAGTAAAAGCCGGGCGTGGTGGGGCACGCTTGTAATTACAGCATTCGGGAGGATGCTGAGATTCGGAGGCTGAGATCACGGTTCATGGACAGCCTCAGCTACTTAGGCCCTCTGCAACTCAGAGAGACCCGGTTTCAAAATAAAGAATAAAAAATAGGGCAGGGGGTGTGGCTCAGAGTCAAATGCCCCTGGTGCCCAGACCCGCAAAAAAAAAAAAAAAAAAAAAAAGAAAAAGAAAAAGAAATACCCAGTAGACAATAACGTGAGTGGGAAAGATAATAGTCAACACTGCAGATCAATTTGCAATAATAACATCAGTGAAATTAGCTGACATTGGGAAACCACAATTTTGTGTTAAAATATGGGAACTGAGTAATTGAACAGGACACACTAGTTGTAAAAAGAAATGACTTACAACTGATGGCTAGCAGGGCAGAGGTGGTCATCATAAAATGAATTAGAAAGAGAAAAGGAGTCTTTTTAAATAACTGACACTGTGACCCTGAACTATAGTAGAAATATGTTGACACTGATCAAATTTGTGGGCCCAGGACATGTGTTAAGTCTTGAAAGATCCAGACTGGTTTTTAACTGTGGAATTATTCTCTAGATTCTACTCTATGTCCCTGCCCTCTTTAAAATACTTTGCACCTCCCACTATCTTTCTTTCTTCCCATTATCTTTCTTCCCATTATTTTCCTTATTTTTTTCTTTTTGTACTAGGGATTGTAAACAGAGGCATGCTACCTCTGAGCTACATACTCAGCACTTATTATTTTTTACTTTGAAACAGGGTCTCACTAAGTTGCTGAGGCTGTCCTGTGATCCTACTGTCTCCATTTCCCAAGTAACCAGGATTAAGGCATACATCACCAAATCCAACATGTCAGGTTTGCAAATAGCTTCCCTAATACTGTGTCTTCCATGCTGTTGCTGCCTTCAGAATCTTATGTCTTACCTTCAGGGTTAGAGTTCCCACTAGCTGAGAATTCATTGCCTCAGTCTCTGCATATAGCCTACTGCCACACTGCCTTACTGCCATGTCTTACCTCTTCTGCTACACTTTTCTCAACTGAGATTCAATTGTTTCCCTTCCACTATTGTCGGGGCCCACTCGGCTGGACTGAGATGGCACCTAGGCTTGTTGCCAGCGTGGATTCAAGATGGCGCCTAGGCTTGCAGCCAAGTCATGAGACTCACAAGATGGACATCTCCTTGAGCATGCGCAGTGTGCCATGCTACGTGCCTGCAGAATGATCAGTGACGCAAAGCCTCATGCTACCACCAGCCTGCCTATGAGAGAGTCAGAAGTGTGCATGCCCTAGCTGTGGGAAGCTTGGGGTTGGTAGGGAATAAAGGGAGGGATTATGATGCTGATATATATTGTGCTTGCTGTATGCATTGTCAGACATATTGAGACATATTAGAAGAAGAATTAAGGATCCATTAAAGAAGAATTCATATTTCAGCTGAAGAGGTGTCTGTGTTGTTCTCTAAGCCCCTGCGGGTCGGAGTCTTAGGGGACGATACGCTATTCTTTCCATTCAGTGTGCTCTACTTTGCTTCTCTGAACAGATCCCTTGCATTAACTATGGGTCATTTCTTACCTCTAATAGGAACTGATACTGAGCTTAAAGTGTCCTAATGAAAATAAAATCCTGAATATCATTTATCCATCTATCTACCCAACATTAATTATACTCTCACCATGTGTGAAGGGAGATAACAATACGAGAAATAACTGTGGAGGGACATTAGAATTCTCATACACTGTTGATGCCAATGTAAATTGGTGAACTATATTGGAGTGCAATTTGGCAATATTTTTTAATGTTATAGTATAGGTGCTGTTAAACAGCTAATTCTTACTTAAGGAAGTTTCTATGAGAATCCTTGTTTTTCTTCATTTGCTTCACTTGATCTTCTTTTATTTCTGGCACATTATATTTCCCTGAGTGCTGCCAGAAGTATGTTTAGGGCTGTTGCTGCAGCTTGGTTTTCCTTGCAGCCTTCCATCCTGCCAACTGACAACGTATTACCTGTGTTGCTGTGAATGTCTGTCAGACTTGCCAGTCCACTTCTTCTTTATTTATTTACCTATTTATTTATTTTAATTTTGTTTTATTGGTGCACTATAGTCTCTCATCGAATGTGGATCAAGGTGACAATGGCATATATTCACACAGTACTTGGTGCCCTTCCCCCCACTACCCCTTTTCCCTCTCGCCCAATACTGAGTGTCTAGATTAGCTATGTTATATTTACATGTATAGACATATTTTAATCCATTAACCTTAGCTTTCTTCCTCTCCTTTCTGGGTTTGGTGAGGTTTCCCCACCATTATCTGGAGTCTCTCTGGTATCCCTAATACTCCCTAGCTTGAGCATATTAGAGAAACCACATGCTCCTTCTCTTTCTGTGCTTGGCTGATCTCACTTAACATAAAGTTCTTCAGGTCTTTCCATCTTCTTGCGAATGACATGATTTTGTTCTTCTTTGCCAGTCTACCTCTGTTTACCACTGTCATTTTCTCTCCAATTCCTGAAAGGAGCACTGCTCTTACCATTCTCCATGACAAAGTTGAAGTACAGCTAAGACTACAGCGAGGTCTTGAGGTCATAAGAAGGGCAAATGTCAAAACTCAAATGTCAACAGAGGTTTGATTGGTAATCCACTACCAGTTTAAGAAATGTAGACATTAGCAATGCTATTTGGCTTATTTATTGTTTATTTATTTTTGGTTTTGGAAATTTGAGTCCAGAAGTATTCTACCTAGAAGCTCTACCTCAAGAACTTTTCACTTTATATTTTGAGACAGGATCTCATTAAGTTTCTGCTGCTCTTGCTAAATTACTAAGGCTGGTCTCGACCTGTGGCCCTCCTATCTCTGCCTCCCAAGGACTGGGATAAAGGCATGCACCACCACGCCCAGACTCATTTGGGTTTAATGTCAGGAAATAGCAGGCAGTATGAGTGAACTGGGTAGCACACTCCCATCAAAGGAGAAGCTACTATCAAAAGCAAGTTGATTGCTCATGTGTGGGTACAAGGGCTGTTTATTCCAGATATATTTTGCAAAATAATATTTTTAAGTGAAAATTTTTCTTTTTCTATTTTTTTACCAGACTAGCATAAAGACTAGATGATGATGATGATGATGATGATGATGATGATGATGATGATGTTGTTGTTGTTTACTATTATCATTGTGGTACTGAGGATGGAACTCAGGAGCATTCTGAGATACACTCCCAGACCTATTTTTTTATTCTTTATTTTGAAACAGGGTCTCACTGAGCTGCAAAGAGCCTCACTAAATAGCTGAAGCTGTCTGTGAACTGAAATCCTCCTGTCTCAGCCTCCCAAATGCTGGAATTAAAAGCATGTGCCACTATGCCCAGCTTAACTCTTTATTTTGAAACAGGACCTCACTTAGTTGCAGAGGGCCTGACTAATAGCTGAGGCTGGCTGTGAACTTGGAATCCTCCTGTTTTAGCCTCCCAAGTACTGGGATTATAAGCGTTCACCACCACACCTGGTTTAAGACTAAATTTTTAATACAAAAATATATTTATTTTTTAAAATTCAGTTTTACTATAACTAAAAGCATACTAAAGAATACAGGTGCCGGGCATGGTGGCGCATGCTTGTAATCCCTGCACTTGGGAGGTGGAGACAGGAGGATCACGCAGGTTTGAAGCCAGCCATGCTGGCTTAAGAGACCCTGTTTCAAAATAAAAAATGTATAAACTAGGTCTGGGAGTATAGCCCGGAGATAGAAGAGTTTCCAGGAATCCCAGTACCATCAAAAAAAAAAAAAAAAAAAAAAAAAAAAAAGAGTACAGGTAATAATATGGCCCAAAAGTAAGGGGAAAATTATGGTCCCCTGGTTTGCTAGATGAGTAACATTTTTTTTTTTATTGGTGTACTATAGTCTCACATCATAATGTGGATCATGTTGACAATGGCATACATTCACACAGTACTTGGTGCCCTCCCCCACCCCCTGTTTCGCTTTTTCCTCCATCTTAATACTGATTGTCCAGATTAACATGTTATATTCATAAGTATACACATAGTCAAATGTAGCTTTTCCATTTGTAAGCCTCAGCCTTCTTTATACCCTACCCTTCCTTCCTGGTTTCCCTGAGGTTTCCCCTCCATTATCTGGAGTCCCTCTAGTATTCCTAATACTCCCTCATTTGGGCGTATTACAGAAAACTTATGTCCCTTCTCTTTCTGTGGTTGGCTGATCTCACTTAAAATAATGTTCTCCAGGTCTTTCCATCTTCTTGCGAATGCATAATTTTGTTCTTTATTGCTGAGTAGAATTCCATTGTGTGTATTTCTCATAATTTTGCAATCCATTCATCTGTTGATGGAGACCTAGGTTGGTTCCATATTATGGCTAGTGCGAATTGTGCTGCTATGAACATGAGTATGCATATGTTACTGTAGTTCTCTGATTTTAACCTTTTTGGAAAGATACCCAGTAGTGGTATAGCTGGATCATATGCTGGATCCATTCCCAGTTTTCTAAGGAATTTCCACACTGATCTCCATAGTGGCTACACTAGTTTGTACTCCCACCAACAGTGTAAAAGAATTCCTCTATCCCCACATCTTTGCCAGCATTTGTTGTTATTTGTCTTTATGCTTGCCACTCTGATGGGGTTAGTGCTTTTTCCACAGCAATAAGACAAGAGAAGTATATCAAAAGAATTCAAATAGGAAAAGAGGAATTAAAATTATCCTTGTTTGCAGATGACCTGATCCTACATCTAAAAGAACAAAAACCTCACCCCAAAAACTACTGGAACTGATTAACCAACTAAGCAAAGTGACAGGATACAAACTCAACCTAAAAAAATCAGTTGCTTTTCTTATGCCAACAATGAATCCACAAAGAAAGAAATAAAACAATTCCATTCACAATAACCTCAAAACCAATAAAATACCTAGGAATAAACCTAATCAAAGATGTAAAAAACCGCCGGGCATGGTGGCACACGCTTGTCATCCCCGTGCTTGGGAGGCTGAGACAGGAGGATCACACAGGTTCGAAGCCAGCCTCAGCTACTTAGTGAGGCTCTCAGCAACTTAGTGAGACCCTGTTTCAAAATAAAATATAAAAATAGGTCTGGGAGTATAGCTCGGAGGTAGAAAGCCTCTGGGTTCCATCCCCAGCACCACCAAAAAAGAAAAAAATGTAAAAAACCTCTACAATGAAAACTATGAAACATTAAAGAAAGAAATTGAAGAAGACCTTGGAAGATGGAAAGATCTTCCTTGCTTATGGATAGGCAGAATAAATATCATCAAAATGGCCATCCTGCCAAAAGTGATCTACAGATTCAATGCAATTCCTACCAAAATCCCAATGACATTCTTCATAAACCTAAACAAAATTAATTGTGAATTTCATATGGAAAAACAAAAGACACAGAATAGCCAAAGCAATTCTCAGCAATAAGAACCATGCAGGAGGCATCACAATTCCTGACTTCATATTATACTATATAACAACATTAGTTAAAACAGCTTGGTATTGGCACAATAACAGGCACAGACCAATGAAACAGAGTAGAAAATATGGAAACAAACCCACACACTTATAGTCAGTTGATCTTTGACAAAGGGGCAAAATTCATATGCTGGAGAAAAGACAGCCTTTTCAACAAATGGTACTAGGAGAACTGCCTATCCATTTGCAGAAAAATGGAACTAAATCCTTACCTCTCACCATGCACAAGAATCAACTTGAGATGGATCAAAGACCTGGAAATCAGACCAAAGACTGTGAAGCTATTAGAGGAGGGCATAGGTTCAACACTTCAACATATAGGCACAGGTAGTAACTTCCTAAATAAGACCTCCAAAGCACAGGAAATTAAAACAATTATTAACAAGTGGGATGGCATCAAACTAAAAAGTTTCTGCTCACCAAAAGAAGTCATTAAAAATCTAAAGAGAAAGCCTATAGAATGGGAGATCTTTACCAGCTACCCCTCTGACAGGACTAATATCCAGAATATACAAAGAACTCCAAAGACTCTACACTAGCAAAACAAATAACCCAATCAAGAAATAGGCAACTGAATTGAATAGACACTACACAAAAGAAGAGATACAAAGGGCCAATAGATACATTAAAAATGTTCAATATTATTAACAATCAGGAGGTACAAATCAAAACTACACTGAGATTCCCCAATAAAATTTTTTCTTTTTTAAAAATAGAAATGGCAATAGATTTTGTTTTTTAGAGTTTTGTGTCTAACTCAAAGATTTCTGTGGCCTTCAATGGGACTATGACTATGAGACACTAATTTATGACCAGTCACTAGCAGCTGCTCCCAGGAGTAGCTACTCTCTACTCCTAGAACTCATTACCCAACTACATTATAAAATCCCAGCATAGCAACCAGCATAGCTCCATGTGACATGTGCTTACACACACACACACACACACACACACACACACACACACACACACACTCTCTCTCTCTCTCTCTCTCTCTCTCACAGTGAGTGTGAGTAAAATTTCTACTTATTTATTTATTTAATTTTTTTTGCAGTACAAGAAATGGAAACCAGGGCATTCTATCTCCAAGCTATACCCTCAGTCCTATTTTTATTCTTTATTTTGAAACAGGGTCTCACTGAGCTGCAAAGGGTCTCACTAAGTAGCTGAAGCTGTCTGTGAACCGACATCCTCCTGTCCCAGGCTCGCAAATGCTGCTATTAAAAGCGTGCGGGACCACATCTGACGAAAATTCCTGTATCAGACGGAAAATACACGTTCTGTCTACTATTGGTATTGGGCTCCACAGACTACTCTAAACAGACTCAGGGAAGGAGATGGTGGCACATACTTGTAATCCCAGTACATGGAAAGCTGAGACAGGAGGATGGCAGGTTCAAGAAGAGCCTCAGCAACTTAGTGACACATTCAGCTAATTAGCAAGACAGTTTCAAAATAAAAAAAGGGGTTGGGGTTGTAATTTGGTTGTAGAATGTTCCTGGGTTTAGACCTCGTTACTCCCTCTCCACCAAAAAAGAATAAACCCCATTACTCCCTCCCCCTAAAAAAGAAGAATAATTGTGTACTATTATAAAAGAACCCAGCCAATTCCTACACTAGACTGCAAAAAGACTGTATTACATCTTCTCTTTGGAAGCCTTTCCTGCTTCAAAATATAACGTTTGCACTCATAGATAGTAAGTTTGATTGAAAAAGAAAACTATCCTCTGAGGGTTAAGCTATAAATAAGCCTATATCCAAAGACATCTTCAAGGTGACTCTCAGAGTAACAGGATGAGATAGTAACTCTGCTTAAAGTCAAAATAAATTTGAAGAGAGAACAATTCAGCCAGAAGGGTTACTGGCCAGACACAAGGAAGAAGAGTCTCAAAGATTAGCATCAACAGTAAAAAACAAACAACATGCTGGGGAGAGGTGAGCAGTCAGGCTACCTCCAGTTTCTGGGTAACCAGCAGATAGATATCTGCTGTGCCAGAAAATATATTATGCACATTGGAATTACAGAACTAATATCTATGATGGTGATTTCATGCATACTAAGAAATATTATGATATTGATTTTCCAAGGAGATTTGCCTACCAAAGAGAATGTGTTGATCCACTTGAAAAGTATGGTCTTTTTGACTCGATCAACAATATTTCTGATTGTGAATTAACAAACAAGTTTTGTGATTATATACTGTAGGTTTACAAAATGTCTCCCATTTCTGTTAAGTGTCTCTGTCCCCTACTTTTCTTAGTGTCACTAGCTCTCTTGTACACTCCCTGTTTCTCTGCAATAATTTATTTTATTACACAAACAAATTGTGTGACAGGATGTTATGAACACGAGAGGGATCTATATATTTTATACTGTCAAAAATATTTGATACTTGATTTTAAGTAGGCATTCGCAAATGGCAACATGGAGAAATTAAAATATCACCTTGTGTGATCAGCTAACTTAACTTTTATTATTCATAGGCTGGAAATATGCACTTTTAGTTTTAAGATTAAATATATGAATTTTGCAGAATTTGCATGGCTGCAACAAGGGAGGAAGGAAGAAATATTCAGGTTTATTTACGGCCTACTATTTTTGGCCCCTCAAATATAGCATGTTTTGAGTAGTGACTCTGGAGTACATAAAGATATTATCTCTATTTTATAAAAGTAGATCTAACCATATTTAGTAAAACTTGCCTTAGGTTACAAAGTTAGGAAATTGCAGGCCTAATATTTAAATCTGAGGCTAGATGGCTTTTGTTTCTTCTGACTTCTTATGAGCACATTATAGCCTTAAACTCTAAAAGAACATGTAATCGTGTGTGCTACTAAAATTTTAATCTGCCCTAACCAAGGTTTAAGTGATATTTGACTGAGTCAGATTGGGAGAGCCCATGACTCAAGCTTGGAAGATGTATAGGGTTGGTAGAAAGATGGGCTTTTGTGATGGAAATCAGGCCAGAGACATAAGGATTTAAGTAAATTTAAAGTCTAGGGGATAATTTTTTTGTATGGTTTGTGTGTATTGGGGGAAAGCACATGGCGATGGGTTATAAGTATATTAATCAAAGGAACAAACTAAGTGCAACTTTCAAAGAAATCTCTTCAGTGGAAGAAAAAATAATGATCACAGTTAATCATAGTACAGAATTGGCAGGAGACCCAGGAATAAAGGCAACTGTATATCACATCTGAAATATGGCTAAAGCACAATTATATATTTCATATGAAAGCAACTCTTAAAGAACTAAAGACTCATAAAGAGCTAGAGCTCAAACTAGATGATGGCCAAATACTCAGCTACTGTTATTTCTGAAATGGCTTTTTCTACTGGACAATTTGATTATGTGTAGAATTCTAGATTCAAAGAATTTTTGTTCCTCAACATTTTGCTCAGTTGTCTCATTGCAGGCAATGTGCTGATGAAAAGTCAAATTTTTAGTTTCCTGTAAGGAATCTTTACTTTCTCTCTAGCAGTGTCAGGATTTCTCTTTTAATACTTGCTAGTCTAAGATTTCCTCATTCTCTATCTGTGTTTTTAATTGTGTGATGTTCACTGGTTCCTTGTTACGTTTCATGGTTTTATGTAATTCTGGGCAATTCTAGGTTATTACCTCCTGAAATCTTTCTTCTCCTACAGTCCTTCAAAACCTATTTAAGAATATTATGACAGGTAAGGTAACTTGATGACTGGTCTTCAGATTATGAGTGCACCCTACCTCTCTTACTGTCTCCAGCCCTCCAATGCACTCCCTGTTTCTCCTGTGTACAAATGGATATGGCTGTTTGTCTTGCAGAAGGAGTGGAAATAGATACCAGAGAGGAAGATATACATAGCTCCTTTCTTTGTGGTGTTCCAACTAATCATCCTGCCAATGGCTTTTGTGTCTCTTCCTGCTCCGGAAGCATCTCTTTTTATTCATTCATTTATTGTGTTTTGGTACTGGGGATTGAACTCACGGACATTCTGTCACTGAGTTACACCACTAACTAACTGACTATATATATATATATTTTTTTTAATATATATGTAATATCTAATATTACATATATATTTAAACAAGGTCTTGCTAAATTGCTGATGGTCTCCCTATGTTGCTGAGGCTGACCTTGAACCTCTAAGCTTTCTATTTCAGTCTCCCAAGTACTTGGATTATAGGCATGTGCCACCTTGTACATGCTTCTAACAAGATATTTTCTCTCTTACTTAGGTATCTTAGGAGGGATCATAACTGAGGTAAATGGGAGGGAGAGGAAGACTTGATGAGTGAAACACATCAATGGACATGATATACATACACAAACTTACCAAAGTCAATCACTCTGTTGAGCATGGAAAGGTGGGGAGGGAGAGGTAGTGGGGTGGGAACTATAGGAGGGCTCAATGAGTGCTATGTATGCCTCTATCAACCTGAACTTCATCAGGATGTATGATTACAATTTACCAGTAAAAATAAAATAAAATATGAACAAAACATTCCCTTTAAGAAAAGGCAAGTAACTACAGAAGCGATAGAGTCAGTCAAATTTAGTAGAACCCTCATACTTGCAATATTTATTGCACAATCATGTTCTTTTATTAGGATTTCGTATGGTATTTATAGAGGTGTCAGCAATATGAACTATTGAAATTTCTCATATTTTGGGAAGGACTCATGGGGATTGAACCCAGGGGCATTCTACCTCCAAGCTATACCCCCAAATATATTTTATTTTTTATTTTGAAAAAGGGTTTCACTAAGTTGCAGAGGGCCTCACTAAATTGCTGAGGCTGGTTATAAGTCTGTGATCCTCTTCTCTCAGCCTCCAACTACTGGAATTACAGGTGTGTACCACCATACCAAACCTTTTGAACATTTTTATATCCATATGTATAGCTGAAAGAGAAATTATTGCCTATTATCACTAGATAACTCTAATATTAATCTGCCAATATATATCCTTTTGGACAAGATCACATACAGTCAAGGAATAATTGGTTAGCATCAAGCTTAAAAATCCCCAAATGGATCATTCTAAACCCTGCCTTTCCCTACAATAGCCTAAGTTGTTCTAAGACTCTCTTCTGACCCTTCTGAGTGATGCATGAGTGTTCCAGGAGAACAATCATAAAAAATTTATTGTTACTAAGCCCTACCTTTGCCTGGAGCTCAGAGAGGAGGAACTTCACATACATTTGACATGAGGTGGCAAAAATTGTCTTAGAGTTAGGTTGTAGCAACCTTTTCCCTACTTAGGAGTGAAAAATAAGACAATACAATATAAGACTTTTCATGAGTTCATAACAATAAAGTGCCAGATGTCAAATTTAGATAAAATAGTCTTGACATCTAGTTGCTATATTACTCATAATGGTTACTGAAGGGGCAGTTTTGCTTTCAGAAAGAATAGAGTTATGCATAGCATAATGTTTTAGTCAATGATCAATCAATTACATATATGACAGTGGTCACATAAACTATAATGAACCTGAAAAAGTCCTACTGCCTAGTGATGTAACTGTCATGATATCATAGTCATATTAATATTGTAGTATAATGCATTACTCATGTGTTTGTGGTGATGTTGGTATAATCAAACCTATTGCACTGCTAGTTAAAAAAAGCATAGTACATGTAATTATTTACAATTCATAATACTTGATAATAATAGCCAATAACTATGTTACTTATGTACTTACTATAATGAACTTTTTATTATTTTAGAATATATTCCTGCTTATAAAACATTTCCTGTAAAACAGTGTGCCAGGTTGTGTCGATAATAGCTTCATGTGTCTTGAGTTTACAGTATCCCTCAATTGAATCAAGAGGTCACATTGATTGATTGGCCTGAATATGTTCTGAGATATGCATCATTAGGTGACTTTGTCAATGTATAAATATCATAAAGTAATATCCAAGATATGACATCTTGGATATTATTTATACATTGACAAAGTCACCTAATGATGCATATCTCAGAACATATTCCTGTTAGTAAGGGATGCAAGACTGTATTGACCTTGGGACTATGTCCCTAATGTATTCACAGCTAAAAATTCCATTATTTTGACAGTAAAATAAGACTGCACAATCAGCATTGGAGATGTTGGAAGGTACAGAGATGCAATTGAGTACTATGTAGAAATTTAAAATTAGGCTATAAAATTGAATTCATGAACATGGAAAGATGTTAATGATATATCCTTTTTTAAAACATTTTTTTATGGTACAGGGATCAAGCCCAGGGCCTCACATATATTAGGCAAGCACTCTACTACTGAATTACATTCTCAGCTTTATGATACATCATTAAATGGATAAAAAGAGTAAAAAACAAGTAAAAGAGCAACCAACTAAAAAATTATTAAAGAAAGAGTTTATTTTATTCTTATTATTATCAAGTTTACTATTTAACTAGTCTGGGGCAGAGGCAGAACAATTATCAGGGTTAGTTAATTCAGAGATTTCACCATGTCATCAAAGAATTAGGTCCTTTATGTGGTGGCACACCTGTAATCCTAGTAGTCAGAGGCTGAGACAGGATGATCTCATATTCAAGGTCAGCCTCAGTAATGTAGTGTGACCCTGCTTCCAAATAAAAAATAAAATAGGGCTGGAGGGTATAGCTCAGATATAAAATGCTTCTGCGTTTAATCCCTAGTACTGAAAAATAAAGAGAATTCTATAATGAACCATAAAATATCCATCACTCTGTATTCAACAGTTTTTAATTTCTGACAAATCTTATTTTATAAATTTATGAATAAAAAGTTCATTTTATTAAAAAGAATTTAAGATCTAATCATTCTCTTATCATTTTTATCTTATCCAGAGAATATACTTTAAAGCAAATCAATAAAATTTAGTTAAAGATTCCCAAATATTGTTTCCTTCAGTTGCCCAAGCTCCTCTCAAATTGCATCCAGTGTAATTCTATGAAAAATTGGCTTTCCTACACTTTTTTCCTCTACCTATGTATCTCAAAAATTTATATTTTACTACTCAAATTATCAGGGCAAAAACACACATTACTCCAGGGAGTACAAAAGTGGCTCAGTGAAAGCACAGACTTATTTTGAAATCTGGTTTGTGTATTTTTTTGGGAGGGGGAGTAATAGAGATTGAACCCAGCAACATTCTACCTCTGAGCTACACCTCCAGGCCCCTTTTTACCTTTTACTTTGAAATAAAGTCTTGCTAATTTGCTAAGAGTCTCATCAATTTTCATTCTTACTTGTAAAACCTGTGAAAATTTTCATTTTACTCTATCTACCAACATTGAATAGAAATAGAATGTTTTGAATTACTCACCATTGAATAACGTTGACATGGGAGTAAGATGGTCCATGTTGGTCTTCCAGCTTCCTGTCCTCTGAGGCACTCTGACAAATACCCCTGTTAACAAAGAGTCTTCAGTTGAAGAGGAACAGCCCAGACTTTTCTCCCTGCTTCCGACCCAGCTCTTGCCCTTTGACTTTGCTTCTTTGGCTTTGAAACACCATTCTTTTTGAGGACTGGGGCTTGAATTAAGTCATCTCGTTTTACCACTCCAGACTCTTCAGGTAGTATGCCCTCCTTTAGAACTGATTCTCACTTTCCAACCCCACGGACACTTGTCCTGGCCAGGCCTGGTCCAGTGCTCTGCAAGAGGATCTTGGACCCATAGACCACATTTAATAAATAATGACCGGGTGCCAACTATGTTTCTGGCACTTAGCTAGGTCTTGAGGACACTGTGGCTACAAAGGACATAATTTCTGTCGTTAAGGAGACTATACTGTCACGAGGGACACATATAAAATTAAAGGACATTAAGAAGTGGGGCACTAATAATTGTTACATTGGATGGAGCACTCGTCTATGAAGCATAAAGCAGGGTCCCCTACATGGAGCAGTGAAGTCTTCCAAGAATGTATGTATAATGAAAGGAGAGACAAGGAAGGGATGGCAATTTCCCACATTAAAATAAAAACTTTTTTTTAGCTCAACCATAATGTATGGTTTTATAGAGCAAAAGGCTTTGCCAAAACAGCATTTGGGATGGGACCTTTTCCTATTGATATATCTAAAAGAGACTAATATGAGATGTTTGATTACTTGGGGCTGTGGACTAGAAATGTATTTTCTTCACAGGAATGTAGTGTTCTTGTGGGCATAATCAATACCCCTTTCTCTCAGTTCCTTAGCACTTTATTTCCTTGCCATATGTGAAACATTTCTATTTGCCTATCCTCTTATGCCTTTCTGCTGGCAGAAGAATGAAACATTCCGCCTTCTAACCTCAGTACTCTGGATAATACTTTAACACAATAAACATTTTTAAACTTATGAATTCAAATGATACAAATTTATTTTTGATTTAAAATTTATGATATGTTTTATTACTTTATCATTAAAAAATATACTATCTCAATATTCAGAAAGGCCAGGTTTATTTTTATCTTTCTTTGTTCCAAAAGGTGAACTGTGAAGTGGGACTTATTTTCCACTGAGTAATTCAGAAACAGGCACACCCAAACCACTAGGGAACTCCTCTAAGGTGGAGATAGAGGACACACAGTTAATTAGGGCTGACTAATGGAGAGAAATGGGACAACAGATGAATAAAGGCCAGGGCTTAGCTTTGCCATACTTTCTATGGATGTGTAGCACTGTACTGTGAATTACGTACACAAAAGACTATTTCATTAATCTGCATTTTTTCTTTTGCAATTTTCAAATATATACCAAACATAAAAATGCTGTGTAAGAGGACTCATCATATGTGATATTTTCCTACAAACCTTTCCAGATGATGATTAAGTAGCATGTTCATTCAATAACCTATTGGTAATTCTAATCTTGATAATTTATATTTTATAATCCTATGCATAGGGCAAAGAAAGCAAGAGCCACGAATAGATAGGGAAACATATTATTATTGGGAAGGTACAGCTTCCAAAGATCATGACAGCCTTGTTTGTGATATTAGAAAAAATAAAATTATACTGACTTTAGGTCTAGTGTGTGTGTGTGTGTGTATGTGTGTGTGTGTGTGTGTGTGTGTGGTACTGAGGGTGGAACCAAGGAGCTTTACTACCTCCAGGTTATACTCCCAGACCTATTTTATACTTTATTTGGAAACAGGGTCTCACTAAGTTGCTGAGAGCCTCACTCAATAGCTGAGGCTGGCTTCAAATCTATGCGATCCTCCTGTCTCAGCCTCCTAAGCGCTGGGATTACAAGCATGCACCACCACACCCATCTTAGATCTAGTCTTAAACCAGTATAATAACAAGTTTTATAGCAATATTTCTGGTAGCCCTATAAATAGTAAAGTTTTCTGCTATACTGGATATTATGCTGAGTTTTTTTATTTCTATTAATCATCTCTTTTGTGATTAAAATCATTTTTTACCCCCCGCGGGTCTGGGGATGGAACCCAGGTGCATTTGATCTCTGAGCCACACCCCCACGCCCTATTTTTATTTTTTATTTTGAAACAGGGTCTCACTAAGTTGCAGAGGGCCTCACTAAGTAGCTGAGGCTGTCTGTGAGCCGTGATCCTCCTGTCTCAGCCTCCCAAATGCTGGGATACAAATGTGCGCCACCACGCTCAGCTCAAAACTATTTTATAACATTCAAACAGAGGGACATATGTGTTATGTACAACTTCTAGTGCTTATTTAAATAACCATTGCTAACCAGAAGTAGTGGCACACATCTGTAATTCCAGGGCTAGGAAGGCTGAAACAGGGAGATAGCAGGTTCAAGGCCATCTAGGCCTTAGTGAGACCCTGTTTTAAAATAAAGGGGAGCCGGGCGTGGTGGTGCACGCTTGTAATCCTCCTTGGGAGGCAGAGACAGGAGGATCACGCAGGTTCGAAACCAGCCTTGTTGGCTTAAGTGACCCTGTTTCCAAATAAAAAAATATATAAAATAAGTCTGGGAGTGTAGCCTGGAAAAGGGTTTCCAGGAATTCCAGTACCACCAAAAATAATAATAATAAAATTAAAAAAGAAGAAAAAAAAAGACAGGGTTGTAGTTCAGAGATAGGATGTTCCTGGGTTCAATCCCCAGTACCAAACAAACAAAAAGTCATTGCTAGGTGTAATAGTTGTGGTTCAATAAATTTAGTATTATGTAAGTTTATTTAATTTTAACATTTCTATTATTAAAATATATTTTGTACTATTGTCTATTAAATAATTAATACTTTAAAGATCTATCCTTATCTTTTTTCAGAATGAGGTGTTACAATATGCTTTAGGTCATTACAATTAAAAAAAAAAACTTGTATCTTTGATTTGAATAGTAAGTGCATCACTTCAGATAATTTAGATGATAATTTGCATATATTTTCCTTTGGGTTAACCTTATACATTAAAAATAATAGTAATTTTTTAGGTCTTGAGTGACATATTAAGAATATTTAAGGCTGGAAGATAATAACCTAGAAAATATTAATGCAGTATTAAGATATGGATCTTAACAGCCCAACCTATAAATGGGAATTCAGCTGGGTCCAAATCCCAGCTTCTTTATCTGCCAATGTATAACCTAGGGTAAGTTATTCCAGTCCTCATATTGTAATTCATTTATATGCAAAATGGATATAGTAAATATCTTCTTCATAAAATATCTTCTTCATAAAAATGTTTTGAAGATTAATCAATAAATATATATGAAATGCTTGGAAGAGGGTATAGCATATTAGCTATTTTCATTTTTACTTAACTGTGCAAACTTACAATCCAATTATTCCATTAGTCAGATATTGCAACAAAAAATTATATAAAAACAAGTGATTAATATTTAACTCACTCATTTTCTTTTTTTAAATGGTGCTTAGGGTTGAAACTGAGGCCTTGCACATGCTAGACAAGTCCTCTACCACTGAGCTATGCCCCCAGCCTTCAAAGTATTTGGGGGGTACTGGGGATTGAACCTAGGAGCATTCTTCTGAACTACATCCCCCAGCCTTTTTAAAGGATCTTGGTAAGCCAGGCGTGGTGGCACATGCTTGTAGTCCCAGTACTTGGGAGGCTGAGACAGGAACATCATACAGGTTCTGAGCCAGCCTCAGCTACTTAATGAGGCTCTCAGCAACTTAGTGAGACCCTGCTTCCAAATAAAATATAAAATAGATCTGGGAGTGTAGCCCAGAGGTAGAAAGTCCCTGGGTCCCACCCTCAGTACCACAAAAGAATAAATTTAAAAAAGGGTCTTGGTAAAGTTAGTGAGAGGTTCACTAAGTTTCTGAGGCTGGCCTTAAACCTGGGATCCTCCTGTCTCACTCTCCCAAATACTAGGATTACAGGTATGTGCTACCATGTCTGGTTCTCAAGTATTTTTGAGTACCTTTGTGTCAGGTACTGCCTACATCTTGGGGATAGAGTCAAGTATGACAATCTAATAATTTTCAGTTTGAAAAGATTTTCATTTCAATGGCTTATTTCAACAAAGAAATAACCACATATAAAATGTGTAATTTAAGCATTAAATACTTTGATGAGAAAGAAATCAAGCTAAAGGGATAGAAATTAATAGGGGTACAGATGATGCTGGATTTAGGACGGGCTACATCTCTATAAACCCATCACTAGTTAAATATATCACATGTTGAAATGCATTGAATATACCAAACCTTCTAAACATCACAGCTTAGCAGTGCCATACACTGTGTAGTACAGGTTGTTTATCCTTGTGGTCACCGGGCTAATTTGGAGCTGTGGCTCCCAAGAGCACAATATCATGAATGATTAGTTCAGAAAAAGATCAAAATTTAAACTCAAAGTATGGTTTCTATTTAATATGTACCACTTTCATGCCATCATAAAGCAGATAAATCATTAAGTTAATTCATCATAAATGGGGGACTGTCTGAACTGTTGAAATAGGCTGGGGTATTCTACGTCTGAGCTATGCCTATAACCTTATTTTATTTTGAAACAGGGTCTTGCTAGGTTGATGAGAGGCTTACTACTTGTTGAGAGTGTCCTTGATCTTGCTATCCTTCTGTCTCAGTCTCCCAAGTACAGGGATTTAAGTGTGTGCCACCATGCCCGGCTTTGAATAGGCTGCTTTTGATGCAATGGTCAGCACTCTCTTGAGACAATATTTGAGCACAGACATAAGTAAAATGAGAAAAAGAATCCTGGAGAAATCAAGAGGGAAAAAAAATTCTAGGAAGTGGGGCCATGAGGCAAAACTAAATCAGGGTCCAAGAGCAAACAGAAGGACTATGTGGTAGAGTGAAGGGAAATCTAGTATTGAGGCAGGAATTGTCAGGTTGTCGGGGCCCACTCGGCAGGACTGAGGTGGCACCCAGGCTTGTTGCCAGCGTGGACTCAAGATGGCGCCTGGGCTTGCAGCCAAGTCACGAGGCTCACGAGGCTGGCGGTGCCCTGAGCCTGCGCAGTGAGCCCTATCAGGCGCCTTACGGATGATTAGTGACGCAGCGCCTCGTGCTACCACCTGCCCGCCCAGGAGAAGGTTAAAAAGCGCGCATGCCCTAGCGGGCGAAGCGAAGAGGGTTGGTGGACAGGAAGAGCAGTTCCTTGGCGGACTGCTCCGGGCTCCGAGCTGGGACGGACATGTTCACAAAGCCACCACTGTGACCGGTGTGTGCTGCAGCAGAGACGTAGGGTGCCACGGAGGAGGGTTGGTGGAGTGATGAGAGAGGAGATAGAAGACTGATGTTGTTTTTACCTGAGAGGGCGTTGGGGGAGCTAAGAGGGTTGGTGGAGTGATGGGGGAAAGATGGAGAAGATTTACGGGAACTGTACAAGAACCTGGGGTAATAAAACTGCTTGAGGAAGATCGTGTAAGAGTCGTCACTGCGCACGACAAGTGGTGGCCCGTACGGGGACCTTCGCTTTGATCAGAACCTCGGCAGTCCAGGGCAGCTGGCTGGTAAGTGCTGGCTGGTAAGTACTCCTTTGACTCCGAAAAGGGAGGAGGAGGCTCCGTTTACGGAGGGTTATTTTCCCCGATCAAAGGGGGCTCCATTAAGGAGGATATTTTTTAGTGTAAGCAAGTTATTTTCCCCGATCAAAGGGGGCTCCATTAAGGAGGATACAAGATAGAAGTAAATAAGGCTCGCGGATAAGCGAGGCTCGCGGATAAGCGAGGGACAGAAGTAAATAAGGCTCGCAGATAAGCGAGGCTCGCGGATAAGCGAGGGACAGCGCTGTGAAGGTTCGCAGGTGTTGCGACGAAAAGGTCTAAGGTTGCTAAAGTGAAAGCAGCCATTTTAGAAAATTTGAAAGCGAAAGAGATTTCTAAGAAGGAAGAAGCTCTGTTAGAATTCATAGAAAAAATGAAACGCCCTAAACCTTCCGCTCTTCCCCCTCCCTCTCCTAATCCGCCACCATAGATGGAAGACACCTGAGGTTAGTTGGAAAAGGCGCCTAATGTGTAAAGGATAGGTCAGAAGATTAGTTCCTAACGTAAGAGTTGTAAACTGCTGCTCGGTACCGTAGAGATGAGTTGTTTTCTTTAAGATCTTTGGGGAATTATTTCTACTTTCCCTCTTCCTTTACCTTGGTTAATGATAGTTTAGGTTGTTTTATTGATACCTGTTTTCTGACTTTCTGCTATGCTTCTATGCACCCTTGGAGACTTTGGAATTTCTGCTCTTATTGCTGTAATTGTGGCCTCTGTGGCCGTGGCAGTTATTGCAGCCACTATGAATGCTCTATCCTCACATGTGGCTGCTGGCATGGCTCAGCAAGCTCAATTATCTGGACTATATGTATAACGTATGTGCAGTATCAGAATTTCTCCCATGCAGGCAATTTGTTTCGTCAATTAAGCAAGACGCTTCTAGGAACTTGGAGCCGTGAATTTGAACACACCATGATTGAGCTACGAGCGTCCATCGCTGCAATTAATCCTACCCGCGTAGAAGTCGCCGCAGTACAACAATGGATGGACTTGATACATGGAACATTGGGTTTTTTAAAAGACTGGGGTGGCATGGCGTTCTGGGCATTCTTGCTGGTGGTAGCATGATGTTTCATGGTTGGATATATCAGGCGAACTCGACAACGCACACTGCAACAACAGCGCATATTGGTGCAAGCTATGGCAGCCCTTGAAGCTGGCTTATCTCTCCATGTACGGCTCAGTATGCTGGATCGGTAGTCAGTGACGGGTAAGATCTTCCCCGGGACCTTTCAACCTAAGACAGGGAAACAATCATGCTATTGTTCTCCCAATGACGGGTAAGAATGGTCCTTGAGGGTCGGCAACCTAAGACAGGCACGATCCCGAGCCTTATTTTAATAAAACAAAAAGGGAGATATGTCGGGGCCCACTCGGCAGGACCGAGGTGGCACCCAGGCTTGTTGCCAGCGTGGACTCAAGATGGCGCCTGGGCTTGCAGCCAAGTCACGAGGCTCACGAGGCTGGCGGTGCCCTGAGCCTGCGCAGTGAGCCCTATCAGGCGCCTTACGGATGATTAGTGACGCAGCGCCTCGTGCTACCACCTGCCCGCCCAGGAGAAGGTTAAAAAGCGCGCATGCCCTAGCGGGGAGGAAGGAGAAAGAGAAGAGGGTTGGTGGACAGGAATAGCAGTTCCTTGGCGGACTGCTCCGGGCTCCGAGCTGGGACGGACATGTTCACAAAGCCACCACTGTGACCGGTGTGTGCTGCAGCAGAGACGTAGAGTGCCAGAAGGAGGGTTGGTGGAGTGATGAGGGAGGAGATAGAAGACTGATGTTGTTTTTACCTGAGAGGGCGTTGAGAGAGCATTAAAGAGGAAGGAGCTTCATCAACAGAGTCGGCGTTCGTGTGTTTCTTCCCTAGGCTCTGCTGGTCAGAGCCCTAGGGACGCGACATCAGGTAATTAGAAATTAATAATATATGTTCAATGGCTCAACAGAAATGATAGAAAATCATGGTAAAATACCATTAAGTACAAAATCTTATGAAAATCATAGGACATATCTAGATATACTTATAAATAATATTACAGGATATTGAAAACGACTGATTCTCATAAATGAAAAGGAGAGCTGAGTAACACCTTTCTATGAGAAACTCCAGGGATACCCCAAATTGGGACCAGATCCTGTCCTCTCTGATCAGGAGTAAGTACACTGTAGAGTGAAATAACTTGCTTTCCCTACAGCACCCAGCACCCAGATCCTAATATCCACACAGAGAAAACTGGGGAGAGAAGTGCAGGTCAGCAGACTCCTAGAGAGAGTGGTGTGGGCGCAAGCACTCCTCTTCTCAGAGAAAAAAGAGAGATATTTGGTTTTCCTCCTCAAACTATGTGATGGAACCCTTGAAAATATCACATGTAGAGATTGTATGTGTATTTGTGTACACAAAGGGAGAATGGCAACTCATTCCTCAACTGGCTTGCTGATAGCCTACTGCACACATAGGTGTACTGGTGTTGCTATAGCAGAGCAGTGCAGTGAGTGTCTTAGGGAAATCAAAACTTTACTTCCTCAAGTTTGAAAGCCACTTGTGAATCAGTAACATTTGCTCACTTCTAATTTTAAGACTTCGGAAGGAGCCAGGCATGGTGGCACAGGTCTATAATCCCTGTACTTGGGAGTTTGAGACAGGAATATCACAGATAATAGAACAGCCTCAGCAACTTAGCGAGACCCTGTTTCAAAAAGAAAAATTAAAAAGGGATAGGGATGTTGCTTGGAAGTAGAATGCCCCTGGTTTTAACCCCTAGTATCATGAAAGAAAAAAAAAAACTCTGAGGGAGAGATACTTGCTGGAGTTGTTAACACTAACAGAGGAGGAAGAGACTATAGTCTAGGCTTTGTTCCTGAGAGGAAATAAATTCCCCTCCTTACTGGATCTTGTTGGAGGGCTTAAAAGATGACCTCAGTAGTCACCAGGCTTTATGTACAGAATCATGGAGGCAAGAAAAGGGGCAGGATAGCTGTAAATGAGGAGATGCTCCCACTGGAGAGGGAGTTGCGGTCATGGACTGGTAGGGTTGCTTTTCCCTAAGGAATTCCTCCATGGATGAGGTGACTCATGACGAAGACCATCCATAGGAAACCAAGCACATCACCAGCAAGGTTTCTCAGTATGAGTCTGTTAGCAGTAGCAGAACTAGATCAGAGGAGAGAAGGACCTAGTTCACATACTCAGAGACAGAGCTGAGGATATACCATCTCTACCACCCTCATTTCTCCTCCTTGAGCCTAAATTCCAGGAGCTAAGCAGTGGAAGGGGAAGAGAAACATCTCAGAACTAAACTCATTCCAACTTTTTATTCCAAGTAGCCAGCATCACAGTTTATGTTGAGGGGAAACAAAGGTGTTCATATTTATGTTACCTTTGTCATCCATGTTTTAAATTAGAGAAGTAAAGCTTCCATAACTAAAGTCATTAGGATGTGTATAGAGTGTCATAAAGAAATACAAGAGTGAGATTTACTCATCATGATTGGAAGACTTGATTGGAATAAAAAATAAAACTATTTTCTGTTTATACTCTTGTTGAGATAAATTGTATATAAGTACTCAAACAGTGAAACAATACAACATTCCACACTAAATCTGAATCATGTGCTAATCTAAAAATCATAATTTCATGGGAAAATAAAAACTTTTCTTCTATTTTTGGTAAAAATATTGCAGATATTTGGTAAAATATTACTGAATTATTTGATAGATTGTTAAATATGATCCTCATATGAGAAATGCTGTCAACTTAGTGGGAAAAAAGTTTACTCTTGATGTGTTTTTTTTTCTTATCAATGATAAGAATATTATAATGATCTAAGTTTCCTTTGCTATCCTTGCTGCCAGGAAGTTCAAAGTCAAACTTGTAGCTTTATCAGACCAAGTAATTTAAGGTGTGGAACATATTTGCATTTCTACTTTTTCTTGAATTTGATCCCTATATTATCAATATATTGTAAAATTTGGAGGAGTGTTTATTTGTAAAAAATAAAATATGGATAAATAAATTTAGGTTATGTCTCTGCGCAGGGAAGTGTCTGTTCAAAAGACCATGAGCTGATGCTCCATTGTTAACTTAATTCATATTAAAAGTGTTTTTTAGCCAGACATGGTGGCGTATGCTTGCAATCCCAGTACTTGGGAGGCCGAGACAAGGGGATCATAGGTTCAAAGCCAGCCTCAGTGATTTAGTGAGTCTCTCAGCAATTTAGCAAGATCCTATTTCCAAATAAACAAACAAAAAAGCAAGCAAACAAACAAAAATAGGTCTGGGGGTATATCTCAGAGATAGAAGGCCCTGGGTTCCATCCCTAGTACCATACACACTAAATAAATAAATAAATAAATATTTTTTAAAGACCTGATGCAAAAAGCTGTTTGAGAATTTAAATGGGTCCAAAAGCGTTATTTTCATTCATTGGTTAAACAACATTAGTCAGTCTGTATTGTATTTCCCAATAAATTTAAAACTACAAGTATTATTTTAGCATACTATTTTGAGTTAATTCTAAAAATCTCATCTCTTGTTTTTATTCTATGTATCATTATATATTCTTAGCAGATCCTTATATCAGTGCCCAGAAAAATTATCCCCAGTATCAAGAACTGCAGAGTATCTTATTAAAAACAGATAAATTGTATTTTAACTAAGAATACAAAACAAAGAAAAGGGGACTCGATGGCAGAGAAGTGAGAGCTTGCTCTACTAGAGATGGAACTGGGCCTCACACATGCCAAGCAAACACTTCACTATTGACCTACACCCCAAGCTCCTTTTAGTTCTAATTATGAAATGGGGTCTTGCTAAGTTTCTCAGGCTGAGCTTGGACTTGCAATCCTTCCACTTCTATCTTCCTAGTGCCTGGGATACAGCCTGCACCTCCATGCCCTTTGCTATGCTGCAACGATGGCTTCCTACTGAGATAGAGACAAAGACAAATTTATTATATTAATATTCTGTTATTTTCATTTTAAACAAATGAAAGTGTATGGGGTACCTTGAAAAATATACATGATGAGAGGAGATGGATCCACAAATAACAACAGCTGTGTTTATTCAGTCAACTAATTCATTCTCTAGTTTAACAATATTGGCTGAACTGTATTGTACAACCCAACAAACTGACCAACAAAAGCATAGCTTTAGTTTTATAAAGAAAACCTAGGTATGATTTTAAAGGCTTCTATTAAGTTAATCATATTATTATAGGCGCTCATGCTTTATCAAGCATAAGAGAACTTGATACATGCTAGGTGATGTTTAAACAATGATAAAAATCATCCACGAGTAGCCACGGTGGCACTGTACTTCCGTACAATGCGGTCATCAGATGTTCAACACTATAAATTGCTAAGTGTAAAAAGGACTATGTAATAATTTGTTGGCTGATAAAAGTGCCCTTGGTCAAGTTGCTATTTTAATTGTTAAGCAGTGTAAAATACCTACTGTGGGTTTCCAAGAGACTTAAATCCACAAATATATTCTTGACTCTGCTTTTACCATTGCATAGAACAACACAATAACAATTGATTTATGCCCAGAGATGCGAATGATTCTAAAAACATATTCTTCCTACCATGGTTTAGAACAAAAGTGTTGCAAATGGTATCAGAAAAGGTTAATGTTTCGTTCCTACTTCTTTTCTTATCATTTTCCAAATTTTTATTAAAATGTAAGCTATATCATTAAATTTGATGACTTACAGTGTAATGACCATTGAGTGGCCTAAATAAAGGCCATTAAAATAGGAAGGGTAACCCAGGTATAGTCAACCTGTCTGGCAATTTAGTGAGACTCTCAGCAACTTAGTGAGATTCTGCTTCAAAATAAAAAAATAAAATATGGCTAGGGATAGAGCTTGGAGGTAGAATGCTGCTGGGTTCAATACCTAGTACCACAAAATTAAATAAATTAAATTAAATAGCTGGACATGGTGGCGCACACTTTTATTCCCAGAGCTTGGGAGGCTGAGACAGGAGGATCCCACAGGTTCGAAGCCAGCCTCAGCTGGCTTAAGAGACCCTGTTTCCAAATAAAATATAAAATATGTCTGGGAGTGTAGCCTGGAGGCAGAAGACCCCTGGGTTGCATCTCTAGTACCACAAAATTAATTAATTAATTAATTAATTAAATAGAAGTCATGGCTTGTGAAGGGAAAAGTAATTCAATAAAATTTATAGTATAACAGGCAGTGTTACCATAACATGAAAGCATAGATAAAAGGCACCTAATCTGGTTTATGGAGATTAAGAAAGACAATTTAAAGATTATACTTAACACAAACAAATGGTTGCATGCAGTGTGTGGACACATGTTTAAAAATTTACTTTTCATAAATTGGATAGTAGCAAGTTAGCTGATATACCTGCATAGTGAGAGAAATATGCTGTCTTATCTAAGAGTTAATATTTGTAAATGACTAAATTTTTAGAATAATGTCACATAATTTTAAACTGTTAATGCTTTTCTAATCTCCTCCTCTTCCTCCTCCTTTTTTTTTTTAACCCTGGGGATTGAGTCATTCTTTCTCTGAGTTATACCCCAAGCCTTTATTTATTTATTTATTTATTTATTTATCCATTCATTTATTTATTTATATTTCGAAACCGGGTCTTGCTAAATTATTGAGGCTGGCCTTGAATCTTAGATCCATGTGCCTCTGCCTCTCAAATACTGGAATTATAGGCATGTACGACCACTCCTGCTTCCTCAAGTATTTTTAGTAGCTGACTTAAGGTTAATACCAAAGAAAAGCTTTCATTGTATGCATGACAGAGTAAAAACTGCTTCAGATTAATTTTAAAACTATTGTTGTTAAGCCAGGTACATTAAAGCAACATATGCCTATAATCATAGTACCTGGAGACTGAAACAAGAGACTCACAAATTTGAGGCCAACCTGGACAATTTAATCAGATTTTGTCTGAAAATAAAAAATAGAAAAAGCCGGGGATGTGGCTCAGTGGTAGAATGCCCCTGGATTCCATCCCCAGCAACACACACACACACACACACACACACACACACACACACACTTGATCTTAGTCCTAATTTGATGGTTCATTAACTCTGTGATTTTGGCCTGGTCATCTGACTTAATTAAACCTAGTTTCTTCACTGGAAACATTAGGAGATTGAGTAGGATAGTTTTTAAATTTCTTTCTAGATTTAGACAACTTACCTTTCTGAAAATTCTGGTTTTAGGTGGGCGTGGTGACACACACTTGTAATCCAACATTCGGGAATCTGAGACTGGAGAATCAAGGTTTGCGGACAACCTCAGCTACTTAGGCCCTTTGCAATTTAGTGAGACCCTGTCTCAAAATAAAGAATAAGAAATAGGGCAGGGGGTGTAGCTTGGAGGTCAAATGCCCCTGGGTTCCATCCCCAGACCTGGAAAAAAATTGTCTAATAAAATATGCTAATTTTAAATTATCTTGAGAAAATATTTTTTAAATTATCACTCCTAGAAAGTCCTTATAAATTATTTTTGTTCTTGTTCTCTATAAAGTTTCTTTGTCCTACTAGTTACACAAACCATCTCTTCTACACTGGCCAAGACTCGTCAGACTGGTTCTATTTGTATCATCAGTGATTTCTTTCCTTGCCTGGATCCAACCTACAAAGTCACTGATGGAGCTGGAGACGCGCATTTGCCTGCAGACTTTGGTCTCCACTGGACTCTCCTTGCTGGTCAGCTATGTATCGGTGAGTTCCCTTTGCCTTCCTTACTTAAAGTGATTTGTAGTTTTAAGTGGAATAAACCACACCAAAGACTGTATACATTTCTAATTTATCATCTTTATTATAAAAATATGTTTTGTGAGATTTCACAGGACATTATGTTAGGATAAATTTCAGTTCTTTCTGTATTGGTGTTCCTTGCCCTCTCCAGTTCCATCCCACTGTGTTTTTCTGTTCACTCTCAGAAAAGGACTACCAGATGTAAAGGTGCTTTGGTGTCTGATAGCTGTCTTTCAGTTTGTTTCATGAAGAATAGAATGTGTTTTTTTTTTTTTTTTGGTTTTTTTTTTTTGGTGGTACTGGGGTTCCTGGAAGCCCTTCTATCTCCGGGCTACACTCCCAGACCTATTTTTACATTTTTTTTTTATTTGGAAACAGGGTCTCCTAAGCCAGCGCGCGCGGCTAGCTTCGAACCTGCACGATCATCCTGTCTCAGCCTCCCAAGCGGGGGGATTACAAGCGTGCGCCACCACGCCCGGCTAGAATGTGTTTTTTAAACATGGTCTTTATCGTATTGAGAAAATATTCTTATTTCAGAAGGTATATGTGAGAAAAAGAGAAGTGTGAAATCATACAAATAAAGCTTATTTCAATAAGATTAAAATTCTAAAATTATAGGTATTTTAAAAAATAAAAACAATTTTAAATGATTGTATGACTAAATAATAATAATTTTTATAATAATAAGTTATTATTTATTATTATTATTATTATTATTAATTTTGTGGTACTGGGGATGGAACCCAGAGGCATTCTATCTATGAGCTACACCCCAGCCCTATTTTTTTACTCACTAAGTAGTTGTGGCTATTGGCGAATCCCAATCCTCCTGTCTCAGCCTCCCAAATGCTGGGATTATAAACATGCACCACCATGCTGGGCTTGTGTGACTAAATTTTTAAAGTCAGATTTTAAAAATAAATCCAATGGTGTTCCTGATCATGCTCTATTGCTTTCTTTCTGTCCTCTTTCTTTTTCTTTATTCCTTCCTTTCTTTCTTTCTTTTTTCTTTCTTTCTTCTTTCTTTCTTTCTTTCTTTCTTTCTTTCTTTCTTTCTTTCTTTCTTTCTTTCTTTCTTTCTTTCTTGTACCTATGTTTTCTTTTGAAGTTAGAAACAACTAGTAACACGGTTTCTGTCCTCTTTCTCTTTCTTTCTTTCTTTCTTTCTTTCTTTCTTTCTTTCTTTCTTTCTTTCTTTCTTGTTCCTATTGTTTTCTTTCGAAGTTAGAAACAACTAGTAACACGGTTTTAGAGTACTAACTTGGATGAAAATAATTAAATACTCAGATTTAAATTTATTTTTTCTGACATTAGCATGCAAGTTCTATTAATTCTTATTTTGAGAAGACTATTAAAAATGTCAAGCTTCCAATTAGAACCAGTTCTTTGCATAAAGGGGACAACAGGTTCTGATATTGACAGAAGTTGGGCCTACTTTTAATAAGATGTTGAATACTCTTCTAGATCTGTCAGCGAAGCAACTAAGAGGCATAGAGACTACAAATTGAGCCAAATTTCTCAAGACTTCCTGCATGTTGCAAGCCTTTTACTATAATCTGTAATAGCTTTGTGTCTAACCCTCTTTACCTTATTATCTTTAAGAATTTTACTATAGAAAATAATGCTTCAAAAAAGCTTCTACCAAGATCAGCATACTAAGTAAATTCCAGGATTTGTCCATGTTAGACATGAGTGAGTTTGGATTTGGTTCTAAATGTGTAAAGAAACTCTAAGGAAGGGGTATGGGAATGAATGTTTCTAAGACTAGTTCAAGTCCTACTTCATAGTAGATGGAAGTTATCTCTTAAGGAAAATACAAACACCAGCCAACCAGCCAAAACCAAAAACATCTTTCTCATCTGAAGATTGTAAAAAAGAAGCAGTTCTCTGTGTGAGGGGCCTTCATGAGAGGAAATGTTAAGGGATTGTGATAGGGTGGAAAGAGGTCAAACTTATTATACACATCTGGAGTAAAAGGAATCCTCTGGTTTTTAAGTTGGGAAGCATATATGAAACAGTTGGGAGTTGTATTACATACCAGGCTCCTTCCTCTTTAGCCACATTTCTGTTAGGCTCTTCCCCTATTCTGCCTAAATGAGAATCACCTTTTTAGAATTTAAGGGTCAGGGGCCGGGTGTGGTGGTGTACACTTGTAATCCCCACGCTTGGGAGGTGAAGACAGGAGGATAGCGCAGGTTTGAAGCCAGCTGCGCTGGCTTCAGAGACCCTGTTTCCAAATAAAAATATAAAAATAGATCTGGGAGTGTAGCCCGGAGGTAGAAGGGCTTCCAGAAACCCCAGTACCACCAAAAAAAAAAAAAAAAAAAAGAATTTAAGGGTCAGAAAAAAAATGTACCAGGTAAACATTATTCTTCTTATGCTGCTATTTTCCCAAAACTCTTATTTTATACCCTTCTTTGAGCTTAAATAAATACTCACACCAGAAATTTAAAGAAAATTTTACCCAAAACAAGTTTATAGTGAAGAGGTTCAGGAGAACAATATACTTATTGAATCTATTTACCGTGATGGGAGTGTCTGCTACTATGTTCACCAGTAATAATAAGAATTAAAGGCAAGCAGATCAGATTTCTAGGAATTAACAGGCACACAAATTTACATAGATAAAGTGAAATTAATAACATTCAAATGAAACAAAATATTTTAATTTTTACTTAAGAATAAGCTCTTAAAATGTGCCTCCCATGCCCTTTGCATTAGACACAGTGAGTGCTTAATAAAAATAAAGATGTCCAGTGCCACTACCAGAAATTATAATTAACCTCTGGTTGAAGCATTGGAATCATATTTTTAAAACTTACACAAGGTAATTTTTGTATATCCTAGAGTTTGAGAATAACTAATATGATGTCTACATAAAAAGAAAGAAACTTGTAAGGCTAAAAGGAAACATAAATGAAATAGCTGTCTGTAAGAAGTCGCCCTTTGTTTTGTTTAAATTATCATGATGATATCTGATGGGAAGCACTCTGTCCCTAGTCACCTTTCCCTCCAAGGGAGACTGAGTACTCATTTGTGCAACACAGTGATGATTCAGGAGGTCAGGACAATTTCAGGAGGTACAGAGACTGAAGGGAGGTTACAGATATTTAGGTAGCTCAGAGAGGCTGGTTTTATTTGTGTCTAAAAACTATGCATGTTTACAGGAAAAATTTCAACATGAAACTATTGTGGCAATGTCACTTCTGAAATTAGTCAGTGGTGGTGCTGAAGGGTCTTCTCTCCATCACAACATGATTATGTTACAGATATCGAATGTGTGCTCATTTCTCTTCTAACTAAAATCAGCCCTGATCCATATAACAATTTTTAGTGAGTTCCCATTGTTTCTGTGTGGACTCATCTTGTGGGTTTTTAAAAGTACTGTTTAACTGAATTTTGGTAATGTTTTCAAGAGCAGTTATTGCTATCATTCTTTCAAAAGATAAAGTAGCTGTTGCTCAGATTGTCCAGCTTTAGGTAGTGTTGGATCCACAATTTGACCTTGATGTTTGTGGTTTTAAAGTCCAGGCTCTTTTCCCTAAAATAAATTGTCTATTTACACAGCCTTCGCTACTTAGTGAGGCCCTCCACAACTCAGTGAGACCCTGTTTAAAAATAAAAAATAAAAAATTGGGCAGGGGGTTTAGCTCGAAGATCGAATGCCTCTGGGTTCCATCCCCAGACCCGGAAAAAAAAAAATTGTCTATCGTGTGTGGGAAGCTGAAAGTAGGGCTTCTGGAAAGTGTATACTCTAAGAGTGGAATGGAAAACATCAACACACACGTATATACACAGAGAAAATGTGAATGCATATGCAAAGAAAAATATATAAAGATTAATACAAACTACACATATATGCTGAGGGGGAATGTGTAGATGTATAATTTTTCTTTCATTAATAGGTTTCTAAGAATGCTCTGACTTATTTACTTAATTTCCTTAAAACTGCCTTTATATTTAAGTAAAACAAGCATAGGAGCTAATTCATCTTATTTTAAAGGTGAGCAGCAACTGAGAGTATAGCACTTTGATGATATCATCAATATTTTCTAGAAAAGGATTACAACAGTTGCTGTATTGTAAAACTCAAGTCCATCTTAGTAGAGCATTTCTTAAGAACTAGTTCATTTGTCAGTAGTAACTATAACTGTGTAATGCACCTTTGTTATTCTGTCATTGTCTTATTTTCCTCTAAAAATATGCCATTGCTTTGACATAAAGAGAGAATAAATAGAAATATTCAGGAACTCCAAACACGGCATATGCCTCTAGCTCAGCATTGAGATTTATAAGCATGCTGGATTTCTCTCCCATGCTGGAGGACAGGGCTGGCTGAATAATTGTGGAGCAGGAGAAATGAGTTTTGTCTTCATGGCACCATGAGGGTTAGGATTTAGAGGAATTGTGTTAAGAAGTAACTCAAGCATACTCTCTTGGACCTACTCTTTGAAGACAGTGAATGAGACCTGTAAACAATGGTCTTACAGATTCAGGCACAATATACTTAGTTTGGGACCAATGGAATAGAAACTTAGAGACATTTAGAAAGTTAAAGAAGGAGAAGCAGGCTGCACAACATGCTATAGGACCTACAAGCCCAGCCTTCTCCCAGTTACACACATGCCTTGTGCTGGCAGATGATTTCTGAGATGTTTAGAATTGTGTTTCTAAGATGATAGAACTAAACTTAGGAGAATTCAAAGGAACATACAGGCATCACTAAATTCTACCTTTCAACATTTCATCTAAAGATGTCCGATGATGTCTCTTTTTTGAAGCTGCAAATTCAAGTAGAAGGATTTAACACTTTAAGTTGAACCATGAGTCAGTGCAGAACAAAATAATATTTGCTATAATTCCCTTCAAACGTACTATTTGCCAACTACTGTCCTAGAACATCATGTGTACTTAATCTTCTTAAGAACCTATGGTTATATTATTATACCCATTCTACAGATGAGGAAACTAAGGCTTGGACAGGTACCCTTTTTGCCCTGGGATAAATGGCAGAACTGAGAATTAAACTGGGTCTATCTTACTCTGCTTTTAATCATGATGCCGTGGCATCCTCACAGTATCTCCTTTGTTCACATAGGTGGTTCTTACATCACTCTGGTTTAACTGTCTTGTGGTCTTAAATATATTAAATTTATATTTTCAAGGTTAATGTTATTATTCAAAAATAATCTTTGTAATCAAACTCTGGGGCTAGTAGAAAGGAAGCATTGCTGATTGTATTATTCAAAGCAAGGAAATAAAACACTTCAAAATTAGATAGTTTGCTTGTGGCCGAAGCAATGGGTGAGTCAGTTGGTATTATTAACAGATAGAATCTGCCCTCTGGGTACACCCATACTGACTCCAGCACAGTCAAGTAGAAGAGTTAAATTAATGTAGATGACTAGATGACACAAGAAGTATTGTTATTAGTAATACCATATGAACTTGTATAAAATATATGGTCCTTTTTTAATTGACAAAAATTATATGTATTTGTCATATGTAGCATGCTATTTTGAAACACTGTAGAATTGCTGCATTGAGCTAGTGAACATATGCACTGTCTCACATAGGATTATTTGTGGTGAGGACACTTAAAATCTACCCTCTTAGCATTTCCAAAAATAGGATACATGGTTAGTATCATAGGTCTCTTGAACTTATTCCTCCTAGCTAACTAAAACTTTGTATTTTAAAATTGCACATTGAAAGCTTGTCATGTCACTTATGATAAAATCTAGAGGGTAGATACAATAGGAATATATTCTCTGATGAACATTCAGTTTCAACATATGTATTTTTCAACTATGCTTATCAACAACACTATGAAGCAGATTATTTTAATATTACCATAATTTTTTTTGTGGTACTGGTAATTGAACCAAAAGGCATTCAGCCTTTGAGGTACACCCCAGACCGATTTTATTTTGTATTCTCATTAGGTTACTGAGAACCTCACTAAATTGCTGAGGCTGTTCTTGGATCTATGATCTTCCTGTATCTGCCTCACAAGTAATAGGATTACAAGTGTGCATCACCATGCCTGGCTTTACCATGACTTTAACAAAACGAAGTTAAGCTGGGCATGGTGGCACATGCTTGTAATCCCAGGATTCGGGAGGCTGAGACCGGAGGATCACGGTTCGCGGACAGTCTCAGATACTTAGTGAGGCCCTCTGCAACTCAGTGAGACCCTGTTTCAAAATAAAGAATAAAAAATTGGGCAGCGGGTGTAGCTTGGAGGTCAAATGCCTTTGGGGTCCATCCCCAGACCCACAAAAAAAGGAAGTTAAAGGTTAGAAAGACTGAGTCTTACAAATAACTCAATCAATAAGTGGGCAACTGAACTGAAGAGACACTTCACAAAAGAAGAGATACAAATGGCCAATAGATACATGAAAAAACATTAAATATCATTAGCCATCAGTGAGATGTAAATCAAAACTATACTGAGATTCAGTTTAACCTCAATCAGAGTGGCAAGTATAAAGAAGTCAAATTACAACAAATGTTGGCGGGGATGTGGGGAGCTCTTCTACACTGTTGGTGAGCATGCAAACTGGTTCAGCTGCTATAGAGATCAGTGTGGAGATTCCTTAGAAACTGAGGGAATGAGTGGGGGGGAAGAGGGAAATTCTCTAATGCACATGATGTACTTTAACAAATATATCAATGTCAATCACCAAACCAAACATGAGAAAGAGGGAGGGGGAGGGAATGGGTGGGAATTGGGTAAAGGCGAATTGGGTGATGTGTATATATATGTCTCTACCATCTTGTATCCCATTAAGATCTATGACTACAATGCACCAATAAAAAATTAAAAAAAAAGAAAACTGGGAATGGATCTACCATATGATACGGCTAAACCACTCCTGGGTATCTTTCCAAAGGGGTTGAAATCAGAGAACTACAGTAACATATGCATACCCATGTTCATAGTAGCACAATTTGCAGTAGCCAAAACATGAAACCAAGTTAGGTCTTCATCAATAGATGAATAGATTGCAAAATTTTGGGAAACACACACAATGGAATTCTACTCAGCAATAAAGAAGAACAAAAATATGTAATTTGTAAGAAGATGGAAAGACCTGGAGAACAGTATGTTACACGAGATTAGCCAAGCACATAAAAAGAAGGGACATATGTTTTCTCTAATAAGCTCAAGCTAGGAAGTATTAGGGATACAGAGGGACTCCAGACAATGGAGGGGAAACCTCAGCAAAGCTAGGAAAGAAATGTAGAGGAGGAAGAAGGCTGAGGTTCATTAATGGAAAAGCTACATGCGACTACATGATGTGATATCACATTGTTAACTTGGACACTCAGTATTGAGAGGGAGGGAAATGGGGAAGTGGAGGGGAGGGAGGGAACCAAGTACTGCGTAAATATATGCCATTGTCAACATGACCCTCATTATGATGTGAGACTATAGTGCACCAATAAAAATAAAAATAAAGATGAGTCTTCTAAAGCTTTGAGTTAGTGATTGGTGGAGCTGTGGTTTTGTGTTGTCTTTTTTGTTGTTGTTAATACTTAAGAGTTGAAACCAGACTACCTCTACCACTGAGCAGCTGTGCCCTCTCAGCCTCTTCTTTAAAAAAAATTTTCTTTTAAGCCAAGCGTGGTGGCACATGCTTGAAATCCCCGCGCATGGGAGGCTGAGACAGGAGGATCACACAGGTTCGAAGCCAGCCTCAGCTACTGAGTGAGGCTCTCAGCAATTTAGTGAGACCCTGTTTCCAAATAAATAATATAAAATAGGTCTGGGAGTATAGCCTGGAGGTAGAAAGCCTCTGCATTCCGCCCCCAGTAACAGAAAAAAAATATTCTAGTTTGAAGTAAAAGAGTCTCACTAAGTTGCTGAGGCATGCCTCAAATCTTTGATACTCCTGTGTTAGCCACCCAAGTGCTGAGATTACAGGTGTGTGTCACCATGTCCAGTCTGGAAGTACAGTTTGAATATGCATGTTCTAACTCCAGCTCAATGACTTCTAGTCCTTCTTCCTGTCTTTACCATGCTATTCTCTAGAACCAGAAACTACTTTGGTTAAGCAGAGCTAACTTTCCTTTCTTTTCTCTTCAAAACTATTAGTTTTATCCTTTTTCTATTTGGTCCTGGGAATTGAAGCTAGTATTCTACCTACGAACTACACCCCAAATATATATATATATATATATATATTTATATATATATATATTTATATATATATATATAAATATATATTTGAAATAGGGTTCTGATACGCTTTGAGTGTCTCACTAAGTTCCAGGTGCTGGTCTCAAACCTGTGATTGATCTTCTTGTCTCAGCCTCCCCAAAATCAGGATTATAGGCATCCACCACCATGCCCAGCTCAATTTGCTTAATCTTACTGTTTCAACTTTTCTAATCAAGAAAATATTCAAAATAATAAATGAATACACTTAAGATATTTCAAACCAGTCAAATTATGCAGCACATTCAACCATCACTAAGCACTTGGGCACATATTACTGGACTTAATAAAGCTAGGTTTGGTTTTCATAGAGTTATACATTTTTGCACTGAACTGTACACATCATGACTGAGAATAGTCAGCCTTCAGCCTTACAGATTTCTAGCACTTGACAAATCTAAAGATGAGTGCTTTTCTCTCTTTCTTTCTCTCTCTTTCTTTATTTCTCTCTTTCTTTCTTTATTTCTTCTTTCTTTTTTTTTGTGTGGTACTGGGAGTCGAACCTAGGGGGATTCTACCTTTGACATATACCGCTGGCCATATTTTATTTTATCTTTTATTCTGAAACAGAATCTCATTAAGTTGAATAAGGCCTAACTAAGTTGCTGATGCTGGCTGTGAACTTGTTATCCTCCTGTCTCAGACTCCCAAGTACTGGGATTACAATCATGAACCACCACACCTGGCTAAAATGCATACTATTTTTTTTAACAGTTTTATTTTCCAATCAAATCCCTCTTTGCACAGAATGCCAAACCAAGTCCTCTGATGTCTGGAGCAGAATTGCTGTGGTAGAGTAGATCCAACTCTGGGAGATTGCTCTGCTCTGCCTTCTTAGCCCCCCAGAGGCATGATGCAGAACACCTGAAGGGATTATTGCAACCCACTTTAAAAGAAATTAATTTCTCATAATGAAGGAGGAAGTGATGACAATTGTTAACATCTATTGAGTATTTACTGTGTGACTGACAAGGTGCCAGTAAGTCTTTTTAAGTGTTACTTTATTATAACTTTGGAAGAACCTTCTGAATTAGACTGTTATTTTCTCATTTATAGGTAGAGAAATGTAGATTTAGGGAGGGTGGGTAACTTTCTTAGGGTCACTCAGCTAATGAAAGGCAGAATCAGAACTAAGCCAAAACTATCACCAAAGCCTAGATCTTTATTCACCAGGCAAAAATAGAATTAATGTATCTGGGCATTGGTAGACAGGACTATAATCCCAGTACTTGAGGGGGTGAAGGCTGAGACAGGAAGGTCATGGGTTTGAGGACAGTTTCAACAACTTAGCAAAACGCTGTTTCAAAATAAAAATAGAAGGCTGGGCGTGGTGGCACATGCTTGTAATCCCCGAGCAATGGAGGCAGAGACAGGAGGATCGCTCAGGTTCGAAGGCAGCCTCTCTGGTTTAAGAGACCCTTTATTTCAAATAAAATATAAAATAGGTCTGGGAGTGAAGGCCGGAGGTAGAAGGGTTCCATCCCCAGTACCACCAGAAAGAAAGAAAGAAAGAAAGAAAGAAAGAAAGAAAGAAAGAAAGAAAGAAAGGAAGAGAAAGAAAGGCTGGGGACACAGCTTGGAGGTGAAATTCCCTGAGTTCAATCCCGATTACACACACACACACACACACACACACACACACACACACACACACACCAAAACAAAAAACTTTGAATTTATATGCTGTAATCCATATAAATAGGTTGTTACAAGGAGATTTTTGACTAGAACCTTGGTCTCTTGGTATACTGATTTTTGATTTATTATTTCTATCTCCAAATCACACTGCTATTAGAGAAAATTAAGTGAAAATATTTTATTTTATTATATATAGAATCTACAAGAAAATTAGCAATCATGTATCTCAATATCCTTTTTTCTCCAGTCAATTACATTAAAATGGCAATTTAGTTTGATTACAATTAATCTGTTTTGCATATTATAATAGCATCCTGAGTAACAGGAAACTCAGAGTAACAGTAGATTACACAAGATGGCATTTCATTTTGTTACTGTAAAACAAGTCTAGAGATAGCCAAGTACAGGATAACAGGGAGGTTCACAAAGTAATCAGGAATCTAGGCTTCTAGTATCAGGTTTCCTGCCAAAACAAATCTTGTGTCTTCCAAATAATGACCTAATAAGGATGCTTGAGCTACAACTAATGCTTGTGTTCTAGCTACAAAATATACATCAGGATCCTAACTACCAGTAGAGACTCCATTGGTCAGAACTTATTCATATAGGGATTGCTATGGACAAAGGGATCCTATTTTATTTTAGGCAGCCATGTTCCTAACCAGGATTTTATTATCAAGGAAAAAACAACAAATATTTGGAATAGGCACCGAGGAGTCTTTGCCATAGATATAAAAGTATATCTCATTGTAATGAGTTGGAGGCAGATGGATATGTGGGTCTGAAGTTTAGATGCATGAGCTGAGCTGCAGTTATAGATTTGATAGCTGTCATCTTTATAAAGTCATGAGCACAAATAACTAAAAATATCTGGCTATTTTGTATAAAATAACATTTTCTTATAACATTTATGGTATTAATTTGCATAAAAATTTAACCTTATTCTGATACAAGAGCATGTTTTAATATATGTTATTATTAAATGCCAACATATTACAGTATAATTAAGTTAAGGAGAGTATGTAATGATCAACTCCACAAACCTTGTGATCTATTCAAAAATTAAAAATCCGTACCTACATATATCAGTAATTGGGGCAGGAAATTTATTAAGTGAACTCACTTTTGTTTTTTTTTTAATTATATAAACATGAATAGAGTCCATCCATTTTCTATTAGCCCTCTATTGCTAAATTAGTTCAGATAAGATTTTATTATATAAAGGAATTTCTGAATTATTTCAGAGATTCTTCATTATGGTTTATAGTGCTTGACAAAGGAACAGACACTTTGTAGACACAGCAGGATCTTCGTATATGTCCCAACTGGCATGTCCCAATTTTAAGGGCAATTAGTGTCCAAGGATTTTACTTTTTTTTTTTTTTTGGTGGTACTGGGGTTCCTGGAAGCCCTTCTACCTCCAGGCTACACTCCCAGACCTATTTTTTTTTAATATTTTTATTTGGAAACAGGGTCTCTTAAGCCAGCGCGGCTGGCTTCAAACCTGCGCGATCCTCCTGTCTCCGCCTCCCAAGCGCGGGGATTACAAGCGTGCGCCACCACGCCCGGCTTGTTCAAGGATTTTAAAACTAGATTAGGATGTGAAGAAGTATGACTCTCTCAGTATGGGTTCAATACTTGTATTATCTCAGGTTATTTGTGATCTCTTGGTTTTGAAGTTATTCCAACTAATCTGACACTGTAGTCAACAAAAGCAATCGATAAATTTAAAACTTACATGAGGGCCAATTGTTTAATAAATTGACTCTTAATGATAATATTAAATATTTCTAGATTGAGACCTGGAACTTTAGCTTTGGTAGAATTAAAAGAGCATGTTGATCAATTTATATCTTCACTGATGTTTAACAAATGAAGAAAATGAGAGCAAACATCATATAAGTTGGAGGGCAGGGGATACTGGAACTTATGTGATATTGAATATACTCTAAGATTTATCATTGCTCCAAATAAGATGAAGACACAGATCATTAATGGGTCTTCCAGTTCAGAGCTACTTCCATTGTATTATGCCAACTCTCATAGAAGATCTCTAGACAAATCTTGAGAAAGTTTTGGTAGGAAAACTGTTAATGTTACAACATGTTTCTGGAAATCTAAAGCTCTACATCAGCTGCCACAAAATCAATTAGCTGCCCAAGCTCAGTTTTCCCAATGTTTTTCTTTTGATATCTCTGTGTGACATTTTTATGTTTCTTTCGCATTTTTCATGTGTGCAAGTCCTTATGACTGACTGCAATGACAACCTTTGTTCAGTTTGCTCTAAGAAACTGCTGCTTTTAAAATTGCGTACACGGGTCATGCCAATTTATTGTCTTGAACTGAAAAGAGTGTGACAAAAGAAAAGCAAATATATTAGTGGTATTAAAAGTTCTAATAGCTCAGTTTATAAGTTTATATACCTACATGTAATTACTTAATGATTTCCTTATGTCTTTTGCACCCCTTTTATCTATAATTATAAATTTCTAGAAGTCAGGCAAAGAGTCAACCTAAATATAGAGTAAGCCTATGCTACACCATATCTGGTTGGGAACTTAATAAAGATGTTAATGATAATACAGTGATGATCAGAGGCATTCCTTACTGCTGAGTTACCACTAATATAAAACGTCAATCTAACAAAACTTGATAACAGCACATGTACTTCACAGCCTCTTTTTAAAATAGGTAGGAGAAAAGATGCTATCATTTGAATTTTATGGTTGGTTAAATATAGGAAGAGTTAAATTAAGGGTTTCGCCTAAGTTAACAGTTAATAAGTAGATTATCATATTTACTAAGAACTCACCACTCAATTAAGCAATACTACATTTTTCAAAGTTCAGTTTCATACCTACCATTTTAATATTCTTTAGATATTTTTATAATGTGACAATGCCTTTGAGAATCATTTCAATAATTACTATGAAAATGTCATCAGATATTTTTAAAAATATCATTGTGCTTTGTATCTGAGTGATTTCACATAGGTATCCCACTGTAGACATCAAACTGCTTTTTTTTTTTGTAAATTATTTTTTTTTCTAGTTTTTTAAATTTATTTTATTGTTGCACTGTATTCATACATCATAGTGGGATACAAACTTTTGTAGACATACATGCACACATCGCCCAGTCAGCCCCCACCCGATCCCCACCCCATTCCCTCCCCATCCCTCCTTCCCATGCTTGGCTTAGTGGTTGACATCTAGTATTATAGCAAATTATCCAAAATTAAAAATGATAATCTCACATAACAGTTTCATTTGTCTGATACCAAGCTTTTGATGACTTAAAGATAACATTTCAATATTTCTTTTTGCTTTCTTTCTTACCAGAGAATATTTTTTTCTATTTTTTTAGGTGAAACTATCATATATTTATATATTTATTTTTCAGAAAAAAATCTATCCTAATATGGAATATGGATTCTAGATACCCAAAATGATCTTGAAAAAGAACAAAGCTAGAAGATATATATATTTTCTGATTTCAAACCATATAAAGCTACAATAATTGAAACAGTGTAGTACTGTTCTAAAGGCAGATATATAAACCATTGGAGTTAAATACAAGCCTAGAGCTAAATTCTTCCCTATATTATCAAGTTATTTTTGACAAGGTTTCCACGAACATTTGGTGGTAGAAATAATAATCTTTTAACTAAATATTGTTGAAAAATAATAATTACATGGAAAATAATAAAATTGGACCCTTACCTAATCCCATATACAAGTATTAACTCAAAATAGATAAAAGACCTAAATATAAATCTTAAGACTATAAACTTTTAGAAGAAAATCTGGGTCATAAAACCTCACACCATTGAAATTGGCAGTGATTTCTTGGATATGATTTCCATGGCACAGGCAACAGAAGGGTATACAAACTCCCTAAAAAATAAAAAAAATATTGTATATCCAAAGACAATGTAAACAGAGTTAAAAGTTACTAATAGAATGGGATAAAATATTTCCAAATGCTATATCTGAAGGTATATTAATATTCCAACTAGAAATCCTAAAAATTAACAACAATAAAGGCAAACAATACAATTTAGAGATAGGTAAAAGACTAACATAAATAATGAATCTCCACAGATAACCAATCTTAGTTGTCTGTTGGATGGAAACTCTTGTTTCTCTGGTTCTGGTGTGTGTTACCTATTTCTTCTTTGTAGTTAATCTCTTTGAGTATTTTTTCTAGCGCTGGTTTTGAAGACATAAATTCCTTCAGTTTCTGTTTGTCATGGAAGCTTCTTATTTTTCCATCTAATTTGATAGAAAGTTTTGCTGGGTAGGAAATTTTTGGCTGGAAGTTGTTTTCTTTCAGAGTTTGGAATGTGTTACTCCAAGCCCTTCTGGCTCTCATGACTTGGTTTGGGAAGTCTGGAGTGATTCTAATTGGTTTGCCTCTGAATGTCACTTGGCCCTTTGTTTTTGTTGCCTTTAAGATTCTCTGCTTGGCTTCCACATTGGTCATTTTGACAATTATGTGGTGTGGGGATCCTCTTCTCCGATCCTGTCTAAAGAGAGTTCTATAAGTTCCTTGGATCTGTGTGTCAACCTCTTGCTCTATGTTTGGAAAATTTTCTGCTATTACTTCCTTGAAGAGATTGTTGATCCCTTTGGTATCACTTTCTTTTCCCTCCTCTATTCCAATTATTCTTAGGTTAGCTCTCTTAAAATGGGCCCATATTTCTTCAATGTCAGATTCCTGCTGTTGGATATTTTTTTCTAGATTAGAAACTATGTGTTCATTTTTGGAATGATCATCTTCTAAGAGGGAGATTCTGTTCTCCATGTGGTCTAATCGGTTGTTTGTGCTTTGAATTGAGGCCTTTACTTCATTAATTGCATCCTTTATCTCTTTTTGGCTCTCTCTGAGTTCTTTTCGAAGCACCTCTATTATTTCTACAGTTATTTTCCTGATTTGATCTTCTAGAAATCTCTGATTTTCTGTTTTATCGGGTTCTGATGTTGTGGGGTTGTGGGCATTCATTGCTCCAGTGTTATTCCTCTTTCCCATGATTTTGGAAGTTTGTGCCTTCTCTGGGTTCTTCCCTTGGGTCACTATGACTTCACTTAAGGTGCTCTGGATCTCGAGTCTGTAGTATCTCTGACCCCACTACTCCTTTACTGGGTTGTATCACAGAATCTCCGACCCAGAGAATCGATAGAGGCTGCTTTAGACTATGGGGGGTGCCAGGTTGTACGTTCTCCTATGGTGTGATATCTCTGCCACCACCACTCCCCACTGGGTCAAGTCCCAGGAAGTACAGTACTGGGATTTCTCCTCTGTGGCCCGCAATTTGACTCACTGTTCTTGAGTACGCAGATGTAGCTGTACTGGACTCGTTGAATTCGCTGCTGCTGTCGCCGGTGGCAATATGGCGCCGCTGCTACGCCCTCGGCCATGAGGCTGGCTTATTTCTTCTTGGTTTTGAATTCCACTCTGAGTTCTTGCAGCGTATGCTGAGCTCAGCCACTGGGAGCTTTAGATGTTCCCTGCGCTGAAAAATCCCGCCTGGCTGGTCCGCAGCGGCTCACCTCGGCTTGCTGTAGCCGTCTGGTGAATTCACCGCTGCCGCTGGCAGTATGGCGCTGCTGCCGCGTCCTCGGGCGTGAGGCCGGTGTATCTCCTCTGTGGCTCTGAGCTCTGTTCTCAGACCACTTTCTCTCTGGACCCTGGTGATTTTTTTGTTTCTCTGGTGATGGTGTTTTCTGGCTATGAAAGGCGCTGATTTTGTGTTAATGGAGATTGGTTGTTAGTGAGGCTCTTAAGCCCCGCTTTTCTCGGTCACCATCTTCCCAGAAGTCTCAAACTGCTTTTTCTTTAGTAGTAATTGATGTAATTTTTCCATATCAAGGGACATACTAAGAGTATTATTTAATTTAATTTAATTTCATTTTTTTGGTGGTACTGGGGTTCCTGGAAGCCCTTCTACCTCCAGGCTACACTCCCAGACCTATTTTATACTTTTTATTTGGAAGCAGGGTCTCTTAAAGCCGGCATGGCTGGCTTCGAACCTGCTTGATACTCCTGTCTCTGCCTCCCAAGCGCGGGGATTACAAGCACACACCACCACACCAGGCATTCTAAGAGTATTCTAAAGCTAATTTTTGTTCCTGTTAAGAATAGTAAAAACAATAGTTCATTGCATTATAGTATCCTTTTCCTTTTTTTTTTTTTTTTGGTACTGGGAATTGAACACAGGGCACAGGGTTGTTCTACTTCAAGCTATACCCTAGCCCTTTTTATTTTATTTTTTATTTTGAAACAGGACCTCACTAAGTTACCATGTGCTGTCCTTGAACCTAAGATTCGCTATTTCAGCCCTCCAAGCACTGGGATTACAGTCCTGTTTCATCATAATACTCCTTTTCATGAGGACTGAAGAAATGTATTGTTGCTAAATAATTTCTGTTTTTGTCTTAGGGGTGCTATGAAAAATGTATCTGAATAGGACATTTTATTCATTGCTTGTTTAGTTTTGCTAAGTGAGATTAGTCAGTCACAAAAAGTTAGAAATTGGATGCTCTCCCTAATATGCAGAAACTAAGGAGGAAAATATAGGAGGGATTCTAGACAAAGCAGGAGAAACTATAGATGAGCAAATAAGGCAACCTAACTGAGGGGGATAAAAGGGGGAAAGAGGGAAAGTCCCTAATGTACATAATGTACATTCATAAACAAGTCAGTCAATCAGTAAGCCAAACATGAGGAAGAGGGAGGGGGGAGAGAATGGAGTGGGAATTTGGTAAGGGCTAATTGAGTGATTTGTGCGTGTAGGCCTCTACCATATTGTACTCCATTAAGATGTATGACTACAATTCACCAATAAAAATTTTTAAATATAATAAAAAGGATTTCAGGAGCAAAAAAACAAAGAATTTCCCATCATTCAAAGAGATGCAATAAAAGAAAATGGAAATTGTTGTCTGGCCATTAGACTACCACCTTGTTATAACTTCTTTACAGTAATTGTTCATAATTATTATTACAGGGAATACACACATTAAAATTCAATCCAAGGGTCTGGCTGATGAAATTACATACTTTATAGATGTGTTCTGTGTATCAGTGGATAGAAGAGAAATATGTTATTTGCAATTTTATAAGGAGTAATTTGTTTGTATTTCTTTAAAACAGTAACAGAAACATATGATTCATTAACACATACAAAATCTTGTTCTGTTTCTACCATGAGTATTTTTTAAGTCTTGTTCTAGAAATGTAAAAAAGAGTGAAGACCTAATGTAGACCTGCTGGCATGAGTTTTTCATAGAGTAAAATGCAGCTGAAGCCTCTGTGTGGATAGGACAAATATGTAAAATTCTATGAACTAAATAAGTGCAAGTACATAATAAATCCTGACTAAAAATGTATTAATTGGTATTTTATATCTTAAGTATTGACTTAGGAGATTTGTAATACCATAAGATACTATGATGTTATTTCTTTTTTTTACTTTTGATATTGCAGCACATATATATTTAATAATCACAAGTGAATCCTGAAATAAATGTCCCCTTATTTGTATTTTCCATTTTCTGTAATATGATTACATTTTATAGTAGATAGAACACACAGTTGGGAAATCATGCAGGTTAAATAATGTTGTGAGATTAGCTAGTCACAGAAAGTAAAAGTTCATATGTTTTCTCTCATATGCAGAAGCTGGGGAGTGATCGGGATACCAGAGGGACTTTAGATAATGGGGGAGAAACCCTAGTGGAGCCAGGGAGGTGGTCTGGGGTTGGGGAAAGAGAACACGAATGAAGGAAACACTTCCATTGACAACATGTACAAATGTGAGAATACTTAGGCCAATCCCAATATCATATATGGGGAAGGGAGGAGTGGGGAGGAAGCCAGGGAAAAGCTCACCCAGTGACGTGTACATGTATGTCACTATCACCATGAACTACAGTACGATGTGAAACTATAACATACCAATAAATGTGTACAAAATTTAAAAATTGAAAAACCAAAAATCTTGACCACTATGTGAAGCATTTTATTAAAATTAGGCTTTACTTAAATAATAATTATTCTTCACAATATCTGATATGTCTCTCCTTATGTGTAATATTTCCAGTTCTTTTTTAGAACCAAGGTGAACTCTGAGTACATTAAGAGAGATCAACAACCATATTATGATATTAAAAATAATTGATTCAATTTTGTTAACATCCATTCAATTTAGTTCCGTCTATAAACATTTCCTGAGTATATGGTAGGAGAGCGAACAAAGAAATAAAGTTCAGGCCCAGCCCCAAGTAGCTCAAAATACACACTCACAGTGATACTCAGGAGTGAATGGAGTGATCAGAGTAGAAGGAGTTTTTGAATCGGCTCTCAAATACACACCAGGCTTTTATGAATCAAGCAAAAAAAAAAAAAAAAAAAAGACTCTTAGTTACTCCTCATAGGAAGTAGCAGGAACTGCTCATATAATAGCTCAAGGGAAGGGAGAAATGCTAGAATACGTGAGGCAACATGGTTTTAAGGCAGTCTATGCTTTTGTCTGTTTCTTGTCTACAAAGACAACATTCTGTAATGAGGAATGAGTCAGAGACTGGAGAACCAGAAGAGAAATCTGTCATCATCAAGTTAGAGTAGAAATTTTAGTGAGAATTTCCAGATCAAGCTCAGTGGGACTGAAGCTACTCTATTGGATTTGCCATGGGAGTGAGACTAGTACATAAAAAGATCATGATAATTTCCCAACAAAATTAACATTGACTGGTAGATTATTTTGTAAGCCAATTGCCAGTAAATTACAACACAGATGCTTCAGAAGAGCAAAAATATTTTGTGACAGGTGAAAAGTATGAGAAATTTAAATTTTAGTCTACAGAAATGAAGTTTTACTAGAACAAAGTCAAGTGGATTTGACTGTGTTTTGTCTATGGCTACAATGGCAGAGTCAAGTAGTTGCAGGAGAGAATCCATAGCCTAAAAAGTTAAAGCTTAAGAGAGCTGTTATCTGGACCTTCACACAAAAGTTGGCTGAACTCTGGCTTAAGAAGTTGATAGTAATTAATAATTATGTTATTGTTTTCTTGCTGTACAAGGAATTTAACTCAGAGTTTTCTACCTCTGAGATATACCTCCAGCTCTATTTTATTTTTTTATTTAGAAACAGTCACACTAAGTTGTTGAGGGCCTTGCTAAGTTCCTGAGGCTGGTCTAAAACTGGGATACTCCTATCTCAGCCTCCCAAGTACTGGGATTATAGGTGTGCACCATTATGTTTATCTGATTCTAATTTTGGAACCACTAATTTTACAAAGATTGTGAATATGTTCATTAAAGCAGCTCAGTTGGACTAAGCTGCTGAAACCTGGGACTAATGCTCCTTTCTATTAGGAAGAATGAACAAAGAATTGGAGACCTACCATTTTTTTTTTTTTTTTGTACTGGGGATTGGATCCAGGAGCATTCTACTTCTGAGTTATATATACCCCAAGCCTTTAAAACATATTGTTTTTTTAAAAATTTTTCAATCAGGGTCTTGATTGGTTGCTGAGAATCTCACTTTGTTGCTGAGACTGGTCTCAAACCTGTATTTCTCCTGTGTCAGCCTTGCAAGTACTGAGATTACAGGCATGCACCATTATGCCTAGCTTATTTTTATTTTGAAACATGGCCTTGCTAAGTGGCAGAGTGTCTACCTAAATTGTTGCAGCTAGCCGGGCGTGGTGGCGCATGCTTGTAATCCCTACGCTTGGGAGGTGGAGACAGGAGGATCGTGCAGGTTAGTAGTCAGCTCGCAGGCTTAAGAGACCCTGCTTCCAAATAATATAAAATAGGTCTGGGAGTGTAGCCCGGAGATAAAAGGGCTTCCAGGAACCCCAGTACCACACACACACACACAAAATAATAATAATAATAATAAATTGTTGCAGCTGAATTTGAACCTGCAATCGTCCTGTTTCAGCCTCCAAAGTAATGAGATTATAGGTACACCACTAGGCCTAGCAGAAATCCCATATTGATCAAAAGATAGTGGCAGTGTTGTGTCACTTGTTCTGGCAACTTGTTCTGGCAAACTTTCTTTTGAAGCACTGAGAAATTTGACATCATCTTCCAGTGCTTTCCATGGGACTTATTTGAAATAGAACCTTTCCCTTTTGTTGCTGTTTTTTTTTTCTTAGCATTGTTTTTTTATTATTTTTTATTTTTATTTATTTATTTTGGTGGTACTGGGGTTCCTGGAAATCCTTCTACTTCCGGGCCATACTCCCAGACTTATTTTATACTTTTTTATTTGGAAACAGGGTCTCTTAAACCAGCGCGGCTGGCTTCGAACCTGCGCCATCTTCCTGTCTCCGCCTCCCAAGCGCGGGGATTACAAGCGTGCGCCACCACGCCCGGCAGCATTGTTTTTTTTTTTTTTTTTAATGGCACATTAAAAATGATAATGATGATGTATCACTGGGCATATTACTATTAATCCCATTTGGGTCTAATAAAATGTACATATATGTTAACTTATATTCACCTGTTTTGTACTGATTACTCATGTCCCCGAATTGGAAAAAAGGAATTATAGTAAGAAAGTAATTTGATACTATGAAAAGTACTAGATACAGTAAGTCTATTCAAAGTTGAATTTAAGTCACAAGGTTTGGATAAATTTCAACAGGTGAAAGAAACTAGTGATCAGGCAAGTGTTTGTGTACAGTAGAAGGTCCATTAAACATGTATTTGTTGGTATGTAACACAGATATATTCCATTTTACTAGTATTCTATCACATTTCATTTTACTAATATTTTGAATGTAATTACTAAGCTTATCTAGTTTTGAGTAATACAGTACTGAATCACTTGTTGAGCAAAAGATTAATTAAGTTATACTTATGTAAAAGTAAGGAAAAAAGAAAAATATATATATATATTTCTGAAAAACAAAGCCACAAGATCCAGAAAGGAAGAGAGCATGTTTCAAATGACAAACATCTTGGTAATGTGCTCTTTGTCATTATTATTAACAATTAAAATAATTATGATAATCATTCTTGCTATTTGTACAATGCGTTTTTTTTTATTTGGAAGCTCAAAGTATTAAAATATTGTGTCATTTTTATCTGTACATAGCTCATCAGGTTAGGAATTTGGAAATATAATCCCTGTGTTCTACATACGGAAAATAGAATTGAGCCTGCTCATATAAGACTATATAACTAATAAGTTGGTTGCAGGGCTCAGAAATGCACTCTTATAATTTTCTACTCTAAGTGTTTTGGACTAGATTTTTTATCTTTGTCCCATGATATTCCTTTTGTTTCCTTCTAGGCCACCAAAGATGTATGTCACTGAAATAGTTGTGGGTTGTGGGGCCCAGAAAAGAAAAGGCCCAGGGGCACTCTGGACAAGGCAGTAATGTGAACATGGTCAAAGGATGTCTCTTTCTTTGTCCTTCTCTCTGGTTTAATTCAAAAGTTATGATATTGATTGTTAAAAAATCTACTACAAAACCAAACCATACATACATTAAAATGAAAGTTTCTTTTTTCTTATTCTGCTTTTACTGCTAATACCTTGTTAATCATTTTTTATATATTTTGGTATACACACCTATGTAGCTTTATTATTTATAAAGACTAGGATATGGAATAGCATATTTTTCATTAAATGAATCATTGACCTTTTTATGTTAATACATATATATTTACCCTCATGAATTTAATGACTATGATTACTTTTCTGTCTTGATTAAAAGTTATTGCAAATCAAACATAACTTGCCTTAAATTTCACCATTCTACATAGCGGTTATGTGCTTTTGATTTTTTTTTTATGTTTTCTATAAGGATACATTCATATTATTTACTGGCATGCACTGACATTAGTAGAAAAGTCCTTCCTTCCCTCTATTCCCTCCAAAGTTTTGCTTACGTCTGCTATATGCATCTCCTTTCTTCTGCAACAGATGAATAGCAAGCATTCAGAGATGAAGGGACAGGAATCAGTTTGGGTAGCTTCTTAGGCACAATTGCACATAAAATAATAAATTCCTCATGGAGAAGTATTTTTATATTCAGGTAATTGACATTCTAGGAACAGGTGTTTTAAATCCCACTCCAGGGAGAAATGAAGATGAAAGAGGGTGTAGAGGGGAAGATGATGTTTCCCTGGTCGAGGCCCCATGGGAAAATCATAGAAACAAAGGAGGAGATCAAGTAGAGTCCCTGGAGCCTAGCACTACATCCTTGTGTTTTCAGCAGGAGCAGGGTCCTGTAGAGATGATGACACCATTAGCTTATGTGACAATGTTCTCTATTTAGTGTCTAGGCACCACCAGGATGTAATGATGGGGTGCAAGGTCTATTTCACAATATCATCCCTCCTGGTCCTGTATCACCAGATAATGAGTCCTTTTGATTTTTATAAGCAAAAAAATATTTATTGTGAAATCCTTTGCAGTTTTCAGGAAGTTTATGCTGTCACAAGTTCAGCTGGGGCCTTAAAATGTTTTAGACAGAGTGGGTATCCTATGCCTTATTTGTAGATGGAAAAATGTAACTCAGAATTTAAATGATCTGTTTGAGTCACATATCCGGTAATAAATGGATTGGACTTACAGTCTTCTTTTTTCTGATTCAATACCCATCTATAAAAGAATCACATTTCCCTCCAGTCTTCATGCACTAGATAGGTAGCTCTCTGGGAAAATAGAAGCATGTGCCAGTGACTTTACTGGCAAGAAAAACACCTTAGAAATAGAAAATAATGGTATCATGGTTAAACTTCTTAGTCAGACTGATTATTCTATTTTCTCTGGCTTTGGGTTTGTTTACCAACCATTATAATTCAAGGGAACAGCAACCTTACATACCAAAAAAGCCAAGGTTGATCAGTATGCTTCTGTAACATGTCTTCTCAGAGATGGAAAAAATTGGAAAAATTGAGAAAAATCACATGCAGAAAGGATTTCCTATAACATCACTGAAGCTTAGAGGCAAATATTAGCTCACAAATTTTTTTTAGGAGAACTCTGGTGTTATCTTATATATATTACCAAAGTTTGGTTTGGAAATAAATAAAAAATCTGTAAGGAGAAGAAAATTAGAAGCTATTAGGAATCTAATATGGTTTGAGCTGTAATATATTTTAGATGGTGCTTAAAAAGTCTAAAGTGCTAGAAATGGGCTTTAAAATATGTAGCTCCTACCGTGTCTAACTCCATAGCTCATACAAAGCCAGCTTGAAGTAAATAGCTAACACACAGCACTTTCTACATGTCAAGCACAAGTGTTTATATATAGTGTCTTCATCTAAGTCTTATACTGATCCTATTGATACCCACTACTACTATCATCTTCATTTTATGGAAGAGGAAACTGAGGAACAGAGAACTCAAATTACTTACCTGAGTTCAGGCAGCCAGATCCAGGATTCTCTTCAGCATGTGAAGACCAGGTTTTATTTTAAACCAAGACAGTGTACTACCATCCGAATACTATTCTTTATTCTCCAGAAATACCTGTTTTTGCCTAAGGAGTAGATGTGGTGTGCATTGAGATATAATCCATCTATTTATTCTCTTCCTCAGGCCAGCTGTGGTGAGGGCCAGGAAAAGAACGTGTGTGGAGCCCTGGGTGATTGGCTTCATCACCTTTATATCCCTGATTGTCCTGGCAGTGTGCATTGGACTCACTGTTCACTATGTGAGATACAGTAAGTATGAGTTGCCCTAGCATCATGTGATTTACCCCAAATATTTCCTCCTGTACTTTCCTGCTTTGATTTCCCTCAGTTTTGTTCACTCACTATGATGATTCACTTGCATAATTAGGACAAAGAAATCATTACCCATTCTGTTTCTTGCTTTTCCCCACAAGGCAAGGACTCTTTCTTCTATCTTTGATGCAGTAATGCTTCCCTACTGGGAATAACTTGTTAGTTTTCATATTAATTAATAACTGATAATCAAGTCTTAAATATAGGAGGACCACAGCTTAGCTAGAATCCATTGTTTTGAGTTTGTGTTAGGTCATGGGGCAATTATTTAAAATGATTCTAACTCATCGAAATATTGACATCCCAGTAAGTTAGTTGAATAATCAAGGCTCATGGAGAAGTAGGCTCTCTCTGTACAAGTTGTAAAAATGATCACAGTGGTGTATTGTTGAATAAGTGCTTATTTCTGTTACTTAAAATTTTTATCTTGGAATAAATTGTGATTAAAGAGGACAGGATATGCTGAGAAGGTTAATTATGAAGAGGTTCATTCTACGGTTATCAGATATCTCACTGCCACGTGAACTGCTGGTTGCTATGTTATTAGAAACGTCTCCAGGGTACTCAGAACTATTCTTCCAGAGTATAACAACTCTTCTTAAGTTTCCTTTTACTCTGCCTTGGGTTTAATTAGTTGACTCAACTATGACCTGTTAGTTTAATATCTCCCTTCGTGACTAGATTATGTTTTGCTGTTCAAGGCTCTGAACTCATAGAAGATAACCACTTGATTCTAATTTAATTGGAAAATTGCTGAAGGTGCTTTCCTATAAAGAGAAAAGAGTAATCTATAATCTGATTATTTTTTTCCACTATCCCCACAAAACCAATCTCAATTTCCAAAGCAAGGTGGATCACTTCTGGGTAGTTTAAAGAAAATACATTAAAACAGAGACTTGGTGTGTATAGTAAAATTTTTTCACATGCAATTATTTAAGTTTGGGGTGTGGGATATGCTAATTTTGAGGACAGAGATTTCTCTGGTATGCTCTTTTTAATAAAAACAAATTGCTTAAACATTTTACAATTTTTCTGATCTCTTGTGAATATTTCAGAGTGTTGTTATATTGTAAGCATCATGATTTCTCCCCATAGATGCTCGAAATTATAGTTCCTTATTTTTGTATTTCCAGAAGTTTGCAGAATTCTGGTACAAATTGGGTGGTTTATGAATGTTTATTGAATGCTGAGTGATGAAAATGAGTAAGTCATGCCCATGGTGTTTTCTTAGGATTATTTGACTTTATAAGAAATGCCAGGGCCTTTAGTAAGAGAAAATATACCTTGCTACTTCTCTTTTGCTTCTTTCCAAGCCAAGTTTTAAAGATGATAATCCTTATTTATACGTATACAGTAAAAATCTGGCAATATTTCTCTAGTAACCAGTTTCTGTATCCTCTTGTTTGGAGAAGCAGTTCAGAAATATGGAACACACAACTTCCACTTCCCACACAGTGCACCTGAATAAACAATGATTATTGCAATGAGTGTTACTGTCTTATACTTGTGACCTACCCTCTGGGAATACAAACTAACAACAGAGTAGATATAACAATGAGCATTGAGGCCCTGGATGCCAAAATCACCAAAACAAACCTACCAGTTGCAAAAATAGATACGGATAAAGGTAATCAGATTTGGAAAAACATAATTTTGACCTTTATTTCACCAATCCCAGGACTGTTGTAATTATGACCAATGCCCGAGTGTCTCCATTTCTACCCCTCTGTGATTTGGGTATCTTCTGAAACAGATTCAGAAGATAAATCTGTTAATGTGTGACATCACTGCAAGTTACCAAATCACAAACTGGTTAGAAAATTATCAAAAACTCACATTCATCCTTAATTTATTACTGATAATATTCCCAGTAATATTTTTCAATACTTATACAAACTATAATTCTGAAAGCTGAAAATATACTTTAAAATTTAGTATCTGGTTTAAATAAAGAACAAAGTAAAATATTGAGGACAGATAATATCCAACAGTTCATACAAAACTAGGTCTAAGGATACGGGAGGGTCTGTTATCCTCTTCTCTAGAGCTTTACAATTTAATGGGTGACTAAATACCATATGCAGCAGCCTTACCTGGGACCATGTTAAAAAATACAAAATTTATCCAGGTATGGTGGCAAATGCCTGTACATAGGAGGTGGAGACAGAACAGCTTCACCGATTTAGCAAGACCCTCAGCAACTTAGGAAGACCTTGTTTCAAATAGTAAATAAAATAAGACTGAGTACACACACACACACACACACACACACACACACACACACACACACACGGGTCTAACGTTAGATCTAATCTGCCAGAATCTTCACTTTCAGAGGATCCAGAGGTGGTCCATTTTTACATTATAATTTGAGAAGCAGCATTCTAGAACAATGAATGTAGCCACACAGTAAGTTATAGTTAACTATGAGGCAGTTTTTTTTTTTATAAAGCAAACATAATAGAATAGTAGTTTACAAAGACAGTTAAGTAGTTTTTAGTATTTTGATGAACAAAAAGCTTACTTGAAATTATGTATATTGCCAGGGACCTGCCTGCCTTTCTTGTCACCCTGGTTTCTCAGGACTAGCTCATTCAGGGGGAGGTAGGCGAGGAGGGATGGAGGAGGAACAAAACCTCACTTGTCCTTCTCTTAGGCCACCAATGCTCAGGAGATCCTAAACGTCAGTGTCTTCTGCCTGCCATCCTTCTCCTCTGATCATCCCCACTTCTCAGACCTTGGCAGATCTGACAAGCAACTTTCTTCTCTGTCCTACCAAAACTTCTAGATGTTCTGGGTGTCTGGGTGTTCTTTTGTCAAGAGTTTTTTTTTTTTTTATTATTTTACTGAAGACTGAACCCACAGTCATTCCATCTCCAAGCTACACCCCAGACCTTTTTATTTTTTGTTGTGAATCAGAATCTCCTTAAGTTGCTGAGATTCTTGCTATCTTGCCAAGGTTGTACTCGAATCTGTGATCCTCTCATCTCAGCCTCTCAAGTACTGAGATTATAGGTGTGTGCCACCATCCTTGTATTTACCATTAGTTTTTACATACATTTTAAATTAAAAACTTGTAACTTCAATGAATGCCTTCACACCCTTCAAGAAGCTTAGTTGAAAAGAAGTCTGTGCTTTAGGAGTTAACCCTTGGCTGGAAAGTCGGTTATCTTTTCTGGCTATATTCCTTTGGATTTGGGCAAGTATTTTACATTTCTGAGGCTGAAACCCCCTAGTCGTGGGTAACACAGCCTTCCCATGGGGTATTATTGTAAAGTAAATGAGGTATATGAATATGCTTGGGACATCGGCTAGTTTCCTTTTTTCTCTGGGATTTAGATGAAGAGGAAAAGAACAAGAAGGAACAGAGAAGAGGAGAGAGATGAAGATTGGATAAGGCACAGTCCATTTTTTAATGATAACAATACACAGTTGTTTTGGTTACAACTATATTCCTTATGCTCATGCTTGGCATAATTTCTTTCACAGAAAAGTAGTGGGAATTAACATTCATTAAATGAATAAAAGAGTCCTTGAAGCCTCTGTTCTTGCTTAGTGTTTAAGAGAGTAGAGGAAAACGTTTTGCCACATGAACTCTTCAGTAATCCCAAAAGGTGGCTGCTGAAATTGATTGTAGAGTGGAGACAATGACTAATGAGACAAGACACCCCCTGTATCTGGTGGGAAAATATAAATGAGACCCAGGTGAAACCAAATATTTCACACAGGTAAAACCAAGGACCAAGGTGAAGCTCAATATTATCCCTAGAAGGCTATGCCAATTGGCAGCTCTGACTCCCTAAATTCCTATTTACCAAATCCTTAACATTTTAACTCCTACCCTTATTTCATTCTTCATCCCAAATAAATTTGCTCATACTAGATTCCTTGTGGCCAAAATCAATGTGTCATTTATTGAACTAGAGAGGAAATCCACTTTTGGAATATAAAAAAAGCAGCCTGGGGAAGCTTCTGAATCCATTTCTGTTTGTATATTCCAATAGCATGACTTGCTATCATTTGTGGGTTATTCAGGAAAGGATAAGACATGAATAACAAGCCCATAGCTCTAGTGCATTACATGTATAGTACTCCAGGACCACCAGACATTTCTTACAGCTTTTACATTCTAAAACATATGATGACGAATGTTGTCTTTTGTTCTGAGATAAGATGGAACAGGATGATGACCTGGGGTTGGGGCATTCCTTTCTGCCTTTGTCAGACTCTAACAACCACCAAATGGAAAAATAATAATGGTTTTCATACATCTGATAAAAAGTATGATGGTTTTTGTGTCTGTTTCCTTTTAGATCAAAGGAAGACCTACAATTACTATAGCACATTGCCATTCACAAGTAACAAAAAATATGGGGAATTTGGAAGAGAGGCTTCTAAAAATTTCACAGAAATGTGCCATAAACTCGAGTCAATGGTAAGCAGTTTCTCTTATCCACTTTTAGAATATATGCTGTCACTTTTTTTTAACCTTATGTTCTAGTATCCTAGCTTCTAAAATAGCCATTAAACTAATCTTTGTATACCTTTCAAAATAGTAAGAGGGATATAAAGCAAAACTAACGATATGTGGCTTAGCATAATATGCCATGCAAAGGCTGATCTATACATTTATATTCTTCCTAGTGACCATATGACCATTCATTAGCTAGTACAACATTCTTTTTTTTTGGTAGTGTATATTGAACCTAGGGGTGTTCTACCTCTGAGGTATACACCCAGTCTTCCTTCATTTATTTATTTATTTATTTATTTATTTATTTATTTATTTATGATACTGGGGATGTAACCCAGGGACATTCTACCTCCAAACTACACCCACAGCTCTATTTCTTATTCTTTTTATTTTGAAACAGGGTCTCACTGAGCTGCAGAGGGCCTCACTAAGTAGCTGAGGCTGGCCATGAGCCTGGATCCTCCTGTCTCAGCCTCCCAAATGCTAGGATTACAAGCATGCACCACCAAGCCCCACTCTCTTAGTTTTTATTTTGAATAGGATCTCACTCTGTTGCTGAGATTCTTGCTAAATTGCTGAGACTGCCTTGAACTTGAAATACTCCTGTGTCAGCCTCTTAAGTACTGGGGTTGCAGGTGTTTGCTACCATGCCCAGCTGCTAATGTAACATTAGCAGTCCAGAAATGCTAGGAATGTGAGGATGGCCCAAATATGGTTGTTATATCCTAGACTTCCTTTAGAAGAAACTCTGAGCCAAAGTTTGCCAAAACCCATAACTGAATAGTATTTTAGGTTTAAAAATACCTAACTTTGGTCCACTTTTTAATGTATACGTCTATAGAAAATTCATGAATTCTGTTCTCTCAGGCATCAGCATTCATTCTGAGAGATGAATCAAATATTTAAGAAACTAGAAAAACTAGTAGAATAGGGTAAATGAACAAGGGCCTGTGTGATGAATTGTCTTCATTATCAGATTACTTAAAGAACAATTTGCTTTTTGTGTGTGATAGTCTGTGAGATATTTAGTGGTATCATGTGATGAAAAGAACACTGAACTAGGGGGCAAGTCACAGTGGTGCATGCCTGTAATCCCAGTATTTGGGAGGCTGAAATAGTTGGACTGTAGATTCGAGGCCAGTCTCTACATTTTAATGAGATCCATTTCAAAACAAAAAATGCTGGTGGCATAGCTCAGAGGTATAACATTCCTGGGTTCAATCCCCAGCACTGAACAAAAACATACAACAACAATGACAAAAAATCCACACATCTAGAAGTTGGGACAGCTACTTCTAATAGCTTTTATTAGTCAGTGATGTATCCTTTGGCACATCACTTTTTCATTTTGGACCAACTTCCTCATACAACAGTTAAGATGTTAAATTATATAACTTCCAGATTATCTTCCAGTTCCAATATTGAATAAGAATAGACTTGAAGTGACCTCTATTAGTTTGTTTTCTTTATTATAATGAAATATCTGAGGCAAGCTAAATAAACCGGCTTATTTCGTTTACAGGTAAGGAGGTACAAGTTCTAGGGGTCACATCCGATGATGGTCTTCTTGCTGGCAGAGTTGTAAGGGTGGCCCAGTGCATCACATGGCAATAGGGACGGCACATATGTATGTTAGTGCCTTCCTTCTTTCTCTCCCTCCCTCCCTTCCTCCCTTCTCTATTTCTCCTCCCTCTTTCTCTCCCTTCTTCTCTCTCTTCTTCTCTCTCTCAATCATTTTTCTTTTCTTTCTTTTTTTTTTTTGGTGGTACTGGGGTTCCTGGAAGCCCTTCTACCCCCAGGCTACACTCCCAGACCTATTTTTACATTTTTCAAATTTGGAAACAGGGTCACCTAAGCCAGCGCGATCCTCCTGTCTCTGCCTCCCAAGCGCGGGGATTACAAGCGTGCGCCACCACGCCTGGCTCAATCTTTTTTTCTTTCTCTCATTCTTCGCTTTCTTTCTTCTTTGTATTGTTGTATACAGGTTTAGTGAGAAATGAGAGACTCAAGAGTCCAAGGGAAAGTGCCAATTGAAGGCTTTATTAGCTGGCCATTGGCAGTACCCTCAGACTAGAAATCTGACTGGAGGGGTGTGCCCACTTGCCCCCGGATAGGGGTTTATAATCACAAGGGGGTGATCCATCTATTATGCTAAAATAAGCAAGCAGATTTACAGAAGCAGACACTTGTGGTTAGCTTATCTGGGTATACAAGGTAGCATCTCCATCCAAGGTCAGACTTTTGGGAGGGATCCGTTGTTTTCCACACAGGGAATTCAGGTGCAGAGATAGGCCATTAAGATTTTAAAAGTTTGGGCCTATTGAGCACTATTGCCTAAGAAAGGACAAGCCAGATGGGCCATTGTGATTACCCCAAGAAAGAATTGACCTTGCAGGGTATAGATAATAAAGTTTCTAAATTTTAAAACTATAGTTTTTCTCCTTTCTTTCCAGTTTGCCTTCTTTTCACTTTTGCTATTACAGTAATAGGAATTGAACCCAGGGAAATTCTGCTACTGAGCTTTATTTCCAGCCTTTTTAAAAAACTTTTTATGTTGACATGGAGTTTCACTAAATTGTTCAGGCTGAGTGTAAGCTTGTGATCCTCCTGTTTCAGCTTTCCCAGTAACTGGGATTATAGGCATGCTGCACCTGGCTCTCTATTTCTCTCTCTGTCTTTCTTTTATAGCCACCAAGATTCAGTCATAGGGCTGCACTAAAATAACTTTATCTAATCCTAAATAAGTTGAAAATGTCAGATTAAATGTGCACCCTTTTAATACAATGAGGAATAAATTTCAAAACATGAAGACTTGGGAGGCACTCAAATTATATCCAAACCATAGCATGAATGTACACTCCTCCTGCCCCTAGAAAAGGTAGTAGAATGGAAGTCAGAACATTTGGACACTTTGCTGAGGAGGTCAAATCCTGGTTGCATTTGTACCTGCAAACAGCCAATCAGAAGAATATATGAGAAAACTCTTCTTTAAACTAAATGCATATATAAGAATAAATGAAAAGAAGTTAAGTTCCAAAACATAAAAAGTCGAGAAAAGATGCATGTTATGGACTTGGGGAGAGTATGGTTTGTTGAAACCGTTCCCCGGGAACCCCTGCTAAGGTCTCAGATACACTTTCCCCCAACCCATAACAAAACCAAAAAGACTAAAAACAGAAATAAAACCGTGGGTTCTTGTCCTAAGCTAAGAATAAATATGCATAGCTTGGACAGTTGCTGAAGATTTAAAGAAGTTTATTAGAAAGATAGAAATACAGAAAATAGAAATACAGCTCCATACCAGACTGGCATGGAGGGGTGACTTGAAATGAATACACCAAAGGGATTGCAAGTGGATCGGATTTGTTATACCCATGACCTCCATCTTGTTTACGTGATTCTGACGTAGTGAATGTCCCTGTAAGTTACCTCCCTCAGCAAGGTATGGCAAGGTGTCTTCTTTCATGAAGGGCAAGGTCAAAACCTGCTCCATCCTTCCTAAATCATCATGTAGATCTATCTTTAAATAAAGGCCTAGTTCTCCTCTTAAGATCTGTCTTTAGATAGAGGAAGCCCTAGCTCTCCTCTATTGACTTGTTAATTACTTTGAGCTAGGTTAATTTACATTGGAATAGCTGCCTGTTTTAGGCAGAAATCAAGTCCTTTCTTTACCCATGTCTGCCACCATTTTGACACAACTATTTTGAAATATATCAATTATTTTCTTTTGAAAAATGTTAATAATCAGAGCTTTCCCAAATCTTCCTAGGCCATTCCCAGTACTGGTACAATGCATCTCTTTCCTATGTTGTTTGGATTGATATGAATCTAAAAGAATATAGAGATGTCTCTTTAATACTTAAAAATAAATAATAGTTTAAAAATTATTTGATAAAAATAAACACTTAAACTTTCAAGTAAATAATTATTTATAGGATTTAGTTGTAGTGTGCTGATTTGTTTTATAATTTAGGAACTGCCTACTCAGGACTCTATGAAATATAATAAAGAAAAAAGATGCATTGTTTCTGTTAATTAATGACCATAATTAATTAATTCATTAATGTCTGGTAAACATTCACACACTGAAAACAGAAACACTTAAAATAGTTACTTATCTAAATTCCTAATTTAAAAAACCAAATCTGTTTGTGTTTTCACACGACTATAATCTTAGTTTCTCAGGTAGTAGATTAGGCAGGAGGATCTCAAATTGGAGGTCAGCCTGGGAAACTTAGCAAGATCCTGTCTCAAAATAAAAAATAAAAAAAGATCTGGAGATGTAGCTCACTTGCCTATCTGTTTAAGACCCTGGGTTCAATCTCTGGTACTGAGAAAAGAAAAAGTTCTCTAGCATTTTTCTTTTTCTTTAGTACTGGGGATGGAAACCAGGGGCATTCTATTTCCAAGGTACGACCCCCAGCCTTATTTTTTATTTATTTATTTTTTGCAGGTCTGGGGATGAAACCCAGGGGCATTTGACCTCCAAGCTACACTCCCTGCCCTATTTTTTATTCTTTATTTTGAAACTAGGTCTCACTGAGTTGCAGAGGGCCTCACTAAGTAGCTGAGGCTGTCTGCGAACCGCGATCCTTCAGTCTCAGCCTCCCAAATGCTGGGATTACAAGCGTGCTCCACCATGCCCGGCTTTATTTTTGTATTTTGAAAAAGGGTCTCACTAATTTACAGAGGACCTCACTAAGCAGCTGAGGCTGGCCTCGAACCCACAATCCTCCCGTCTCAGCCTTCCAAATGCTGAAATTACAAGTATGTGCTACCACGCCTGGCTTCTAGCATTCTTATTTATAGCAGTAAGAAATATCTCCACAAAATACACTTTTCCATCTTACTAGAATAAACCTCATAGGTCATAGATGTGTTTGTTAACATTGTCATTCATACATGCCCTACTATGAGTACCTGGAGAGCTTACATAGGTGCATTTCCAGGGTAATAGTGTACAGTTTTTTTTTAATGTGTTTGATAACCACTTGGCACTGCTATGTACCCATTGCTATGACCCCACTATCACTTGATAGAATTATTCTATTTCCTTTATATATCTATGGTAAAATCTTTACCTCAGCAAATGACTATTTACTTTTACTTTTCCAGAAACAGCATGTTAATTTTTCTTGATATTTTTCTGAATGCTCTGGCAGCTGTCACTTCTGGTTTCTTTATGGCTCCCTAGCTCCTACCATTCCCAAGTCAGAGTTCAGTTGAAACCCTTCGGTCAAATATTAAGAAAGACTCCTCAAGTTCAGCACACTGCGAAATGTTAGTCCCTGTTTTCTTGTTTTGTCTTTCTTTCTTTTTAAAATTTTCTACAGCTTTGAGTTAACTTGCAGAATTTCAGAAAATTTTTTTTCTTTAACATACTTCTTTTTTATTGGTGCATTGTATTCATACAACTTAATGGGATGCAAGATGGTGAAGACATACATGCACACATCACCCAATTAGCCTTATACAGTTCCCACCCCATTAACTCTCCCTCCCTCCTTCTCATGTTTGGCTTAGTGATTGATATTGATATGTTTGTTAAAGTATATCATAAGAATTGGAGATTTTCCCTCTTCCCCCCTCCCATCCGCTCAGTTAGGTTGCATTATTGCCTCATCTACAGAATCTCCTTCTTCATCTAGAGTTCCTCTTATGACCCATTTCCCTAGCTTTTCTTGGTGACACAGTTCAAGTATTTTTTTTGAACAGGTGAAAAAGGCATTTCATAAATATCCATTAAGGGGAGAACTTGTCAAGTCTCACATTCTCAAGTTCAGGTATGTAGAACTAAAATACTGACTTTTGAATTTAATTTAAGACTGACACTGTTAACCTGCTCTGAAATATATGTTTTAAAATATTAATATGTATTCAACAAACTTTTCTTTGACCCTGATCATGTGTAAGTCATGGCTTACAATGTCCCTTACTCATTCTCTAAATCTGAAAGTGAGCATTTGCAAAATGCTTGCTGGAGACAGAGGTGTAGTCAGTACTGATGCTCTAAAATTGTTTTTTTGGAAACTCAAACTATTAGGGATTTAACACATATCCTTTGGTTTAGTAGTAGTAACCTCTGTAAACATTGGAGGAAATGAGATTTGTCTTCAACTTTTGTCTCTTTTCCTTATCAATTTTATCTACCTTTTCTACTTTATCTCTTTATGTTCTAAATATTTAAGAAGATCTCAGATCTGTTAATTAACTGTCAACAGACAAGTTCAGAACATAACACTTTAACAAAAATGTGAAGATCTAAAATATTTCTTAACAGAAATTATTTGTAGTTTTCAAAAATTAGGAGAATAACTATTTGCATTATTATTTCAATGGCAAAACTATTAAGAGTTACCTCCCAAACTCTTGCTTAGTTGACATGTCTGAAGCATTACTTTGACCATTTTCTCCTAAAAATTCTGTATGCTCTGGCATTTGAGATAGTATCTTTTCTCAGATCTACCTTTCTTCTTTGATCTTTACATTTTCACTCTCTCTACTTGGCTTTATACGCTACAGGAATGAAACATTTTATCTCCAGTCTGAACTATCTTCTTGATCGCTATAACATGCCTTTCTATGCATACCTTCACAGGAAATTCCATAGAAAATTCCTTAATTCAAAGAGAATATAATTATAGTACCAAGAAATTTGGAATTCATCATACACATCTTTCTTTCCCAGGCCTCTCAGATTTCGTAAAGTAACCAGGTTCTATCAATTCTCTTTTCCAAATCATTTTCCAATTTATTTACTTTTTTTAATCACAGTACTGTCATTACTGTTAATCATTATTCTTTCTTTCACTGCAATAACAAGAAGAATGAGTTTATTGGAAACATAGTCAGTTTAAGAAATGTTAAAATACTAGAGGAGCCTGAAAAATGTGTCTGACCTGCTGGAAGAAAAGAGTATTGAGCTGAAGACACACACACACACACACACACACACACACACACACGCTAATTGTCAACTAAAAATATTAGAGAACCTGGGTATAAAATTCTCAGGGAAAGGATAATGCAAAAGAAAAAGAGAGATAATCAAAAGCTTGAAAGATAGTAATATTTAAGGGGACAGAAAAAAATGAAGCCATTTTAGAGAAGTGGCAGAAAAAATTTTGCAATTTTTTTATCACTGATGATAAAGATAAGAAGCTTCAAGGAGCAAGTGGCCAGCATTAAATATTCCTGATCCCACCTAACACAAAAGAGTCTGCTGGCTATGTTAACAAGAGGCCATTAGTGTTCCATTAGGAAATCAACTAAATGGCTAGGGGTGATGGCGTGCACCTGTAATTCCAGTACTCATAAAGCTGAGAGGATTGCAGGTTCAAGGTCAGCTTCAGCAAGTTAGCCGAAATCTCATTTTGAAATAAAAAGGACTGAATGTGTAGCTCAGAGGTAGAATGCCCTGGGTTCAATCCCAGGTACCAAATAGATAAATAATAAACAAACAAACAAACAAATAAATAAGAAAAAAGAAAATGGAGACAAAGGAGCGAAGCAGACTGTAAGGAAGTAAATATGAAGCACAGTGTAATTTATTCTTTCAAGAAGGCTTGCTGTATAAAAGCATGAGCAATAAATTAAGTAGTTGGGTAGTGAGGGTTTTGCTTTTGATTTTATAACCCAGCCAGAATGGAACTAGTTTAAGAGAAAGAAGGATTAAATAGCTGATGTTACAGGGTTGCTGAAGCAGTGAAAAGGTTTGAGATAGATAAAAATTATCTCTTTAGAGTCCTATTTTTTGTAGATTACAAAAGCAAAATAAAATTTTATAAAATTCAAGTAACAGTATTATTTATAAAAAATATAAAGTGAAAGCATCTAACAGTTCCATTCCTAGAAATAAAGAATATTTTTTAAGGAATAAGGATCATTTCTTACACTCTTAAGAAATTTTTTTCATGAACAGCATTCCAGTGACTGTATGTAGGTCTATTTTATTCTTTAATTCCCTATATAATATTTTATTACAAGTGTGTGTGCATGTTAATTTAGCCAATGTCTTACTAATGGACACTTGGATTGTAGTACCACCCAACAAAAGAATGCATTTGAATATTTAATTTATAAAAGTGGCAAATCCTATGTCAGTGTGGATGGGTATAAAAATTTATAGTAAATAAATAAAACCAACCTCCTAAAACAAGACTTTCACTTATATTCTCATTTGCACTTTATGGAAGTAATAATTGATGCAGTGTATTGTGAGGAGTGAGTTATATGGAAACTGACTGAAAAGGAGAGGGTAGAGTAGCTGGCAGGATGATTTTCGGGTAAATAAAAATACACATATAAATAGAATTAGTACTCTTTCTTGAGAACAAATATATATATCATTAATTCTCTGTCTTGAAAATGCAATCACATAAACACTTAAAATTCAGTGAAGCATTTTAAAAGCCTTAGGATTAAGAGTTGTTTGTAGAGCCTGAAGGTAAAAAAAGAGGTGGGTGGATTTAAGTCATAGGAATTAAACTTGAAAGCCAGCAGTACCATGCATTTTATATTTACCATACATTATATTTGGTAATTTTAGCTGGGTGTGGTGGCACACACTTGTGATTACAGTACTTGAGAGGCTGAGGTAGGAGGAGAGCAGATTTGTCACCAGGGCCGGACTCAGGTACCTAGTGAGATTCTGTTTCAAAATAAAGACTAAATATTAGGGCTTGGAGTGTAGTTTTCAGGTAGAATGCCCCTCGGTTCAATCAGTAGTTTCACTACAAAATAAAAAACAAAATAAAATTGATAATTTTGAGTGGTTGATAAGTGTCTTTATATTACTAGTCATACACTTGACAAGACTTTTCGATGGTAACACAGGAATACCTTACCATTAGGGTGGCTGAGTGCATAATAAACAACAGGGATATAGAAGAAAACATTTATGAATATGTGTATGTTTCAAGTGAATAATAAAGAAAAAATTGTGATATTACCATAAATAAACCAGCCATCTCTTCTTTGTTTATCACTCCCTTTCCCCCTCTTCCCACCCCCTTTCTCCCTTGTTTTTTGGTCCATACATAGTCCAGAGGAACATGAAGTTTTGGCTCATATGCTGCTGATTTTTAAAATACGTTCAACTGAGGATCCTGGAGCCATTAATTATATTGTTAAACATGTTCTACATAACAGGCTGCAAAATTCTGCAGAAACCCCTAAAGTTAACCCTAAAGCAGTTGAAGTTAAAAGTAAGTTAATATTTTAAAATTTTTGCTTATTTCTCTTATACAGAACAATTCCATGTTAGAATTTGGGCACTGATTTTTAAAATTTTTAGATTTCTTTAAAATTGCTAAACATGTGGCTCCCATGTATGTTTGTCATTCATTCCTGGGCAGTTTCTTCTATATTGGACCTTATACCTTGGTTATAGAATGCAATAAATGGAGAAAATGGATTTGGGTATCCCTCGTTTTTCTCTTATTGCATCCATTTTATATCCTGTGAGTACAATGTATGGAAAAGTTCATACCACCCAGATATTTGCTTTGAAATGTCACAAATATACCTTGTCATAGCTTCTTTCCTTAGACCACTTACTAATGAAAAATTTAACTTATTTACAATTACTTTTCGTATACTTTACAAGTAAGGCATTGAAATCTATTGTGCATTTTATGTTGATGCACATTTTAAGTTAGACCAGCCACATTTTAGGAGCTTCCTGACCACATGTGGTTAGTGAATACAGTAATAAAGATGGCAACACTAGAAACTATGTAATAGGAGACAAACAGAATGAACAAAAAGTGCTAATATGGAAGTTGATAGATCTAAGGAGAAGCCCAAACTGATGGTCAGTCACCCTACTTAGAAAGGAAGCTTCAGCTGTCATAGGTACAGCTACATAATTTGTGCAAAATAAAAACACCAGCGAAAAAGTGTTGCTACAAGTACTAAAATATAAGGCTTTTTTTTTTACTTCCATGGTGTCTCTCTCTCTCAAATTTTTACATGCTTTTATTTATCAAAAATTGATGTAATTCTGAGTGAAAATGTTGAATTTTAAATTACTAGTGTGAGTAGTGTTTGAAATACTCAAATTATAGTGTAATTCCAATGTGCCGAGCTTGTTAAATTCACTGTTTCCGTGTATTTCAGAAATCAACAAGACAGAATCAGACAACTATCTGAACCATTGTAAGTTTACTATATTTACTGAATATAACAGGTCAACACTCTTATCATTTATGCTTACTTTGTGTTGATATTATAGGCTAGAGTAAAATGTGATTGATTTGCTCCTGGCTCGTGTGCCTCACCTTATCTCTGAAGCACACTTAGGAATAGCACAATTGAGAGAACTGTGGAGTGGAAGGGTCTGTGGCCGTGTGTAGTGGAAGTAAGTCCTACAGCTCTTAAAGAAGGGGCAAAAGATGTTCACGTATCATTGTCCTATTTGCATATGTCTATAAAATATGCCCACAAAAATTTCTAAAGATTATATCAAAGTTGATATTTTTCAACTAGAGGCAGAAACTGTCACTGTATGCTAAATAAAATTTCGTTGATGTTATTAACTTTATAATATGAAAATTGCAAGCAGTTATGGGGTTGAGGTAAATTTTTATTAAATTATAATGGCCTAGACAATATTTTTACTTATATTTGGAATTTAAAAAGTGCTAGCTCTAGGCCTGGTTCTTCCCTTCCTGTTAGCAGAGAACCTCACCATGATTTAGATAATACATCTCTACTAATTATAAAATTAGTATTTATTACATTTATCTTTAACAAATGGAAGGAAATATACTACCCACTAGCTCAGATTACTGATTAATTTTCAAACTCAACTAAACATAAAACTTTGCCAGGCGTGGTGGTGTATGCTTAAAATCCCAGCGCTATGGAGGCTGAGACAGGAGGATCGCACAGGTTTGAAGCCAGCCTCAGCCACTTAGTGAGGCTCTCAGCAACTTAGTGAGACTCTGTTTCCAAATAAAGTATAAAAATAGATCTGGGAGTTTATCCCAGAGGTAGAAAAGCCCTTGGGTTCCACCCCCAGTAACACACACACACACACACACACACACACACACACACACACACACAATTTCTTTCATTATCTAAATGGAAAATATTCTTGCCACCAGTATTTACTGAGAACTTTCTATGTGGTGTGTTAAACAGTAGAAACACAAAATGGATAAGATACAATCCCTCCCTCAAACCACTCATACTTTAATAGGCTTAGATATATTAGACTAATGCAGGAACCAAGGGCAGTTTTACTGCCCAGGGTGTCATGCCCCACTCTGGCATTTTTGTCTTGATGATAAGGCAGAGTGCTTCTAACGTCTTGTATGTTTAGTCAGGGGCTCCTATTGAACATTCTATGATGCACAGACAGCTGTTTACACACAACAAAGAATTATATGGTACAAAGCAGGAGTCGTGCCAAGAAACTCTGTTATAAGCAATGTTGAGAAATAAAGTACATATATGTGTATATACACACAAACATACAATGCACACACATGGAGTGTGCTGTTGTTATTGTTAAGTGAGTGTGTTTAGTCAGCTTTGCATCTCTGTGACTAAAATACCTGACAAGAACAACTTAGAGAAGAAAAAGCTTATCTGGGCTCACAGTTTCAGGGTTCTCATCCTAGACTGGCCAGCCCCACTGCTCTGGCTTGGGATGACAACATGGCAGAAGGTCATGACAGAGGAAAGCCGCTCTGCTCAGGGAGGCAGGGAGTAGATAGAGAGGTAGGAGAGGGCCAGGGAATGATATAGTCCCTAAGTCCATGTCCACAGTGACCCACCTCCTCCATTCTCTCCCTCCTGGCTTCTTTCCCACTAGTTCATTCAAATAATTACAAACTGGATCAAGAGGGCTTTGGTCTCATTTGAAGTCAGGATCCAAGCATTGCACCTCTGAATATTGCTGCATTGCCTAATACAGGAGCTTTTGGAGGACATTCTAGACTCAAACCATAACAGGAAGCATCTAGAAGGTCATAACTAATCCAGTTTTGAGGCAGGGAACTAGATAAGACGGCATCCTCGGAGAGATCAGAGATTAGGTTGCTTACAATATTACAAGAGGAATGGGAATTAACTAAATGAAGCAGTCGAGTTTACAAAAAGATTAGCCCATGATAGGATGTTTAATATTACTGGAAAACAAAGTATGAGAAATTTGGGATGTAGAAACACAATTTGATACTGAAAATAACAGCGAATTAACACATCATCTCTTTCTAAGGCTGCGGGACGAGAAGAACAACTTCAGGTCAGAGTCTCAGGATTGTCGGCGGTACAGAGGTGGAAGAGGGAGAGTGGCCGTGGCAAGTGAGCCTGCGATGGGATGGGATCCATCGCTGCGGAGCAAGCTTAATCAATAGCACATGGCTCGTGGGTGCTGCTCACTGCTTTCAAACGTGAGTTCTGAACCTTCAGAACCAGCAGGGTGAACAAAGTGCTTTGGGTTTTGCACTATTTGTGAATTATCTCATGAATTTTGAGAAAGCCGTTTACCATAAAGTAAAGATAACCTGTTCATCACAAAAGGGAGTGGGAAGCTCATACTCTTTAATAAGAGTTTTTTCCCCCAATCTCTTCTGTTTGTATATGAAAACCGTGTGAAATTGCAGTACCAAAGATAAATCAGCCACTAATAAATAGGTGATAATTTGTCAAAGCAAACAGAAAGTTTAAAGTCATTTTAGGACTCTGAACTCAATGTCAAAGAGAAAAACCAAGTATCCACTGAACATCTTTATTAGAGATGAAGCCTGAGTATATTTTACGTTTGACTTCAGTGGGGTAGTTCCAGTGAGGAAAAAAAGATATGTGTGAAGTAGTTTGGAAACAGCAATGAATAGACTGACTGGCATTATTACAAGGAATTGAGGACAAACATCTATAGGATATAAAATAATAAAGCTTCGTGAAATTATTGTGTGCCTTTTGGTGTTTTTAGAGAAATGTGTATGTTTGTGGTTAGAGGACATGAGGTGCATACTGTACCTTTAGTTCTCTCATGCTATACAGGGTCTCCATTCCATATGTTCCTTGAAGTCATCAGTGACCCAAAATGTTAAAAAAAAATTCTAGTATCTGGAGTGGATAACTTGATTTATAACTTACAGAATGTGCCACACTGGCTTCTACACTTAATGTGACCCCAGAGTCTGATTTTCAGATTGGAGTTTATTTCTGTAGATAGAAACTATGACTTTAAAAAGAAAACTCAGCCAGGCGTGGTGGTGCACACTTACAATCCCAGTACTTGGGATGGGTGAGACAGGAGGATTGAGGGCGGCTAGCCTCAGCTACTTAATGAGGCCCTTCTCAACACAGTGATACCCTGTTTCAAAAAATAGAATAAAAAATAAGGCTGGGCATAGAGCTTGGAAATAGAATGATCCTGGGTCAATTCCCATTAACACACACACACACACACACACACACACACACACACACACACAGAAAACTCATGTTTTCACTTGCAGACTAAGCTATTTCATATAAACTGTTAGACTGGTAGCATGGTAAACTAGAATTAATTTTTGTTTTTTTTCTCCCTAGGTATAAGGACCCAGCCAGATGGACTGCTTCCTTTGGAGTAACAATAAATCCTCCGAAAATGAGAAGAGGCATCCGGAGGATAATAGTCCATGAAAAATATAGATACCCAGCACATGACTATGATATTGCACTTGCAGAACTTTCTAGTCCTGTTGTCTACACAAATGCAGTACATAAAGTTTGTCTCCCCGATGCAACCCATGAGTTCCGCCCAGGGGAAAAGATGTTTGTGACAGGATTTGGAGCAGTGCAACATGAGGGTGGGCATCTGAAGTGAAACTCAAATCATAGTGACCTAATTTGGTATGTTTAGGAGTTTAGTATTGTAAGGCATTTGAAGGACAGAGTGTTATTATGCCAAAGTGTGTTGATTGCTTATATGGACCTGGGGTAAGTCAGGCTCTGTGTCATTTCAAAGACACATACATTTCTTTCTGCCCCAGGCTACTACTATTAAATGCATCACTACTGCTAGAGTAATGATGCTGGTAAGGTGACTGAAGGAGTATAACCTGGGTGCAGTGGTGCACACCTGTAATCCTGTACTTGGGAGGCTAAGAGGAAGGATCACAGGTTCAAAGCCAGCTTGGGCAACTTTATTTATTTATTTTTATCTTATTTTATTTGGAAACAGGGTCTCACTAAGTTGCTGAAAGCCTCACTAAGCAGCTGAGGCGGGCTTCGAACCCATGTGATCCTCCTGTCTCAGCCTCCCAAGCGCAGGGATTATAAGCGTGCGCCACCATGCCGGGCTTGGGCAACTTTATGAGGATCTCAGCAACTTAGTGAGACCCTGTTTCCAAAAAATAAAATAAAACAGGGCTGGGTGTGTATCCTGAATGTAGAATACCCTTGGGTTCCATCCTCAGCACCACACACAGGAAAAGTTTTGGGATCATAATATACCTGAATCTAAGGATCAGAGAATCATAAAACTATAATTCTACCTAAACAAAATGTCCTTGTAATCATGATGATGAAGTGAAACTTAAGCAATTTGAGGTTCTTTCCTAGACAGTTAGGTTTTCATTTAAACTAGTTAGGAAAGAACTCTTTCTCCAAATATTATGGTGTATAAAACGTACATATCCTAAGATTCTATGATACCATCTTATCTAATAATTATGAAAGACTTTATGTACACTACAAATATAACGACTTTTTTCCCTTTAGGCGGCACTCAGAATCACCTTCGGCAAGTACAGGTGGAATACATAGACACAGAAACCTGCAATAGGCCTCAAGTTTACAATGGTGCCATAAGTCATACAATGTTATGTGCTGGTTCCTTGCAGGGAAAAAGAGATGCATGTCAAGTAAGTAGTTATATATACTAGTATGCTGCATAGTTTTATGTTCATATCTTTTAAAAATAACTATAGATTCCAAGAAGTTGAAAGATATTACAGAAGAGTAATATGTATGCCAAATGGTTATTTCGCACATACTTATCTATAGTACAGTATAAAATTCTAGGAAATTGACTGTAGTACCAAGTGTGTGTCTAGGTCTGTGGCATTTTGCACATGTATAGACTTGTATAACTACCATTGCAGTTAAGATGGGATTTATTTTATTACCACTGAGATCTACCTTAAGAGTAACACTCTCAAGCCAGACACAGTGGCACATACCTGTAATTCCAGGCAGCTGAAACAGGCGAATCCCAGGTTCAAGGCCAGCCTCAGCAACTTAGTGAGAGCCTCAGCAACTAAGCAAGAGCATGTTGCAAAATAAAAAAATGAAAAGGGCTCATGGTATAGTGTAGAGGTAGAATGCCCCTGGGTTTAATTCTCAGTTAAAAAAAAAAAAAAGATGGGGGAGAAAATAATATTCTGCCTTCCTCCACATTCTTAACATCTTGAAATCACTAATTTGTCCTCCATGTCTATAATTTTGTAATTTATAGAACATTATAAATAACATCATACAGTGATTTTTTTTGGAATTTAATTTTGATTTTTCTATTGACTTTTTATACTTTTATTGGTGCATTATAGCCTTACATCATAATGTAGTTCACAATGATAGTAACATACGTACACACAGCACTTGGTGAATTTTCCCCCAGCTCTCTCCTCACTCCCTCACTTCCCCAAATAAACTATTGAAATTGGCATTGATATTCTCACATATGTATATAGTGTCAGTGGAAATATTTTCTAATGTTTTGACTCTCTGTAGAAAAATTTGAGTAGGTCTTCTAAGTTATGTGTGTTTATCTACGATTTATCACAGTATATTAGTATTAACATTTCATTTGTTTAGTGGAGTGCAGAATAGGAAACTTATCTTTCTTTAATTCCGTTTACCCTTCCCTGTTTATAATATCAAGTATTACAAATATAAATATTAAATTTTTCTCTGTATCTTGAGAAACACATCAGAGACTATATTCTTCAAATGCCAAATATAATCACGAGAACTCAAGAAAAGAGAAAAAGTCTATTCACCCATAATTTAATTTTGTTCCTTCCTCTCTCCTGAATTACTGATTCATTTTTGTTTCATTATATCTTTTCTGTTTTAGAAACCACCTTTATCCATTCTTTTTTAATTTTTATGTGTGTGTGTGATACTAGGGATTATATCAGGGCATTCTACCTCTGAGATACACCTCAGTCTTTTTTGTTTTTTTAAAACAGGGTCTTGCCGGGTGTGGTGGCACATGCTTGCAATCCCAGTACTTGGGAGGCTGAGACAGGAGGATCCGGGTTTGCCGACAGCCTCAACTACGTAGTGAGGCCCTTTGCAACTCAGTGAGACCCTGTTTCAAAATAAAGAATAAAAAAAATAGAGCTGGGGTATAGCTCGGGGGTAGAATGCCCCGGGTTCCAACCCCAGGACTGTAAATAAATAAATAAATAAATAAATAAATAAATAAATAAATAAATAAAACAGGGTCTCATTAGGTTCCGGAAGGCCTTGTCAAATTGTTGAGACTGTTTTCAAGGCTTGTTTTCCCTTAATTTCTGAAGCACATTTTTTTTTCCAGTGTAGAATTTAGGATTGACAATTGTTTTTCTTTCAGCACTTGAATCATGGCTAGATAGGACTTTTGGTAGAAATCTGTTCTTACTGAGATTATTCTTTTCCTATAGATGAAAACACTATTTCTCTCTTGCTCTGTTCAAGAGTTTCTTTGTCTTGGGTTTTAAGGAGTTTGATTATGTGTCTTGACATAGTTTTTATGGGGGAAATTATCCTATTTGAGATTTGCTTGCTTGACTTTTGAATGCTTTGCCAAATTTGGAAAATTTTCTTTTTTTAGCATTTTTTTTTTAGCTCTGCCTTCTCCCTCCTCTTTTTCTTGGATTTCAGTGATAGGAATGTTAATTTTCTGTTATTATCCCAGAAATTCCTGAGCACTTTTATTACCACCATACTTTCTCTCTGTTGTTTAGATTGGGAATTTTTTTTCATTGTTTTTAAGTCACCCATTTTTTCCTCTCTCATCCCTATTCCACTGGTAAGATAATCCAGGGAGAGTTTTTTATTGATATTTATTTTTAATTATATTTTTGGTTCTAGGATTTTCATTTGACCCTTATTTGTACTTTTTTGTTGTTTTTTGCTGAGTTGGGAAAAGGCCCTGTGATGTCATCGTGGATCAAGTAAGCAAATGAAGAAAAACCCGGACATGGTGTGTGTCTGAAAGTGGAAAATTTGATTTGGACTAGGGGCATTCTGCCTTTGAGTTACACTCTTGGCTCCTTTTATTCTTTGTTTTGACACAAGGTCTCACAAAGTTTTTGAGACTAGCCTTGAACTTGCAATCCTCCTGTCTCAGCCTCCCAAGTACTAGGATTATAGATGTGTGCCACCATACCTGGCTAGAATCAATGTTTAGATATTATTCTTGATCTTCTTTTATCTTAATTGTCCTCACCCTACTGGCTTCCAACTTTGTTAGAACTCTTGAAAATATCTTGTTCTTTCATGTGCATCATTGTTTGTGATGCTCATTCAGCTATCTTAGCCTGTATTTATAGTAATTTTCCCAAAATTTCGAAACATATGTTTGTTCTTACAGTCTTTTATCATTTTTATTATAGAAAAATCAAATGTATGCAAAAGTCAAGATAACAGTACAGTGTACCTGTTCCTCAAAGCCAATCTTATTGTGTCATAATTACCCCCAAACAATCCTCTCATCCTCCCCCAAAATTCCAAATTTATTTTGAACTAAGTATCAGATATTATATAATTTTATCTGAGAATGTGTCTTCTCTAAAACAGTGGTGGGGACCCAGAGCAAAGATAGAATGCTCCTGGGTTCAATCTCCAGTACCAAAATAAATAAATAAATAAAATTAATTAATTAAAATAGAGCTCCAAAGGCAATAGGTTAATTAAGACTTTTGAAGATTATAGTACCACTTCTATTATTCTTGCTTTCCTGTCTAAGGGAAAGCACATAAACCATCATAACTTTCTCTTTTTCTTAACTTCTCTGTTCTCCAGTCATGTGTCATCCAACCAGTGCTAGCAGAACAGACTACATCTTTCTCTCTTGAATATAGACTAGACATCATGTTGTTCTTCTGCTTGTGATGTTTTTGAGACACAGACTTCTATCTCTTAAGCTGACATATGATTTCTTTCTTTTGTTTTTAGCACTTTCTAATTCTTCATCCTAATATTCTCTGTCTCCATATAGGATTGTTTCAATTATCAAAATTATCTGCTTCAGATACCTTCATGTGGCACATCCTGTATAAAAGATTCTTGTCTCCTTGAAGACAAAACTCACGTGTTTATCCCCTTTTTATATTTCTTACAACATACAAGGATATCAATAAATACTTACTGGTTAATTGATTTAAAAACCATAGACATAGCATTTCAAATTCAGCTATGATTAGTGTTAGTATTATTACAAAAATCAAAGGAAGTTAGTATAATATAGATAAAAAGCATGATATTCTGAGTTAAATTGCAATGATTCCAATTCACAATTTTCCACTGATTAGCTTGTGATCTCAGGAAAATATTTAATTTCTATGTTTCAGTGTCCTTATTGCCAAGCTAGAGAAAATGGAAACTAACTCTGTTTTGTTAAAAGAATTAAATGAAGCAATGAGAGAAAATTAATTAAGAGCTTTATAGGGTGCTAACCACATAGAACAGTCAATACGCACAGGCCCAGTACCTTATTGTTAAGACCTCAATAAAGAAACAGAGCTCTGGGGTTTGCAAGATAGAAACAGTTGGCATTTGTAGTTTTGCATATGTATTTTCTAAGTTCTGCTTTGTACCAGGCTAAGCACTTTACATTCACTTTTTACTTAATCTTGTAATAGTCATCAGAGGTAAGTAATAATAAAATGCCTAAATGAGTAAATTAAAGGTCTTGGCCAGCTTGGAAAGCCCAAATTTTAGATAAAAATTTAGGTGTCTGACTCTAATGTCTGTGTTCCTTATCAGCAATAGACTCTTCACCTTTTTTTGGGGAGAGGTATGCAACACTAATAACTAGGCAACTTACACAGGGAGTTATTTTGTCAGATGTATGAAATAAGTTAAGAGTATTGTTCCCTAAAGAGATGAAGCTTCCAGTTGCAGTGTACTAAACCCTGAGATTAAGCCAATTCTCTAGGAATTTGATCTCCTTCTCTCTGTGGTTTACTGACATAGATAGAGGGCATCACTTCTGATATCACACTGAAGGCTTTTGCAAATTAATATTTCATTACATTTTTTTGTGTGTGTGGTACTGGGAATGAAACCCAGGGACATTCTACCTCCAAGGGACACCCACAGCTCTATTTTTTAGTCTTTATTTTGAAACAGAGTATCACTGAGTTGCAGAGGGCCTAAGTAGCTGAGACTGGCAGTGAACCTCAATCCTCCTGTCTCAGCCTCCCAAATGCTGGGATTACAAGTGTGCCATCACACCCAGGTTCATTACATTTGTCACTTAGAAAAATAACAAGTTCCTCTTAATAAACTGAATAACAAATTGCTAATTTCTCCCTCTTGCTTTAGGGTGACTCTGGAGGACCGCTGGTTGCATCTGACGCTAGAGATATCTGGTACCTTGCTGGAGTGGTGAGCTGGGGAGATGAATGCGGGAAACCCAATAAGCCTGGGGTTTACACAAGAATTACTGCCTTGCGGAACTGGATCACTTCCAAAACTGGAGTCTGAGAAAAAACAGCAACAGTGGAATAGAACTGTTTATGTGTGTGTGTGTGCTGGCCATTCTTAGAGATAAAGAACTGCAGAAGTTTTACAGATCACCAGGATTTGAGCCATCTCACTGAACTGTCTGTTTGATGTCTTTATCTCCTTTGTAGCTCTGCAGCTGTGGTTCTGACACATGGTTTTTACCCAATCTGTGTTCATTTTTTTTTTTTTTAGGAATTTTATGTCATCAAAAATTTGGGTTTCTTTTGTCATACATTTCTCATGCATGTATACAATTTAGAGCAATCCTGGTTTTTATTTCCTCAACCTCTCTCATCATGGTAAATTTCTGCTTTTAACATGTGGGGCAAAGAGTGATAGAAAATAAAAAGAGAAAACACCCTGCATTTTTATGTATGCAAAAGTATTAGTTTTTTTCTTTGAGTAATGTGGAAAATATTCATATCTTTTACAGAAGGTCAAGCAAGTAGAGACTGCAGACTACTCAACATTTCATCACAGAGAAAGGAAACTGCGTTAAGGAAATACAGAGAGAAATTCAATACAGTTTTATTTTTATTTCCAAACAACTACCAAGATAAATGTGGAAATGATTGACTCCTCATGACTACCATAACTACATACAAAATTACATTTATTATCTGTAATCTATTTGTTTTGAACAAATCAAAGCAAATATTTATTTAACAATTCACTACTGAGGACGTAATGCACAATAGTTATGGGAAAATAAATCACCTATATACTTGATATGGTAATCCATAAAAAAGTGCAAGACAGGAAACATGTTATTAGTCAATTGTCTAAAAATTTTCTTTAAGATTTGAGGCTAGAATGAAAATTTATTTGAGAACAATCAGTATACCTTATGTAGCAAAAGAATTGTGTGTCTGAATGAGAAGGAGTGAATAGAGAATCAGTACAAAGAATAGAGTGAAGTAGAATTGACTGAATAAGATCACCAAGTGCTTGCTTAGGCAGCTAAGCCATTCTCAAACCCTTGAAGGAAATAACATCTAGGCAGTAGTATGTAGCTGTACTTATGCAGCTGAAGCTGGGGCCCGTCTTTTGCAGATGACTGCAGATACACTTTTCCTGGTCTTGTCTTCAGGTTTTGCATGGCTAGGGGTCCCTTGAAAATCTTGTGGGCTGAGATAGGAAGATATCAGAGAAGACAGCTCTGAAGCCACATCCCTGCTGTATCTAATATAACTTGTGTATTGATAGTGTTAAATATTTTGTATAAGTTGCTTTTGTACTATTTGCAAATTGCCTGGACATTTGCAATTGATAAGTTAAAGCCTAATATTGGCCATCTTCCTAATACTAGTTTTGACAAATTATTAACTGGGCCATTAGGGATATAACATTTAAGAGATCTAGACATAATGAATTGAGGACCGGGACCATGACCTGTGGCATACTAATGATGAGATTACACTGAGACTCTGTCACCCTCTTCATTATACATGGAACATACAAGTTCTGTGTTGTACAATAGACACTTTAAAAATCAATATTGGGGTCAGAACTGGCAGAGGGCTCAACAAATGTTGTATGCATGTGTACCTCTATCATCCTGAATTGTACCAAAATGTATAATAAAATGCACCAACAAAAAAGAAAAAGAAGAAAATCAATATTAGCAGGAAAATTTTGACTTTTAAGTAAAATATTTGACTTTTAACCCCAATGACATTGGCATACAAACTGATAAATTTGGGAAATTGTTTATTGATAGTGTTAAATATTTTGTATAAGTTGCTTTGTGCCATCTGATAAAATCTTTTGGGAAAAACAAAACTAATGAATTTTAAACAAAGATATAGGCACATTACAATTTGTTACTTTTAATTATAATAATTTTAAATAATTAAATATTTAATACTTCTTTTTTTTTTTTGGTGGTACTGGGGTTCCTGGAAACCCTTCTACCTCTGGGCTACACTTCCAGACCTATTTTTATATTTTTATTTGGAAACAGGGTCTCCTAAGCCAGTGAGGCTGACTTCGAACCTGCATGATCCTCCTTGTCTGCCTCCTAAGAGCGGGGATTACAAGCAGCGCCACCACGCCTGGCTAAATATTTAATAATTAAGAAAAATTGATTCATCAACTAGGCATCGTGGAACATGTCTATACTCCTGGTAATTGGGAGGCTAAAATGGGAGGATAGCAGGTTCAAGACTAGCCTCAGCAACTTAGCAAGGCACTCAGCAACACAGTGAGATCCTGTTTCAAAATAAAACAATTAAAATGTGGGTGTAGGTCAGGGATAGAATACTCCTGAGTCCAATCCCCAGTAACACACACACACACACACACACACACACACACACACACACACACACACTCTGATATCCTCAATTTATAGGAAAGTAAAGGGAAGAATAACATTTGGAGTTAAGGATGTCTATATCTTCAAGTAATAATAAAAAATAGTAAAAAATAATTTGTATTTGGTTCTTGTAACACATAGGGTATAATTAATTTTTACAAGGGCATTTACAAAAATTAATTAAATTGGCATCATTATTAGTATTACTAATATTTTTGGAGGTTAAATTTCAAACTAAAATAAAACTTATATAAATCAAGGAACTTCCTCTGAAAACAAACATGAGTAGATTTAAAGATGTATTTTAGAAATTTAACTTTGCAATTGCATTATATTCCTCAGAGAAGTGTTTTTGGTATTTCCTTTTAAAAGCATACGAGAGGTTGGGTGTAGTGGTGCACGTTTGTAATTCCAGTACTTTGGAAGCTGAGACAGGAGAATTGCAGGATCAAACCAGGCCAGCAACTCAATGAGACTCTCAGCAACTTAGCGAGACCTCGTTTCCAAATTAAAAAATAAAGCCTCTAGGCCGGGCGTGGTGGCGCACGCTTGTAATCCCCGCACTTGGGTGGCAGAGGCATGAGGATCGCGAGGATCACGCAGGTTCGAAGCCAGCCGCGCGCGCTGGCTTAGGAGACCCTGTTTCCAAATAAAAATGTAAAAATAGGTCTGGGAGTATAGCCCGGAGGTAGAAGGGCTTCCAGGAACCCCAGTACCACTAAAAAAATATATATATATAAAAAAAAGTCTTGGGGTGTAGCTCACAGGAATAATGTCCCTGAGTTCAGCCTCTAGCACCACAAGTAATAATAATAATAGTAGTAGTAATAATATTACTAATGAAAAGATGATAGAGGTTTGGGCCACCATGAAAATATGAGCAATAGTTCAAATTTTGTGTGCATAGATAAATAGATAATACAGTATCATATTCCTAAAATAGTAACCTCTTTTGAAAAGTAATGCATTATTTATTGGGTTAAGTATTCTTGTGTACGTCATTGTTTTTGAGAAGGCTAAGGGTTTGTGATTATAATATTTATTAGTTGTATAAGACAGCAGGCAGCTTCTCTTCCATATTTCCTTTCTTACAATACCTAGTAAACTTTTTTCTATCTGATAAATGTTGTTGACTGTCTCCTTTATTTTTGCATTATGCAGAGAATATAGCTCTATTATTAGAGTCACGTGCTACATAATGACAATTTGTCCAATGACAAGCTGCATGTAGGATAGTGGTCCCATAAGATTATAAGAGCTGAGAAATTCCGAACAACAGTGACATCTAGTCATCATGATGTTGTCCTGCTATGCATGACTCCTGTGTTTATGGTGATGTTGGTATAAATAAACCTCCTGCACCCCCAGTTATATAGAGGTATAGCACAGTGCAATTAGGTACTATACATAATTCTTCATAATGATAGTAAATGGCTACATTAATGAATTATATATCCACTATGTTGTAGTTTTTATTATTTTAGTGTACTTTTCTATTTATAAAAAACATTTACTGTAATATATGCTATGCTACCCTAGTGCTATTATGTGCCATGCATCTTATATTTAGTGGTGGATGTGTATCTCCTGCATTGAATAATACATATATACATTGATATATATTTAGGATGAACTAATGATACATTTCTCAGAATGCAATTTGTCAGAAAACAATGTATAGCTGTGTTTACAAACTGCTTTTTAAAAGTAATCCTAGATTTTTACATGTGCAATTTTAGCCAGTCATTAAAGCCTAAATCACTCATCAATATGATAGACACATTTTCTCATATAATTGTTATAATAATAAAGTTGATATCATGTTTAAGAAATGCTTAGCACAGTTCTTAGAACATGGTGCTCAAGAAATGGTAGCTATTATAATTATCACTGTAATGAAACTATAGTCTTTGTTTTAAACAATATGTTACTTGATCATAATTAGTTAAGAGAAGAAATAATTTTGCCAACAGAGTGTGTTGGTTTCTTGATAATTCTCATTCTGCAAAAGAAGAGTAATTGAAATCACACCAAAGCATATTTGTCTGAGTGGGTCTCTCATAGTGAGAGTTTATTCTACTTTCTTTTCTTTTTTTTTTTTTTTTTGCATTACTGGAGATGGAACCCAGGGGGATTCTACCTCTAAGCTACATTCCCCGCCTTATTTTTTATTCTTTATTTTGAAACAGGGTCTCATTGAATTGCACTACTTAGCCTCATTAAGTAGTAGCTGAGGCTGTCCACGAACTCAGATCCTCCTGTCTCAGCCTCCCAAATATTGGGATTACAAGCATGCATCACCATGCCCAGATTATTCTACTTTTTTTAAATTGGTGTATAGTAGTCATGCATCTTAATGGGATGCAAAAGGTAGAGGCATACATGCACAATCATTTATCCCTTTTCCAATTCTCACCCCATTTCCTTCTCCCTCCCTCCTTCTCATGTTTGGCCTAGTGATTAACATTGATATGTTTGTGAATGTACATCATGTACATTAGAGAATTTCCCTCTCTCCCCCTTCCGTCCCTCTTAGGTCACCTTATTTGCTTATCTATGTTTTCTTCTTCTTCATATAGAGGTCTTCCTATGACCAATTTCCTCCCTAGCTTCTGCATTTTGGGGAGAGCATTCATTTATTTACTTTTTGCAACTGATCAATCTCACTTAGCATAATGTTCTCCAGTTCCATCCATTTTCCTGAAAATGACGTAATTTTGTTCTTTATGGCTGAGTTTTTGTGAAAAAAATGTTCAATATTATTAGCAGACAGATGCAAATCAAAACTATCCTGATATTTCACCTAACTATAATTAGAATGACAATCATTCAAAACACAAACAACAACAAATGCTGGAGAGGATGTGGAGAAGTGAGAACTCTACTACATTGCTGATGGGACTGAAAATTAGTACAAACACTTTGAAAACTGTATGGCGGATCCTCAGAAGAATGGAAATGAACTTACCATATGATTCAGCAATACCATCTCTGTGTATCTACAAAAAAAAAAAAAAAAAGGGAAACCAAACTACAAACTAATGCATGTGTATCTATGTTCATAGTCATACAATTCAAAATTGCTAAACTGTAGAACCAGCCAAGATGTCCATCAACAGATGAATGGATTACAAACTATGGGAAATTCAATTTTTAAAAATGGAAAACCTTATGAAACATAGATTGTATCAATTACAAGAAGACCTACAGTTCATATCAAATCCTTCCTCCTCCATGAAGCCTTCTTGACTCCTTAAGTAGGCTAATCTTTCCTGAATGTTTACTCATAAAAAGAAACTTTTTTTTTTTTTTTTTGGTGGTACTAGGGTTCCTGGAAACCCTTCTACCTCTGGGCTACACTCCCAGACCTATTTTATATTTTTTTTAAATTTGGAAACAGGGTCTCTTAAGCCGCGAGGCTAGCTTCGAACCTGGAGGATCCTCCTGTCTCCGCCTCCCAAGCACGGGAAGGGATTACACGCGTGCGCCGTCACGCCCGGCTATAAAAAGGAACTTTTAAAAAATGTTTAGATAATTATAAATTAGATTTGCACAAGGTTGTACAATACCAAACAGAAAGATCCTGTGCATTCTCTACTCAGTTTCTGGCAATGGTCATGATTTGTTTAGCAATAGAACTGCAGAGACAGGAAGTTGGTATTAGACAATCTATCAGCTTTATTCAGATTTAATCAGTTTTAAAAACATAACAGTTGTGTATGTGTGTGCATGGGAATGTGTTTCATTCTAGGCAACATGATTATTTGTGTAGATCTATGTAACCACCACTACACTCAGGATGTTTCATCACCAGTATCAAGCGACACACAGCCCCCTGATTCTCTTTCAATAAGCTTTTAGCATTTGGACTTGTTAATCCTTTTGTCAGTATTTACACATTTGCTTTTAAATAACCACATTTTTTTCCTTAACACTTTGATAGAGACTATAACTATGATCTATTGGCAAGAATTGTGTCTACTTTGTTTTTCCGTAAATCCAGAACTTCTTTTTTTGTCTTAAGGGGAGAAGTGAGGATAGAACCTAGGAACAGTCTCCCTCTGAGCTGTACCCCAGTCCTATTTTATTTTTTATTTCAAAACAGGGTGACACTAAATTGTTGAGGGCGTCACTAAATTGTATCAAACCTGTGATCCTCTTGTCTCAGCTGTCCAAGAACTGAGATTACAAGTATGTATAACCACACCTGCCTCAGCATTTACATATTGTGTATCCTAATTATTTGTTAAATAATATTGGAATGAGTGATAGATGAAAACAATTCTGCTTTTAGGAATTTGAAGTATTGTTTGAAAATCTTGCCTATTATATTTTAGCAAATCAGGTTTTTAAATTAATAGGTTTCAATAAGAATTATTCAAAGATCAAGCTGGACATCAAGCTTGTACATGTATATAATCCCAATACTTGGGAGGCTGAGATCTTGCTTCACAACAAAATAGCGTTTATGGTGCAGCTCAGAGACAGAATAGTACCAAAAAAAAAAGAAAAGGCTGGTGTGTAATACAACTGAAACTAGAAAACAGCCATAAGTAGTTAAAAATATTGTACTATTTTACTATATCTATGATAAAGCCTACTAAGGAATATTCAAAGACTGAAGTAGTATTAAAACTTTTTGATGTGAGACTATAATGCACCAATAAAAGCACAAAAAATAAAAAAGTTAATGTAATTGTTCAAATAAATCAACTCCAGCCCAGTCACTTAAAAACATAGTTTTGAATAATTTTTACTTTTAAAAAGTGCAAAAAAAGGAAAATGGAATTTATTCATATTCCTTACCCCATTCCCATTATTGTAAAGTTTGTATAATCATAGAGAAGTTGTTGAGAACAGAAAACTACATTAATAAAAAGTAAAAATTAAATTACAAACTTTATTCAAATTCTCAAAAAAATGGCATTTAGTTATGCGAGACTATACTAACGATTTCTTTCATGATTTTTAATATATGCCAAAACTACTGTTCTCCTTTGAAAGTTTAATGTTTTAAAATACAATCAGTAACTAATTTAGGTTCTATGAGTTTTTTAAAATTCATCTGAGCATTATTATAACAATGGTTTTTTAAGCTATAGTATTCATAAAATTTACCAGAAGTATCTGTCAGAAATACAATAGGCTGATTTGGGTATGGTGACTCATACCTGTAATTTCTATACTTGAAAGACTGAGACAGGAGGATCACAGGTTCAAAAATGATGCAGTAACTTAATGAGATGCTCAGCAATCTACAAGAACCTATTTCAAAACAAAAAATAAAGAGTGATAGGGGTGTAGCTCAAAGGTATGTCCCTGTGTTTAATCCCCAGTACTACAAAAGTAAAAAAAAATACAATAGGTTGAGCCTTATCCCCAGATTCCAGTACAGTTGATCTGAAGACATCTAGGAATCTGTATTTTAAATGTTCGTTTGCTGGTAGATTGTTCTTTGATAACCATGACCTGGGAGATAGAGTTGGCATAAATAAATGGGAGGGATTTTGAAAGGCCTGGCTATTATCAATCAGCTTTCAACTGAATTTTTTTAACAAGGAATCATCACTACTACTTTTGATATTTTAGTATCAACACTCTCTACTATTAAAGCACATGGTGCTACTTGTTGAAATACATATTTTACTTATTATATTTTTTTCTGACACAGTTTTTTTCTTTGATCACATGGCTACATAATACAAAAGAGAATGGGAGCAAGATGCAGTGTGGAACTCCTCCTAGCCATCTCTTTGACAAATCAAGCCTTAATGGTAGAAGAGGACAGCTCACATGAAAAGGAGGACACCACTCGGAATGATCTGCTCTGAGGTGAAGGCAAAAAGCCATTCATCTGAAAATTTACCAGAAAAATTCCCTAATGTGCATGATTCACACACATATCAAAGTCAATTACTAAGCTGAATGCAAGAAAGAGGGAGGGGGAGGAAATTGGGTAACGGCCATTTTGTACCCATTAAGATGTATGATTACAATGCACCAATAAATAAAATAAATTAAAATAAAACACAATTCATTCCAAGATTAACTACTCTTTGCTGAATTAAGAGGAGTTCTGTGCATATATCTATCTTCATTAGGAAAGAGTATCATTGTGTATTTTAGAAGTATGATAATTGTATGGAAAGAGTAGTATTTTTGTCTGTCTGTCTGTCTGTATTTTGCTGTACTGAGGATTGAATCCAGAGGTGCTCTACTACTGAGCTACATCCCCAACCCTTTTTATATTTTTTTATTGTGAGACAAGATCTCACTAAGATGCTGAGGCTGTTCTCACTTAAACTTGATCAACTTCCCAGGTCCCTGGGATTATAGGTGTGCACCACCACACCCAGCTTACTTGTTAGGCACTTACATAGCAATTAAGTGCTCAGTACTTATCATTTATTTTGTAATTAAACTAAAGAACAAAAAAGTAATAAAGTCCTAATACTTTTATAATCTTGGAAAACTATTTTCTCTGATGACCAAATAAGATATATGTAGAAATATTTGCAAACATTTAATATAAAAATTAAAATTCCATGATAATTAATTACCAATATTATGCTTGTAACCAGCTCTTGAAAGCTAAATGTGTTGATCTCCTTACTACATGTTAATAAGTCTTATGTTGATGACTTGAAACAGGCCTTGGTAGGCTTTTACATAATGGAAATCAGCAAACTCAAAAGTCAGGGCTGTCCCTATACCCCTTCCCATTCTCCTTCTGTGGTTGTAAACATTAACCAGCATGCTGCTAAGTTTACCCTATTGTCACTAAGTACTCTGGCAAAAAAAAGATTTGTTATTATTGTTAGGTAGGTCCCAGAGACGCCCCTACAACAGAGAACTCACCAGAAGCTGTAAATCATAGGCAGGGTTTATTGCTGGTATACCAGGGTCTAATCTCACCCAGCACACAGGCCAGTCCTCAGAGAAGAGACCCCAACCACATTTCAAGCTCTACATTTATAGTCACAGAAGAGGTATTCACGTGGGGTTCATATCTATTCAAGAAAGTTTGGGAAAGGATGTCAAGAGAGCTCAGGACAGGATGTTAGGATGTTACCTCCCTTTGTACCGGGTGTGAGCCCAGATAAGGGAGCGACACAGGCAACATTTTCTAATGACAAAGCAGGTATGGAATAAGCAAACAGTTCTACAGAAGCAGTTTATCATGCCAATAAGTTTCCTGGGAGATGTCTATGCGGGGAAGGACCTTCAGCGAGAGGACCTTGAAGGCCATTTGGCAAGACTCATAGCTCACTGATTAGAGGAAGTATGCTTGCCTCCCAGCCTGGCATTACAAGCTGCTTCTCAGGAGTCAGAGTTGCTTCGTTAACCCTTTAAGCAGAAGCCTGCATTTCAGTACTCTCACAATGTATGATTACAATTCACTGATTAAAAGGGGAGGGGGCTGGCTCTCACAGGTAGTATTCTTACAATTATGTTATACTATTTTCTCAAGATAACTTAGACTTTTATAGATTTTACATATATATATATATATATATATATATATATATATATATATTTTTTTTTTTTTTTTTTTTTGTAGTACTGGGGATAGAACCCAGGGGCATTCTATACCTTTGAGCTACACCCCCAGCCATAATTTTTATTCTTTGTTTTTGAAACAGGGTCTCACTAAGTTGCAGAGGGCCTCACTAAGTAGTTGAGGCTGTTTGTAAACCGTGATCCTTCTGTCTCAGCCTCCCAAGTGCTGGGATTACAAACGTGCACCACCATGCCTGGCTTATTGATATTTTTAAGTTTGATATATTTTAATGTTTTGAGGAACAAAACTTGGTCTGATAAGAATTTTTAAATTTTCTTAATAGGAAGAGCTTATTATAAAGTTGATTTTTATAGACTTGGTATTGAGCTATAATGATAATTTGGAAGGTAACTCACAACTTGGCACAACCCAGAGCAAATGTATTGGGATTCTTTAAGTAAGAACTTTCCTGTTGTTATCACAGTATTAATATCCTTGAAATGCATTTATTACCTTAGGACACAATATAAGTTTAATTTTTGTTCTCTGTTGATAAATATCTGCTGCACTAAAAATTCTAGTTTACGTGGATGTGTTATTATAAGAAATATATTTGGCATTTCTCCTTAGTTCCTTTCACAGAGATCCTAAAATCGCTGAATGTTCCTGGGCCATAGAAATGTTTTTATTATTTATCAGGAGCCCCTTTAGATTCCTGAGTCATCGTAAAAATAATTTCAGTTATCCTAGTACTCAGTACAGAACCATAGGGTTTGCATCTTAAAATTTTAAAATGACCCTTATATAAAGTACTATGCAAACACACACCAACTGTTAGCCCTAACCTCTCTTGGTGCATCCATTCTTTTTGGACAAGTGGAGAGGTCATTCTTTCTTTCTTTTATTTTTTTATTTTTATTTTTTTATTGGTGCATTGTAATCATATATCACATTGGAATACAAGACTTGAGAGGATATACAAGCACACATCATCCAATTAGCCCTCATCCAGTCCCCATCCCATTCCCTCCCCCTCCCTTGATCCCATGCTTGTTTGGTGATTAACTTTGATACATATGTTTATGTACCTCCTGCATTTTAAAGAGGCTCCATCCTCCCCTATTCCATACCCTCTGATTGGTCACCTTAGTTGCTTCACTACAGGGCCCTTTCTATAGCTCGACCTCTTCCTGTTGCCCCTTTCCTCCTAGTTTTTGCTGATTAGGGGAAGCATCTGATTTTTATTTTCTGTGATATTTCTCTGTGCATGCCGCGTTGCAAGTACCGATCCCACTCTTGACGGCCCCAGTAGTGGCCTGGCTACCCGGTGGACTGATCCAGGAGAGGTCATTCTTTCAAAAGCAAGTGTTTAGATGCATTCCCAGGGGAACTAGGAATGTCAAGTACTTTTTACTTGTTTGTTTGTTTGTTTTACTTCTTTGGGTGAGTTTTTATAAAATCAGTTACAGAGTCATCTCACTTAGGTCACTGTATGGTTTGTATCTGCAATATCTCTCCAATCTCACGTGTCAGGCAATGCAACAAGGCCCAGAGGTGGGGCTAATGAGTGTCATGAGAGCTCTGACCTCATCAGTAGTGAGATTATTATCCATTTGATGAATTAATAATTTGAGTTACTGGGTGGTAACTATAGGCAGGGGGGATGTAGGGGGAGAAAGTAGATCACTGGGGGACTCTATCTGTCCCTGATCCCCTCAGCCCCTTTTCTTTGTTCCCCCACCATCATGAGCTGAGAAGCTTTCTTCTACCACATCCTCTACCATGACGTTCTGCCTCCCTCCAGGTCCAAAGTAAAGGAGCCAGAGGAACATGGATGGAGACCTTTGAAACTGGGAGCCCAAATAAATTGTTTCTTATCCAAGTTGTTCTTGTCAGGTATTTTGTTTCTAGTGATGCAAAGCTGACTAACACAGTCATTAAAATGCTAGTTGGGAGAAAAGATTAAAATATATGACAGGATACCTAAATCAAGCAAACATGACCAATATTGTTTTTCTGTCTTTTTTTTTTTTCTTTGCTGATCTGGGGATGGAACTCAGGCATTTGACCTCCAAGCTATACCCTCTGCCCTATTTTTTTTTTTTATTCTTTATTTTGAAACAGGGTCTCACTGAGTTGCAGAGGGCCTCACTAAGTAGCTGAGGCTGTCTGCGACTGCAGTCCTCCAGTCTCAGCCTTTGGAATGCTGGGATTACAAGTGTGCACCACCACGCCCAGCTCTCTGTCTATGTTGGGGAAGAATAATCCTGGTTGTTCCTGTACCAGTATTGAAAAAGTGTATTAATGTGCCAGTATTGACAAATTGCTTTGATATTAATTTCCAAAATGTAAAATATAGTTAGAGCCTAAGTACTCTTGAGGCACTCAGGCAGGGAGGGGGCTGCAGCTATTACAATGCATAGTTCGTCTCTATCTTTGCCCTTTGTTCTAATGAGTAACCTATAGTAAAAGCCTTAGAGCCAACTGAAGCCGTTAGCCCTAAAACTACAATAGAGGCAATCGGTGCCTCTGTTTACCTTCTCTCTTCTGTGATCTGGCCTGGGCATAAGAAAGGTAAACTTTGTGTGCAGCTTCAAAGCATCCTAGTTGATGAGCAACTAATACTGTTCAATACAATAGAGACAAGGGCCAGGTAGATTCTTGACCCTTGCACTTAGTAAGTGCACTGTCTGGAGACAAAAAGGCACCACTTGGCTAAGGAATAAGTAACTAGCCCACTGCCTTGGTAACACTGATACCAATACAAAATTTATTCAGAGGTTGGGGTCCCGAAAAGGGGCCCGAGTTCCATTTTCGGAATCTCCAGCATGCAGGTCATCATGTTGCTTTTTCCTTCTCTATTTCCTACTGCTGTAGCTCCTACTAATTTTGTAATAAAGATTTGTTAAAGCTGCACTGAGCTGCCTATTAGTTTTAATTTTTCTATTCAACAAACTTTAGTTGAATAAGAGAAAGAACCCCCACCATGTAAACCATAACATTTCCAAAGAGTAGAATGATTGAAAGCTATAAACCAATAAATCATAAATGAAGATAAAATAAAGCAAGCTAGTTTTACTGGGGTATGAAATAGATTTGCAAATTGTAAAACACAGGCTCAGTTAGATTGGATTAGTATTCTGCCCAAAGACAGTTTTCTTGGACTTTATTCAAGTCTAGAGGCTATGAACTGATAATAAGGATTCTGTAAATGTTTTAAACCCAGTGGAATGTCCAAGCCAAGAGGAGAAACTGGTTATTCTGGTATTTCTCAAACCTTGTAAGGTATTGTTATATTCTGGGAAATTGTCCCTTTGGCAAATTCAGTTCCCCAAACAATGTCTGTGGTTGCCCCTTCCTGTCAGTAAATCTGTAAGGCTAGAGAATAGCATTTTGATTTTTTAAAAAATTTTGTCATTCTGTAGCCATTTTAATTTTTATTTTATCACAGCTGCCCCTCACAGTTCTTCTGTAGTTTGAAGCAGACTTGAAGGCTATCAATGAGCCATGACCCAGGAGGGACTGAGTATGTCTAAAAGAGCAATAAAATTCCTCAGTAGTTGCTGCTAATTAGAACTGCAGCCAGGTTTTCTTCCCTTTCTATCCCAAGCATTGTTTACTGTTTTCTTGTTTGGCTTCCTTCTACCTTCCCGTGGTTACTTCATTTCTGTGCCTGCTTTCTGACAGAGAGTAGGTTTATGTTCAGTGACTCAAAAATGGAAAAAGTAACTATAAAAGAATGTCACAAATGAGAAGTTTTTATTTATTTAGTATTGGGGATTGAACCCATAGGCATTTTACCTCTGAACTACATACACAGCCATTTTACTTTTTTTTTTTTTTTGAAACAAGGTCTTGCCATGTTACTCAGGGTCTCCTTATACTGTAGAGGCTGGCCTAAACCTGCAATCCTTCTCTCTCAGCTTTTTTTTTTGCACATATTACTGGATTTATTTCCCTCAGCACCACACTCTTTTATCATCCCCTCCTTCCCAATCCATGCTAGGGAGTGGTAGTGATAACTTCATATATGACCACACATTATTTGGACCATTTATTTCCTCAAACCTACTTTTGCCCCTCCTCACCCCACCCCCAAACATTTCACCAGCTCCTCTCATCTTCATGAAGTTCTCTTTTTTTCCTAGTTTCTCTCTAAATACCACATATGAGAGAAAACGTGTGACTTTCTAAGACTGATTGATCTCACTCAGTATGATGTTCTCTATTTCCACCCATTTTTCCTTAACATGATAGAATTATAGTTTATTTGTGCTTAAGAGAAACTCCAAAACTCCATTTTGTGTGTGTGTGTGTGTGTGTGTGTGTGTGTGTGTGTGTGTGTGTGTTTCATCCATTCATCTGTTGACAGAGACTGGGGTTGGTTCCATAATTAGACTATTGTAAAATGTGCTTCTAGGAATATGGATATGCATGTGTCCCTATAGTATTCTAATTTTAATACTTTTGGAAAGATACCAAGAACTGGTACAACAGGATCAAATGATAGTTTCATTCCTAATTTTTTGTTACTTTCTTAATTTTTTTTTTTTTTTTTTTTGGTGGTACTAGGGGTGGAACCCAGAGGCTTTCTACCTCTGGGCTATACTCCCAGATCTTTTTTTAATATTTTATTTGGAAACAGGGTCTCACTAAGTTGCTGAGAGCCTCACTAAGTAGCTGAGGCTGGCTTCAAACCTGTGCAATCCTCCTGTCTCAGCCTCCCAAGCGTAGGGATCACAAGTGTGTGCCACCATGCCCGGCTCAACTTTCTTAATTTTTAAGTGGCATCTAATATATTTATTTCCTCTGAAGACAGCCCCACCATTCTTAAAATTTAAAATAACTCCGAATCTTCTAGTAATTTGCTATATTTTGGTGGTATTTCCTACTTTGTTAAAAAATTGAAGTTTTTAGGTTTAGTTCTACATTTGGTTTTACTTTTTTTTCCTGTGTGGTACTGGGGGTGGAACCCAGGGGCTTCTCTAACTCCATGCTATACACCCAGACATATTTTAGACTTTATTTGGAAACAGGGTCTCACTAAGTTGCTGAGAGCCTCACTAAGTAGCTGAGTGTCTGGCTTTGAAGCTGTGCGATCCCCCTGTCTCAACCTCCCAAGCGCTGGGATTACAAGCATGTGCCACCATGCCTGTCTCAGCTTTCTTAAATACTGGGATTACAGGCATGTACCATCATGCCTGGCTAACTTTTTTTTTTTTTTTTTAATATGGATGTCTTCATTTGTTATAGACTAATTAGTAGTAAAAGGAATGAAATGCACATTTTCAGAAACAAAATAAAATTCTAAAAATTTTCTAAAATAAAACAAAATTCTCAGATCTTCATGCAGACAGCACAGTCATCTGCCTCACAGTCACATACTTCAGAACAAAATTAAAAGCTAATAATCCTTCCATTTTCACGTTTTCTCAATCTCTTTCCGCCATCTAGTGGACATGGGAGGAAATGCCTAAAACTTTAAAAGTAAGCCATAAATTCTGAATAAATAAGTAAACTAGTTTTTCAACAATGAAATAGACTAATTAGGCTTTTATTTTATTTTATTTTGAGGTACTGGGGATGGAACTCAGGGGCATTCTAATTCTGAGCTACACCCCCAGCCCTATCTTTTATTCTTTATTTTGAAATGGTCTCACTGAATTGCAAAGGGCCCCACTAAGTAGCTGAGGCTGTCCGCGAACTCGGATCCTCCAGTCTCATCCTCCCAAATGATGAAATCACAAGCATGCGCCACCATGCCTGGCACCTAATTAGGCTTTTAAAATACATGTTAGCTAAGAAACTGAGCGAAAACATGAATGAACCCTCCAGATTCACATAATTTTAGTTACTTGCTTTTATTACCAATTTTAGGGTTATAGATAAGACTTCTGATGGGTGTGATATGATGGTAACTAACAGTTGCGTATCTTTTTTTTCCCCCAGAAACTTTGGAGGCTGCTTTTGTCTAACTCCAAAAGGTTAAAACTACCAACTCTACACTTGGGCCTGTATGGGTGTCCAATAGGCGACATTTCCAGCATCATTGGAACCAAAATCTCCACCCTAGATCATGTGCCCTATGAAAAGCCATGAAATTTGACCATGCATGTGCAAATTCTTATTTACTTTACTTTACTTTAAAAAAAAAAAGAACCCTCCAATAATCTTTCCCTGTATATCAGACCACCCTGCTTCTTTATCCCATAAATTCTCCTAAGCCCTATCTTAGAGGAAGTAGATTTTAGACATGGGCTTCCCATTAGCTTACATTTGGCCACCTCATGAATAAACTGTTTTGCAAAATTTGTAACTTCAGTGTTTGAAAAACGATGTGATGGGAAGAACAGACCTTATTTGGTAACCGTTATAAAGAACTTGGGTCAAAGTATTCTCTCCTTTTCCACATTTCCTGACATAGCAAGGACAATGCTGAAATAAAAATCAAGCAGATATTTATATACATATGAATGTGAATATAACACATGATTGGTAAATTTATTCCTACTGTGACTTTAACATTCCTCAGAGTTTATCCTTTGCTAAAATTTATGGTACATGCATCTTCTAATATAGTATGTGAGAACTTTTTGGAATCTTTTAGTCAAACACTAATCTATATAATTGAAAATGTCATAGCTTGAGGAAATAAAATAAGAAAGCAAAAGGCAATTGAGAGGTTAGTGAAAATATAAGTCGAACGCCAGGTGTGGTGGCACATGCTTGTAATCCCCATGCTTGGGAGGCAGAGACAGGAGGATCGCGCAGGTTCAAAGACAACCTCCTGGCTTAAGAGGCCCTGTTTCCAAATTTAAAAAAATATAAAAATAGGTCTGGGAGTGTAGCCCAGAGGTAAAGGTTTCCATCCCCAGTACCACACACACAATATATATATATACAAATATATATGTCTAATTTATATAAAAAGTATTTCATATAGAAAATCATCCTTGCAACTTTATAATGAGCTACCTATATAATATCATGTCTTTCATAAAATATATTCATCTTAAAATTTGTTATGTATAAAAACACTATTCCAGACTTCCGGGAAGATGGCGACCAAGAAAAGCGGGGCTTAAGAGTCCCGCTAACAACCAATCTCCATTACCACAAAATGAGCGCCTTTCATAGCCAGAAAACACCATCACCAGAAAAACAAAAAAAACCACCAGGCTCCAGAGAGAAAGCGGACTGAGAACAGAGCTCAGGGCCACAGAGGAGACACATGCGCCCGAGGACGCGGCAGCAGCGCCATACTGCCGGCGGCAGCGGCGAACTCAACGGACGGCTACAGCAAGCCAGGTGAGCCGCTGCGGAACAGCCAGGCGGGATCTTTCGGCGCAGACAGCATTTAAAGCTCCCAGTGGCTGAGCTCAGCACACGCTGCAGGGATTCAGAGTGGAAATCAAAACCAGAGAAGAAAAAATACGCCAGCCTCATGGCCGAGGGCGTGGCAGAGGCGCCATATTGCCACCGGCAGCGGCAGCAGCAGTGAATTCACCGAAACCAGTACAGCTACATCTGCGTACTCAAGAACAGTGAGTCAAATTGCGGGACACAGAGGAGAAATCGCAGTATTGGGCCTCCTGGGACTTGACCCAGTGAGGGAGTGGTGGTGGCAGAGATATCACACCATAGGAGAACGTGCAACCTGGCACCCCCCATAGTTTAAAGCAGCCTCTATCGACTCCCTGGGTCGGAGACTCTGTGATACAACCCAGTAAAGGAGTAGTGGGGTCTGAGATAACACAGACTCGACATCCAGAGCACCTTAAGTGAAGCCATAGTGACTCAAGGGAAGAACCCAGAGAAGGCACAAACCTCCGAAATCATGGGAAAGAGGAATAACACTGGAGTAATGAATGTGCACAACCCCACAACATCAGAACCTGATAAAACAGAAAATCAGATATTTCTAGAAGATCAAATCAGGAAAATAACTGTAGAAATAATAGAGGTGCTTCGAAAAGAACTCAGAGAGAGCCAAAAAGAGATAAAGGATGCAATTAATGAAGTAAAGGCCTCAATTCAAAGCACAAACAACCGATTAGACCACATGGAGAACAGAATCTCGCTCTTAGAAGATGAGCAATCCAAAAATGAATGCATAGTTTCTAATCTAGAAAAAAATATCCAACAGCAGGAATCTGACATTGAAGAAATATGGGCCCATCTTAAGAGAGCTAACCTAAGAATAATTGGAATAGAGGAGGGAAAAGAAAGTGATACCAAAGGGATCAACAATCTCTTCAAGGAAGTAATAGCAGAAAATTTTCCAAATATAGAGCAAGAGGTTGATACACAGATCCAGGAAACTTATAGAACTCCCTTTAGACAGGATCGGAGAAGAGGATCCCCACGCCATATAATTGTCAAAATGACCAATGTGGAAGCCAAGCAGAGAATCTTAAAGGCAACAAAAACAAAGGGCCAAGTGACATTCAGAGGCAAACCAATTAGAATCACTCCAGACTTCCCAAACCAAGTCATGAGAGCCAGAAGGGCTTGGAGTAACACATTCCAAACTCTGAAAGAAAACAACTTCCAGCCAAAAATTTCCTACCCAGCAAAACTTTCTATCAAATTAGATGGAGAAATAAGAAGCTTCCATGACAAACAGAAACTGAAGGAATTTATGTCTTCAAAACCAGCGCTAGAGAAAATACTCAAAGAGATTAACTACAAAGAAGAAATAGGTAACACTCACCAGAACCAGAGAAACAAGAGTTTCCATCCAACAGACAACTAAGATTGGTTATCTGTGGAGATTCATTATTTATGTTAGTCTTTTACCTATCTCTAAGTTGTATTGTTTGCCTTTATTGTTGTTAATTTTTAGGATTTCTAGTTGGAATATTAATATACCTTCAGATATAGCATTTGGAAATATTTTATCCAATTCTATTAGTAACTTTTAACTCTGTTTACATTGTCTTTGGATATACAATATTTTCTTTTATTTTTTAGGGAGTTGGTATATTCTTCTGTTGCCTGTGCCATTGAAATCATATCCAAGAAATCACTGCCAATTTCAATGTTGTGAGGTTTTATGACCCAGATTATCTCCTAAAAGTTTATAGTCTTAAGATTTATATTTAGGTCTTTTATCTATTTTGAGTTAATATTTGTATATGGGATTAGGTAAGGGTCCAATTTTATTCTTTTTCATGTAATTATTATTTTTCAACAATATTTAGTTAAAAGATTATTATTTCCACCACCAAATGTTCGTGGAAACCTTGTCAAAAATAACTTGACAATATAGGGAAGAATTTAGCTCCAGGCTTGTATTTAACTCCAATGGTCTATATATCTGCCTTTAGAACAGTACTACACTGTTTCAATTATTGTAGCTTTATATGGTTTGAAATCAGAAAATATATATATCTTCTAGCTTTGTTCTTTTTCAAGATCGTTTTGGGTATCTAGAATTCATATTCCATATTAGGATAGATTTTTTTCTGAAAAATAAATATATAAATATATGATAGTTTCACCTAAAAAAACAGAAAAAAATATGCTCTAGTAAGAAAGAAAGCAAAAAGAAATATTGAAATGCTATCTTTAAATCATCAAACACTTGGTATCAGATAAATGAAACTGTTATGTGAGATTATCATTTTTAATTTTGGATAAATTGCTATAATACTAGATGTCAACCACTAAGCCAAGCATGGGAAGGAGGGATGGGGAGAGAATGGGGTGGGGATCGGGTGGGGGCTGACTGGGCGATGTGTGCATGTATGTCTACAAAAGTTTGTATCCCACTATGATGTATGAATACAGTGCACCAATAAAATAAAATTAAAAAAAATAAAATAAAAACACTATTCCAGCATTAAGTAACAATGCAGAGTAGAATAGCATGAAGTCTCCAATCTCAAAGATAGCAGGAAAGATAAAGTAGTTATCTGTTACCAGTCTCAGAATATTTGTAGAGGTAGCACTTATTGGGAGAAATGTGACTAAAAAGAAAACACTCTCAAACCATAACTTCTCTGCAGAAAGGTAGTAGAGAAAGAAAACACTTATATTATTGAATTAGCATCACAACAGAATGTGATGTGGATCATAACAGAAATTTCATTACTTTATATAGTGAAGGAGATACAGCCCCTTGCCTGCATGTATTCAAGATAAACAAGAACCAGTTCTCAAGTAGAACTTGACACTGTTTTTTTTTAATCATGTATAGTTCATTCCAACTTTGCCTGATAATTGGGATGACCATCTGTGTTATATAATTGGCTTCATCAGGGAAAAAGCAAACAGCCTCTACATGTAGAATCTCTTTTTTATATATCTCCTGTATATCTATTTACTAGTCATGTGAGATATAGTGCTATCCAGGAACATCTAGAATGTTAACTTAATACCAATTTATACCTAATTTACTTGTAACCCTCAGGTTATTTTCTATAAAGGATTCACAACACAGACTTCTCTGTTTTAGTTTCCTGTGATTGCTAAATGACAAGCGCCACAAATTTGGTGGAATAAAGCAGCAGACATTTATTCTGTGACAATTTTAGAGACTAGAACTTTATGTTAGTTTCATGGAGACAAACTCAAGGTGTCACTAGGTCTGTCCATCTTTCCTCCAGAGATTTGAAGAATCTTCTACTTGCCTCTGCTAGGTTCTTGTGCACTGTTGAAGGTGAGAAGGATTCATATTGAAGACAAGAACAAGCAGGAGCCGAGAGGTTAGCGGTTCCTGAGATGAATGTGAAAGGGATGAAGGGCAGGACGCTATGAATCCCAGTGGCCCACAAGGCAATCTGTGGTTGGAGGTCTCTAAAGTAGAATATTGGGAGCTAGGAAGATGGGAGGCTCCTCAGGAATAGAGGATACAAATAAAACATCTGTATAAACTAGGGCAAACTCTTACCAGAATTATGTGGAAGAATAATTTCTTTTGCAAATGTTGATACTTCTACGCATCCAATGAATTTAGTAGTTTTATCTTACTTTGATTCTTAAAATTAATGATATTGCCTATACAACATGTCCTATATGTACTAGTAAATACAAAAAGCAGTACTGCATAAATCCTTCTCAGTGTGCCATTAAAAACTGACATTTTCCCAGAAAAAATATATAGGTAGGACTGTAGGTGGTGCTACTAATTTGGAAATCAGACTTTAAGACAGAAAAGAAAATCTGCCTCTCCCAAGTGATGCCATTTTGAGAACATAATTAAAATACTGACTTAAAAATAGTAAGATTAAATTGCCATTTGTGAATGACCCTTTATTAAAAACAGACCCCAGAGAAAAGCTATCAAATAGTTTTGGAAAGCTAACAAAACCTTGGTGACAAAAATTATTAATGCACAAGAAATGGTAGTAAAGTTCTAGAATGTTTGGATTTGTTAATCATGCATCACTTATTAAGTAAAAAGCTTACCAATAAGATTATTTAGACTCCTAGAGAATTTCTTGGTTATGAACTCATACAATCTATACACAGGGAATAGGTAATTCCCATTTTAAGTTATCTAAATTACATCTTGTAGTATGTCCCATTAGTCATAATTGTTAGAAAATTCTCTAGAACTGAATCATAATTATTTTAGTTTTTTTTTTCTTCAACAAAATACATGAGACTGGGTAACTGATAAAGATAAAAAGGGTTATCTTGCATCATGGTTCTGGAGATGGAGAAGTTCTAGAATGTTCTGCTACCATCTGCTCAGCTTCTGTTAAGGGATTTACACTGTTTAATTCGTGGCCGAAAGCAGAAAGAAAAGCAAAAGCATACAAAAGAAAGAGTGGAGAAAGCTAAACTGGACTTACACAGTTTTATGAGAGTGACAACTCACGAGAAAATGGCTTTAGTCCATTCGTGAGGGACCAGCCCTCACCACCCAAAGACCTCCCACCTGGTCCACTTCCCAACACTGAATTAAGTCTCAATATAAATTTTGGTGAAGACAAACTATATTTTAACTATAGTGATGATAGACTGTACTGATATATCTGAACTTCTGATTTTACTATTATTCAGAACTAGGGCCTATTAGAATTAAGTTTCTCAAGGAACAGTGTAATGAAAAAAGCCTCTGTTGATTCTCAAGGTACTGAAACTACTCTGTATGCTATCATAATGTTGGATTGTATGGTACCTTAGTGGTACCGTAATGGTAGGTATGTCATTATAAATTTGTCAAAACTCATAAAATAGACAAGCCAAGATGAATCATAATGTAAACAATGGACCCTGGATGATTATGTGTCCATTTAGGTTCACTGATTATAACAGATGTAGGGCTCTGGGAGGGGATGTGGATAAGAAGCTAGGCTATGTGTGTGTGTATGTGAGGGCAGTTGAGGGTGTGTTAGAAATCTCAGTAACTTCTGCTGAAATTTGCGGTGATACCAAGACTGCTCTAAAAAAGTCAAATCAATTAGAGATAATTTACAAAAGGCTTCTATTAGCTTGCCAGAAGATAATATTAAATATTCTTTTTTGCCGGGGCGTGGTGGCGCACGCTTGTAATCCCTGCGCTTGGGAGGTGGAGACAGGAGGATCGCGCTGGTTCCGGGCCAGCCTCACTGGCTTAAGAGACCCTGTTTCCAAATAAAAAAATATAAAATAGGTCTGGGAGTGTAGCCTGGAGGTAGAAGGGCTTCCAGGAACCCCAGTACCACACAAAAAATATTCTTTTATAATTTTATAATTTATAATTTTATTTTTTATTGGTGCATTGTAGTCATACATCTTAATGGGATAAAATATGGTAGAGACATACATGCACACATCACCCAATTATCCCTTATCCAGTCCCCACCCCATTCCCTTCCCATCCCTCCTTCCCATGTTTGGCTTAATGATTGAGGTTGATAGTATTAAGTACATCATGTGCTTTACAGAGTTTCCCTCCCCCCCCCACCTATGAAGATCATATTAATATATTACTACAAATGGAAAAAATAGTACTATTAAGAGCCAAATACTATATAGATATAAACAAGAGAAAAGGTGTCTTTCTTCCTGTTTCATGTTATAAGAATCAGACATTTAACCTATAAGTTTTTATTGAGAACTTCGATTGGATAGGAACTTACAATCTATTTGAGCAATTAATATGGAACAAATAGAGCAATAATTGTTATGTGCTATATGCAATTTTTTTCTCAGAAAAATGATATTAATGTGGATCAGAGTTTCTGCAGAAGATTCAATAGAATTTTTAAGATAAATTTGAAGGATTTTGAAAAAAATTTTTGCAGAAATAAAAAACCATGAAAAAGTGTTGTCATGGGGTGGATAATTCCAGTTGCTAGGGAGGATTTGATTAATTCTTATTCAAGCTTACATTTAGACTTTATGGTTGAGTTAGAACTGAGGTATAGTTTGTAGAAGTTTTCTTGGAACAAATGTATATTCTACAAATCATTCATTTAAAGAAAGATAATCCAACAAGGCATAAACATAACATGACATGCGTGCTTTTCCTCCATAATTGACAAGATTTTTGTAGTCTTGTGGGGAGAAAATGGTACAAATACTGAAAATTTAGGCTTTTTCAAGATGAAAGAAATAATCATTTTGTCTCAGCAACATCGCTCTCCTGGTGAAAAGCTGAAGAACCACATCATTACATATTACTATTTCTGATATTACCATAAATAAAAATATAGATACATATGCCATTATTGATTTTTAATATAAATACATTATGTATTGTTTCAAATATATAAATCTTGTTTAAGGTATTTTAAAAATAATGAACTGTTAATAGCAAATAACATTTGTATTAGTTACAGATAACACGTGGGTTTTTTTTTTTTGTTTTTTTTTTTTTGGTGGTACTGGGGGTGGAACCCAGAGGCTTTCTACCTCTGGGCTATACTCCCAGACCTTTTTCATATTTTATTTGGAAACAGGGTCTAAGTTGCTGAGAGCCTCACTAAGTAGCTGAGGTTGGCTTTGAACCCGTGTGATCCTCCTGTTTCAGCCTCCCAAGCGCGGGGAGTACAAGCATACGCCACCACGCCCGGCTTACAGATAACACTTGTATCAACTATTTTTACAGATATCCCTATATTTCTACAAGTTTGTAAAATAAAGTTACATTTTTGGTTTATTTCAACCTTAATTTTTTGTGTGTGGTACTGGGATGGAACAGAGGGGCTTTCTACCCCCAGGCTATACTCTCAGACCTATTTTATATTTTATTTGGAAACAGGGTCTCACTAAGTTACTTAGAGCCTCACTAAGTAGCTGAGGCTGGCTTTGAACCTGCGTGATCCTCCTGTCTCAGCCTTCCAAGCACTGGAAATACAAGTGTGAGCCACCTTAAATGTGTATGCCTAAAGGCCAGGTAGCCCTTCCCATACTGGTGATCATGCTGATGTTGTCAACTTGTATTTTCTTTTCTATGTGTTTTTTTTCATTTTACATAAATTTTCAAATAAATTATTTTTGAATAAAATGGTTACTTCCTAGTTCTATCTTGTAACCCAAAATAAGATTTATTATAGAACTTAACAATGGCATTGAGTCAAGAAAATTACATGCCATTCTCTCTCAGAGACAAAGATGCAAAAATCCTAAACAACATATTAGCATATAAAATCTAGTGATATATAGATTGTGTCATAAATTGTAAAGTTGCAGTTATTCCAGGAATACAAGGTTACTCCAATATTTTTTTTTGCTTTAAACAATCAATTATTTATTTATTTATTTTTAACAATTTTTTTATTGAACATAAATATTATACATTTAAACTATATTTTGTGCCCTCTCCCCCCACCCCTGCTTTCCCTTCCCCCCTCCCACCAATGGTTGTCCAGGTTAACCATGTCTTATTCATAATTTTACACATATTCAGATGTAGACCCTCATTAATCAAGTTCAGCCTTCCTCCTCTCCTATCTTTCCATTCAAACTTTGCTGATATTTCCCCTCCATTATCTGGAGTCCCATTGGTATCCTCTGTGTTTCCTAGTTTGGGCATATTAGAGGAAACATATGTACCTTCTCCTTCTGTGCTTGGCTGATCTCACTTAACATAATGTTCTCCAGGGCTTTCCATCTTCTTGCAAATGATATAATTTTATTCTTCTTTATGGCTGAACAGAATTCCATTGTGTGTATTTCCCAAAGTTTTGTTATCCATTCATCTGTTGACGGAGATCTGGGTTGGTTCCATATTTCAGCTATTACAAATTGTGCTGCTATGTACATAGGTATGCATATGTTGCTATATTTCTCTGAATTCAACCCCTTTGGAAAGATACCCAGGAGTGTTATAGCTGCATCATATGGTGGATCCATTCTCACCTTTCTTAGGAATCTCTACACAGATCTCCATAGTGGCTGAACTAGTTTGCATTCCCACCAACAGTGTAAAAGAGTTCCTCTTTCTCCACATCCTCGCCAGCATTTGTTGTTGTTTTTTCTTTATGCTTGCCACTCTGACTGGGGTTAGATGGAATCTCAGAGTGGTTTTGATTTGCATCTCCCTGATGGCCAGTGATGAAGAACATCTTTTCATGTATCTATTGGCCCTTTGTATCTCTTCTTTTGTGAAGTGTCTATTTAGTTCATTTGCCCATTTCTTGATTGGGATGTTTGATTTGCTAGTGTAGAGTCTTTTGAGCTCTTTGTATATTCTGAATACTAGCCCCCTATCAGAATGGTGGCTGGTAAAGATCTTTTCCCATTCTGTAGGCTTCCTCTTTAGATTATTGATAGTTTCCTTTGATGAGAAGAAACTTTTTAGTTTGATGCTATGCCACTTGTTTATTCTTGATTTAATTTCCTGAGCTTTGGAGGTTTTGTTGAGAAAGTTACTGGCTGTGCCAATATGTTGTAGTGTTGAACCTATGCCCTCCTCTAATAACTTCACAGTCTCAATTCTAATTTCTAAGTCTTTGATCCATCTTGAGTTGATTCCTGTGTTTGGTGAGATATAGGAGTTTAGATTCATCTTTTTACAAATGGTTAGCCAGTTCTCCCTGCACCACTTGTTGAAAAGGCTGTCTTTTCTCCAGCGTATGTGTTTGCCCCTTTGTCAAAGATTAATTGACTAAAGATGTGGGGGTTTGTTTCTGTATCTTCTATTCTAATCCACTGGTCAGTATATCTGTTATTGTGCCAGTACCATGCTGTTTTTAATATTATTGCTCTATAGTATAGTTTGAAGTCTGGGATTGTAATGCCTCCTGCATGTTTCTTATTGTTGAGAATTGCTTTGGCTATTCTAGGTCTTTTCTTTCTCCATATAAAGTTCATGATTGATTTTTCTAGGTCTCTGAAGAATATTGCTGGTATTTTAATGGGAATTGCATTAAATCTATAGATCAGTTTTGGCAGAATGGCCATTTTGATGATATTTATTCTGCCTATCCATGAGCACGGGAGATCTTTCCATCTTCCAAGGTCTTCTTCAATTTCTTTCTTTAATGTTTTATAGTTTTTGTTGTAGAGGTTTTTTACGTCTTGGGTTAGATTTATTCCTAGGTATTTTATTGGTTTTGAAGTTATAGTGAATGAAATTGTTTTCTTTGTTTCTTTCATTGTGGATTCGTTGTTGGCATAAAGAAAAGCCACTGATTTCTTTAGGTTGATTTTGTAACCTGCGACTTTGCTGAATTTGTCAATCAGCTCCAGAAGTCTTTTGGTTGAGTTCTTTGGGTCTTCCAGATAAAGGATCATGTCATCTGTGAATAAGGATAATTTTAATTCCTCTCTTCCTATGTGAATTCCTTTGATTTTCTTTTCTTGTCTTATTGCTACAGCAAGAGTCTCAAGGACTATATTGAAAAGGAGTGGTGATAGTGGGCATCCTTGTCTTGTTCCTGACTTTAGTGGAAATTCTTGCAGTTTTTCCCCATTCAGTATAATGTTGGCTTTGGGTTTACAGTATATTGCCTTAATGATGTTGAAGTACTTTCCTTCTATCCCAATTTTTTGCAGTGTTTTTAACATAAATGGATGTTGGATTTTGTCGAATGCTTTTTCAGCATCTATTGCTATGATGATGTGGTTTTTGTTCTTGGTTCTATTTATGTGGTGAATAACATGTATTGATTTGCGTATGTTGAACCAGCCTTGTTTTTCTGGGATGAAACCAACTTGGTCATGATGTATTATTCTCTTGATATAGTTTTGAATGCATATAGCTAGTATTTTGTTTAGAATTTTTGCATCTATGTTCATTAAGGATATTGGTCTGTAGTTTTCCTTTCTTGAGGTATCTTTATTTGGTTTGGGGATTAATGTGATACTGGCCTCATAGAAGGAATTTGGGAGAGTTCCATCTCTTTCAATTTCCCGGAACAAGTTATGAAGTATTGGTATTAGTTGTTCACTGAAGGTTTTGTAGAGTGGCGACTGAGGGACACAGCACTTCTCAGTAGCTGAAACAAATAAAGTTCAACTACTTAGATAGCAGTGTCTTAATCAACAAAATAAATACATCCCAGGAACCAAAACAAATCCAGGTACCCCTGCGGAAACTCCAATATTTAAATATCAATAAATTTAACTCATCATCGTGATATGATTAAGGTAGAATAAAAACATGTTTATCTCAAATGCAAAAAGTTACATTCATTCAAATTTAAAATTCTATTCATTATAAAACTTAGCTAACTGCTGGGCACAGTGAAACTCAGCTGTAATCCTAGTAGTTGGTAGGCTGAGATAGGAGAATCGAAGGCTTGAGTCTCATGTCAGCAACTTAGTTATATTCTATTTAAAAACAAAAATATAAAATAAAGTAGAAGTAGGGTTGGTAGGGATGTAGCTTTGAGTTTAGAATGCCCCTGCCCCTGGGTTCTATCCCCAGAACTAAAAAAAAAAAAAAGAAAAGAAAAACTCCCCTGTGGATGAACGATTTTACTAAATAATGAAATGTCAAGCCACACCCAGTGAATAGGTGATTAATAAAAGGTAAATTAATGTACAATATATATAATGAATTAATGTATTCATAAGGAAACAAATTAAACCTAATAAAAAAGTTAAATTTATGAGCAGGATTTTCAGAAGTGAAAACTCAAGTATCCTCTGAAATATTTGAAAAGGTGATATATTTCACAGGTAATTCAGGAAATGCAAAAATAAACCATAATTAAATAGAATTTCATTTACATCATAGTAGTGGCAATATCAATCATACTCAAGTTGATATCTTATGAAAGTCATTATTCAAAGACCCCTTTGCTTGGTTATATCTAGTTTCAGTGGAAGTGGAACAAGCCAACAATTTAATGGAACTGGTTTAACACAGAGGATTATCCCTATTTACCATAAAGCTTTCCTTGGGTGCCTCCTAAGTGACCCAATCAAACTAGGCTATTACTATTTTTTTTTCTAAATAGTCAAGTCAAGGAAACTGTCATTCCCTGGATTACTCCTAACTTGAAACCATTGAAATGTGACTGCCATTAAGACTAGTCAGACAAGTTTCATCTTATTCATTCTTTACAATACATCCAGTACATACAAACTGATGAGCCAACACTGGATGTAACACATAAATCAAAACTGCACCAGAAGGTTCTTATTAGTACCACCACTATCATCATCATCGCCACCACCTCTAGTATCCTTGATACCAGCACAAAGCTCTGAACAAGATGTACAGGTAAATAGGATTTTATTGGGGAGGTTAAATCTAGAGAACCTAACAAGTAGCCACAGAGTATCTCTCTAGCTTTTATGTTAATTGGTGGCTTTCTATAATTCAGTTTTTATTCCTGGGCTCTGTTAAGAAATATGCTATTGTCTGATGTCTAAAGGACCTTTACAGTCCCTGAGAAAGTTTCAAAAAGTTAAAAAAAACTATAGTCAGCAAAATTTTTTTATTAGAAAAGGATATAAATATGCAATTGACTTGAAACATTGAAGAAATAAGAGAGAAAATTTCTTAATATTTCCATGACCCACCCATGCGAACACTATTTTTGTTTTCTAGTAATGTAATAGAAATAAAATTTTCAATGTTAAATGTTTTCTTATAAATAATAAAAAATCTGAATACTATTATAGATTTTGTTAGAAAAATGAATTTTACAATGTCATTTTTTAATTAGTAGCTGGCAAACTGCAGGTGTTCTTCAACCTTCATAGATTTACACATGTGTTCCTTTTTATAGACTCCTCTTTTCCAGAGTTTTAGAAGAAAGTGGAGGAGGATGCCATTCAATCCATTCAATTTTTCTGCTTCTTCGATATTTCTTAGTTTTAACACTCACACTAGTGATAAAAGTTCTCTATGAAACCCAGGGCATTTTGCACTGAAATCTTGCTTTAACACTCTTCATTATGTAAGAGAATTCAGGTGCATGTAATTCAAATGGTGTAAACTACATTTTTTGTATGATTTGGAGTTTAACTGTTAAAACAATCCCAGAAGGTAATTAGAAGAAAATATAAACTAGTAAATGACACCTGACATGGTCTCTGAGGATAGAATGACTCTGATATTTTAATATTGTGAATAATGTAATTATGGCCATTTTTATCACAAACATTATCATGAATAGATTAAAGCCAATCTTCTACTATGCCGGAATAACAATGAACTACTTGAAGTAGATTTAATCCAAAAGTGAGTAATTATAGTTTAAAAATACAGAGTTGGCTAAATTTATTGATGATTAATTTCCAACTATTTACTTTGTTAAACGAGATAGTCATTCAGGTATGCAAAGTCTTGCTAAAAATGTGAGCAAAATTTATTTGGCAAATGAGAATGAATTATTTCATGAATATACCTTTCTCTGATTCTTTGAAAATAAAGTTTAGCTATTGTTTAAAAACAGTCAATTTCTAGGACTTAAATGTCACAATTACTAAAGGAAAGTTTGAATTAATAATAAATTACTGTGATTTTTAAGACATAGAAGAATCTTTTCAATTGTTTTTGTTAGAAAGAGAGCCAAATGAAGGGGAAAATGTCATATAAGACCCATAGTCTTATATGTATTCTTTAGAATTTTTCAGAACATCCAAAAGTGGCTTTCAAAGGAAAAATCTTTTATTAAACTCTAAGATAGTGATTCTTCGCATAGAAACCATTTCACCACTATAGAATCATTTTTTAGGCTACATATTTGAGGCTCTTAAACTAATCTACATATCTCAGAAATTGAGGCTACTGGAATAATCCGAAACAAATTTGAGACCTCCCTCTCACAATGTATTTATTATAGTCATTAGAAGAAATATGTTACCAATCCTTGTAGGATTATTAATATTGTAGAAGAAACAATATTAATTGTTTTGTGTCTGAATAGCCTTTTTGCTATTATACCTGAATTGCCTTTTTGCTCTGAGGGCAAGATTAAACAAAAGACCTGTACAAAAGCACATTCTGAGTATGTCTAAAGTAGGGAGTAGCTTTGAAGAGCTCTGCCAGTGAGGTTGGTCTGGGAAACACTAACAAGTCATCAAAAGAGATAGAATTTTAAGGAAGTGATAGGCTTAAGAATAGACAACAGCGCCGAGGAAATATAACTAGGTGGAGCTGCACAGTTCTGGTGTAGGTTAATATTAACACAAAAGCAAAACAAAACAAAAATGACAAAACTTTATGTCTGTAGGAGTCAGCTGGTCCAGAAAGGGATGAAAACAAAAATACATATTCATAGACCGGTGCAGGGGCCAATGGCCAGCATTGGAGCCTGGCGTGAGGCAAGTTCACTCCTGCGGCCTCCAAGGCCGGGACCAAAGCCAGCTTAGGGGTTAGACCGGTGCAGGGGCCAGCGAGACCAGAACTGGGGCCTCCCATGAGGCAAGGCGGCTGCTTGAGCCAGCGAGGTCTGGATCAGTCCACTGAGTAGCCAGACCACTACTGGGGCCATCAAGAGTGGGATCGGTACTTGCAACGCAGCATGCACAGAGAAATATCGCAGAAAATATAAATCAGACGCTTCTCTTAATCAGCAATAACTAGGAGTAAAAGGGCAACAGGAAGAGGTTGAGCTATAGAAAGGGCCCTGTAGTGAAGCAACTAATGTGACCAGTCAGAGGGTATGTAATAGTGGAGGACGGAGCCTCTTTAAAACGCAGGAGGTACAGAAACAAATGTATCAAAGTAAATCACCAAAGAAGCGTGGGATGGAGGGAGGGGGAGGGAATGGGATGGGGGCTGGAGGAGGGCTAATTGGATGATGTGTGCTTGTATATCCTCTCAAGTCTTGTATTCCAATGTGATTGATATATGACTACAATGCACCAATTTAAAAAATAAATTAATAAAAAAATACATATTCATATGGAATTTCTAATTTGCCAAATATTTTCCCTCATTACAAACTTCTATTTTGCAAGATTTATTTGGGGTGATGCAGAACACAGAGATTGGGGCTGTTTTGAAATATGAAATCATAAATTTTGTATTAAAACTTTTCCTCCAAATGGGCAATTACATTACATTATGTCTTTCGAGAAATGAAGAATAACTCGTGTCTGAATCTTATTTAGATTAGGTTAAATGAGGTCACAAAGTCTAACTCTAATCCTAAATTGCTCTATCTGTATGATGATAAGCCATTATATTTTCTGAATTGTTTTCACCTAACTGGCTTTGATGATAACAATTAATTTATCCATCAGCTTTTGTAATACAAGTACCATCAACTTTTGTTATATAAATACCCACATTTGTTGTAGAAAAAGTGAAAAATACAGCTGAGAAAAGATGAAACAGAAATAAAAATTCTATCCATAATTTTATAACACAAAGATGGATAAAGGTGACATCATAGTGTTTTCTTTCATATTTATTAAATCTTAATAATGTTATGTTATATATTTAGAAATACTTATTTGTCCATGCACATGATGTAACTATAGTTTACAAAAATTTAATAAGCCCACATCTAAGGCTTTGTAACCTGCTTTATGTAAAAAAAAAAAGCAAGTCAGTTACTTCTCAGCAATATAAGGACAGAAATCATGTGTATTTTGCTCCATAATGTATCTCCAGAAGTTAACATGCATGGATCTCCAGTAAGATTTAAGTGAATGAGCACTAGGTCTAACCTTATTGGAAACACTGAGGCTTCTGGTGTGTGTGTGTGTGTGTGTGTGTGTGTGTGTGTGTGTGTGTGTGCTTTTATCGGTGCATTCTAGTCTCACATCATAATGTAAATCACGTTGACAATGGCACACATGCACAGGGCACTCTGTGCCCTCCCCTGCCTTTCTATTTTTTCTCTCCCAATACAGAGTATCAAGATGAACATTGGTATATTCACATGTATACACATAGTCTACGGTAGTATTTTCATTGAGGAATCTCAGTCTTCCTCCTCCCCTACCTTCACATCTCCTCCCTGGCTCCACTGAGGTTTCTCCTCTATTAACCAGAGTTTTTCTTGTATGCTAATTACTCCCTATCCTGCACATATTAAATAAAACATATGACCCTTCACTCTCTGTGATTGGCTAATCTCACTCAACACAATGTTCTCCAGGTCCTCACGTTTCTGCAAATGATGTAATTTTGTTCTTCTTAATTGCTGAATAGAATTCCGTAGTGTGTACTTCCCATAGTTTTATACTCCAGTAATCTGTTGATGGACACCTAGGTTGGTTCCATAGTTTGGCTATTGTGAATGCACACATGGGTATGCATATACTACTGTAGTTCTCTGGTTTTAACCTTTTTGGAAAGATACCCAGTAGTGGTATGGCCAGATCATATGATAGATTCATTCCCAGTTTTCTAAAGAATCTCCAAACTGATCTTCATAGCGGCTGAACTAGTTTGCACTCCCACCAGTAGAAGAGTTCCTAATTCCCCACATTGTCTTCAACATTTATTGCTTTTTGAATTCTTTATATTTGTCATTCTGATTAAGGTGAGATGGAATCTCAGTGTAGTTTTGATTTGCATCCCCATGATTGCTAATTATGTTGATTATTTTTTCATATATTTATTGGCTATTTGTATCTCTTATTTTGTGAATTGTATCATTCAATTCAGTTGCCCATTTCTTGATTGGGTTATTTGTTTTTCTTTTTTTTGTTTTTTTAAAAAAATTTAAACTTTTTATTGGTGCATTATATTCATATATCATATTGGGATAAATCTTGTGTGTACATATGTGTACACATCACTGATTTAACCCCTACCCAATTCCCACCCCATTCCCTCTCCATACCTTCTTCCCTTGCTTGGCTTAGTGGTTAACTTTGATATGTTTAAGTACATTGTGTGTTTTAGAGATTTTCCTTCTTCCCCCATCCCATCCCCTCATTTAGGTTGTCTTGTTTGCTCCTTTATAGGATTTCCTTTTTCATCTAGAGTTCCTCTATGACCCATTTCTCCTTAGCTTTAACATATTAGGGAAAGCATCTGATTTCTTATTTTTTGTGTCTGACAAATATCACTTATCATAATGTCCTCTAGTTCCCTCCATTTCCCTGAAAATGATGTAATTGAGTTTTTTTGATGGCTGAGTAAAATTCCATTGTGTACATATCCCACAGTTTTGTAATCCATTCATCTGTTGATGGACATCTTGGCTGGTTTCATAGTTTGGCTATGGTGAACTGTGCAGCTATGAACATAGATACACATGCATTAGTTTGGTAATTTGGTTTCCTATCTTTTGGGTAGATACCCAGAAGTGGTATTGCTGAATCCAATGGTAGATTTGTTCCCATTCTTCTGAGGATCCTCCATACTGTTTTCCAAAGTGGCTGCACTAATTTGCAATCTCACCAACAATGTTTTAGAGTTCCACTTCTCCACATCCTCGCCAGCATTTGTTGTTTGTGTTTTGAATGACTGCCATTCTAGTTGGGGTTAGGTGAAATCTCAGGGTAGTTTTGATTTGCATCTCTCTGGGTTATTTGTTTTTCTAATGTAAAGTTTCTGAAAGTTTAACGAGTAATTAATAAACCATTTTGTATGGGTTGAAAAAGGGTCAGGTAGATTTGTAGTGCCTATCATCTGATTTGAATCATTTCTCCCTTTTCATAGGCTCATTGTTCCTTCCCAGACAAGATCCTGGCCACTGTGGATGATGATCCTTATTTTCTTTGGAGTGATAGCAGCCTTGGGAATAACTATTGGTCTCCTTGTTCATTTTTTGGCAGTTGGTCAGTATTGACTATTCTCACTCTTAATTCATACTACTAAATTCCCTTTTAGTTTAAAAATAGACCATGAACATGCATATCTTCTAAGAAGTTTTCTTATTTGATTTTTATTTCAATATCCTAATTTTCTGTTATTTGACATAGAAGTTGTAAGGTTTTTAAATTAGATGATTTCTTATCATTTAAATCACAAACTCTGATGCTCAGTACTTTGAGGTCAATATTTATTGCCAATAAAGGGTCTTATGTAGTAGGCTTCTTGTTGTGTTGCTTACACTTTAGTAAATAGTACTTCAAACTATAGAGACCCCTATTCTTTTTAGCTCAACTGGTTATTAAGATACAATGTGCAACATGCACTAGAAAATCAACAAATTATACTTCTAATAGTAGATGTTCAAGCAGATTGATTAGCTAAATGTTTGTACAAAATCTTATATTATCACTTTAATTAAGAGTACACTCACAGCTGGGCCTGGTGGTGCACGCTTGTAATCCCAGCACTTGGGAGGCACAGCTTCGAAGCCAGTCTCAGCTACTTAGTGAGGCTCTCAGCAACTTAGTGAGACCTTGTTTCCAAATAAAGTATAAAATAGGTCTGAAAGTATAGTTTGGAGGTAGAAAAATCCTTGGGTTCCACCCCCAGTACCACAAAAAAAGAGTACATTCACAAAGCTTTGTTTTTCAATTTATTTTTACCTTTTGAAAAATAATCTCTCAAATTTATGTCATAATTTGATGTGTTTAAGGAATTTTGACATCTGTTATTTCACATAATGCTCATAATAATTCTTTGAGCTCAGGAGACTCATTTTAACTACTATTCCTATTTTCAAATACAATGAACTGAAGCTCAGAAAGTCAAGTTACTTGCTTAAAACCATTAGCTTTTAAGTGGCATAGCTGAGCCCAATTCCAGATCTTAATATTCTGAGTGTATTACTCTTGTATATCATGATTTTTCAACATTTTATTTCTTTGAACTGTATCACTCTATGAAATAACACAGCATGATCAGTGTTGGTTCCCATAAAAAACCTGGACACATTTTAACTGATTCAATGACAATTCTATTTTTTCTTTTGACCTGACTTCTCTGCCTTTGTTTATCCTCAACTTGCTTGGAACTGGTTTTTCAGAAAGGTAGTGAATCCCACATTATCTTTGCTATCACATTTAAACATGATATCTTCAGAGTCTGGAATGCTCTATCCTCTCTTTTCCTCTACTCATTAAAAAACAACATTTTCATATAATTTCTATAAGAACAATGTTCTGAGTATTCAAAGTCAAACCCTTGTAAATAAGTCTTGTCAACATGTTAGTGAAGAACAGTAGCCTAATTTATTGTTCTTCAAAGATATGGGACGAATACTGGTCCCTTTTTCAGAAGAAACAATATCTTAATGGAAGGAAGTGATACAGAAGGGGAAATAACAGGCATCCTGGCTTGAGTAGAAAGTGTTTCCCACAAGAACCTGGTTTGAATGATAACTCTGAGTCAGCTTGAGGCCATGTCCTGAGATTAGTCAGTCACAAAAAGTAAAAAATTGATATTTTCCCTAATATGCAGAAGCTAGGGAGAAAAAGTCATAGGAGGAACTCTAGACAAAGAAGAAACCATAGATGAGCAAATAAGGCAACTTAACTGAGGGGGATGGGAGGGGCAAGAGGAGGGAAACTCCCTAATGTACATGATGTACATTCACAAACATATTGAGGTCAACCATTAAACCAAACAGGAGAAAGAGGGAGAAGAGAAGCATTGGGGTGGGAATTGGGGAAGGGCTAAATGAGTGATGTGTGCATGCATGCCTTTACTATCTTGTACTCTGTTAAGATAAATGACTACAATGCACTAATAAAAAAATTCTTTGGTTACTTTTCTTTTTCACAGGAAAGATGTACTATTACCAAGCTGATTTTCATATTTCTGGAGTCAAATACAATGACAGTTGTGAAAATACTCCTTCAGAAGCCAGCACAAATATGAGCAAAGATATTGAGACTAAGGTAATCAAATTTTTTATTAATATCATTATAAATTTGATTAAATATACATGGTGGCTTTTTTCTTTCTCAACAGATGTTAAATGCATTTCAAAATTCTAGTATATATAAAGAGTATGTCGATTCTCAGATCATCAAATTTTTGTAAGTATATATTCATTCAATATATCATGGAAAGTAGGCAATATATCATACAACTCTGGTTTTAGGGAAAAAATAAAGTAGAGAAAGAGGGAGGGAGGGAGACAAAGAGAAAGAGGAAGAATAAAGGGAAAGGAGGATACAAAAAATAAAGTATCACAAGTATCACTTATTTAACAAATATCTGCTGGGCATGGTGGTACACGATTGTAATCTCAGTACTTAGGAGGCTGAGAAAGGAGGATTGCAGGCTACCCCCCGTCTGAGCTACTTAGTGAAAGGCCTTCCGCAATCTAGTGAGACCCTGTTACAAAACAAAAAATGAAAAATAGGGCTGGGAAGTATACCTCAGAAGTAGAATGCCCTTGGGTTTAATCCCCAGTACTGCCAAAAAAAAAAAAAAAAAAAATCTGTCTAGGGCAAGAGCTGTTATATGCAAAGTTATAATATCTTCTATTTTTTAGTGCATGATCTCACTTTTGTATGGAATCTTTTTATACTTGACCTACCACTTTTATCTTATAGTTCTTTTTATATACTTTTATTGATGTATTATAGTCTCACATTATATTGTAGTTCAGAATGATAGAAATGTACATGCACACAGCCCTTGATGAGCTTCTCCCCAATTCTTTTCCCCAATCCCTCCTTTTCCCCATACATAATACTGAGATTGGCGTTGATAACTTCACATATATGCATAACGTCAATAAAAGTGTTTTTTTCATTAATTCTCCCTCACTCCCCTACCATCACCCTCTCCCTGACCCCCTCCACTGATCCACTGGGGCTTTTCCTCCATTATCTAAAGCCTTCTTGTATCCCAATTATTCCCTGCTTCCACAAATGAGAGAAAACATAGGAACCTTCATTTTCTGTGACTGGCTAATCTCACATAACACAGTGCTCTCCATGTCTATCCGTTTTCTTGGAAATAGCATAATTTTGTTTAACATTCTCTATTTTAAAAGGATAATTATAAGGTTCTTGGGGGTGGTTAGGCCTGACTGACTCCTATGATCAACCTGATTGACATGCTAGCTACCTCTCCTCCTGCCCACATGCATCTGCTATGCCTTCCCTAAAAAGACTATTCTATTGGTCTCTCTAACAATAATTATCCTTGAAATTGTAAAGTAAATGTTTTAAAATATTTATTTATTTATTTTATTTTTTTTTATTTTATTTATTTATTTTTTTTTTGAGGGTCTGGGGATGAAACCCAGGGGCATTTGACCTCTGAGCTACAACCCCTGCCCAAGTTTTTGTTCTTTATTTTGAAACAGGGTCTCACTGAGTTGCAGAGGGCCTCGCTAAGTAGCTGAGGCTGTCTGCAACCCGCGATCCTCTGGTCTCAGCCTCCTGAACGCTGGGATTACAAGTGTGCGTCACCATGCCCAGCAGTGTTTAAAAATATTTAAATATTTCTTGGGGGCAATCATAGGAATGAATGTAGGGAAGAGGGATGGACTATGGGGGATGCATGACAAAAGCTTAGGGCAGTTATAATTTGGTAATAGCATCTATTCTAGGGAATTCTAAACTTCCCAAAGAAAATAAATAAAAAGTTCAGTGGTCAGCCAACAAACCAACCAAATACTTACTTACAAATAAACAGAATCTTTAGACTCTTCAATTGATTTATAGTTATTTGAAAATACAAATGTGGATATCAAAAAGTATGATTAAACCGGGTGTGGTGGCGCACCCTTGTAATCCCAGCGCTTGGGAGGCGGAGACAGGAGGATCGCACAGGTTCGAAGTCAGCTGCGCTGGCTTAAGAGACCCTGTTTCCAAATATATAAAAAATAGGGGAAGATGGCGACAGAGAAAAGCGGGGCTTATGAGTCCCGCTAACAACCAATCTCTATTACCACAAAATCAGTGCCTTTCATAGCCAGAAAACACCATCAGCAGAGAAACAAAAAATGTGCCATGGAAATCATATCCAAGAAATCACTGCCAATTTCAATGTTGTGAGGTTTTATGACCCAGATTTTCTTCTAAAAGTTTATAGTCTTAAGATCTATATTTAGGTCTTTTATCTATTTTGAGTTAATATTTGTATATGGTGTTAGGTAAGGGTCCAATTTTATTCTTTTACATGTAATTATTATTTTTCAACAATATTTAGTTAAAAGATTATTATTTCTTCCACCAAATGTTCATGGAAACCTTGTCAAAAATAACTTGACAATATATGGAAGAGTTTATCTCTAGGCTTTTATTTAACTCCAATGGTTTATATATCTGCCTTTATAACAGTACTACACTTTTCAATTATTGTAGCTTTATATGGTTTGAAATCAGAAAATATACATCTTCTAGCTTTGTTCTTTTTCGAGATCGTTTTGGGTATCTAGAGTCCATATTCCATATTAGGATAGATTTTTTTTCTGAAAAATAAATAAATAAATGTATGATAGTTTCACCTAAAAAAAGAAAAAGAAAAAAATATTCTCTGGTAAAAACGAAAGCAAAAAGAAATATTGAAATGTTATCTTTAAGTCATCAAAAGCTTGGTATCAGACAAATGAAACTGTTATGTGAGATTATCATTGTTAATTTTGGAAAAATTGCTATAATACTAGATGTCAACCACTAAGCCAAGTATGGGAATGAGGGATGGGGAGGGAACGGGGTGGGGATCAGGTAGGGGTTGACTGAGCGATGTGTGCATGTATGTCTACAAAACTATTTTTTATCCCATTATGATATATGAATACAGTGCACCAATAAAATAAATTAAAAAAACCAAATATATAAAAAATATAAAATCGGTCTGGGAGTGTTGCCCATAGAAGGGCTTCCAGGAATCCCAGTACCACCAAAAACAAAGTATGATTAATATGTTCTTTGTTTTGAAAGTATTTCAAAATGAATTAAAGTAATTTCTTGATTAATAAGAAAGATATTGGCTAGGAGTGGTGGCGCACGCTTGTAATCCCCGCACTTGGGAGGCGGAGACAGGAGGATTGTGCAGGTTCAAAGCCAGCCTCACTGGCTTAAGAGACTCTGTTTTCAAATAAAACTATAAAATAGGTCTGGGAGTGTAGCCCAGAGGTAGAAGGGTTTCCAGGAACCCCAGTACCACCAAAAAAAAAAAAAAAAAAAGAAAAGATATTGAATATGTGGATAGCCAAGAATGTCTTTATGCTTTAGAGTTCTCACTCTATGAGTCTATTGGAGCAGATTAATTGTGTGTATGAAACTATAGGAAGAAGCTTAGTATTATCTCCTGAATAGATACTGGATACTTCATCTTTTGAATTCTTCCTAACCCTGCTTTAACTTTCTCATTGATTTCTGTCTCAACAATTGAGTTATTAGAAAAAAATTTTGTATGAAAACACTGATTTCTATTGTATTGTAATAAAATCTCATGTCAGTCATTTATTTGTTGACCAGTATTCAGTTTCTTATATGTTCTTAAAATATTCTTATTTCTTGCTTGGGATCCACATCTCTATCCATAAACAGTACCTCTGAATGCAGAGGGCTTTTTAGAGTACTTTATTTTAAAAATACCCTTGTACTTTATTCATACTCGGACAATATCTGTATATATTATCTCTCTATATATATGTATATATATTCTCTCTCTCCATATATATACATATATATGGGATTTAACTTTTTAAAACAAGTGGGGATTTTAAATTTTTCAAAACATTGAAAAACATCATGAAGCAGCACATAAAACAATTCTCTTGTTCCTAGGCCTCATGCAAATGGTTCAAAGGTACAGATACAACTGACCTTCAAGTTTCCTCCAGGCAAGAAGAATAGGATGATAACTGAAATCAAAGATATCTTATATCAGATGTTGATGGACAATAGGGCATCCTGGAATGCAGTTCCTACTTCTCTGAACTTTACTGGTATTTTACTTATTTCCACTTTTTTCTTTTACTTAGGTTTCTGGAATATTTAAAACCAGAAAAAAATTAATCAAGAATTTTGGGAATTTGTTTTTCCCCTTAAAAATATAGATAACTCCTGGTATTTAATAACAAAGAGAAATTTCATGGGGAAAGCAATCCAAAAATTCGTAAGAGCATCAGCTTCTTACCTTATGGATAAACCTGGGAATGTTGTTACTTATTTCCTTTTCCCTTTCTCTATAACACCTAGAGGAGGAGTAGAAAGAGGTTAAAATATAATAAGTAGGTGTGAGGGTGGTCGATAATATGTAAACTAATTCAAATAGTTATATATTGGGTATAACTGGACTAAAATGTTAGTGTTTATGTAGTTAGATTGAAGTCAGTTTCTTGGTAACTTTTGTCAGTTTTACAGTTTTCTTTTTTCTTAATTTCAGAAATCACCAAAGCTAATTTTGAAATGATTGTCAACAACTGTAAGTTAAGGAACTTTGTTGTAAATGGAATACATTCACAAATTTTCCTGCCTATTTTTTCTTAAAACAATATTGAAGTATATCATATAAAAATTTATAGTATTCTTTCAAAATTATTTGATATGGTAGATATAGATCTTGGAGATTTCTATACTATGAATTCCAATATTTATGTGTACAAATATTAAATACATGAATTCTAATATTTGTAAGGATTTGTACAAAACATTCTAAAGAATGGAATCTAAGTAAAGAATATCATATACAAATGAGTTAAAAAAGTGAGTGAAGGGAAAATGACTTAGGACAAAAAGAAATGCGAACTGGAATATATCAAACAATTTATTACAAGATAAAAGCAGTTCTGAATTTTTAACAAATTTTTAACATAACTATTTTAACATAAATAATAAGTAATTTTAACATAAATTATTTATAACTATCCATTAATTAACTTAATGGATAGTTATAAAGTATCTATTGTCCACGTGGTCCTTTACATGTGTTATGCAAGATGTGACCAACTAATAAAGCAAAGTATCTACCTTCAGGAATTTTGCAAAGCCAGGTGTGGTGGTGCACGCTTGTAATTCTAGCATTTGGGAGGCTTAGATAGGAGGGTCACAGTACAAGGACAGCCTCAGGTACTTAGTGAGGCCTTCTGCAACTTAGTGAGACCTTGTTTAAGTAAAGAATAAAAAAAAATTGGGCTGGGAGCGTAGCTAGGAAGTAGAATGCCCCCTGGTTCCCATCCGCAGTACCCGCCCCCCCGCCCAAAAAAGATTTTTTTAATCTACTTGAGGAGAGGAATGTTCTAACTGATAGATACAACCAAATATAGTACAGTGCTTAAAAGATGTCTGAGACTGGAAAAGAGGGTAAGTCAGAGCCTACCAAAGTAACAGAGTGGGGAACCATGATGACAGTACATTGCAGAAAAGAAAGAAAAATCAATTAGGAGGTATTGATAACCAGTAAGGGTTTCAAGTCATGTTTTAAGATAGTCTCATATAGAGCATAATCAAAGAGACTTGCTTTTGTGTAAATGAATCCTTTCTCCAGGTTGTGGGAGACAACTGGCCAACAGCATCACCACTGGGAATCGAATTGTGAATGGAGAAGACGCTGTGAAAGGGGCATGGCCATGGCAGGCCAGCATGCAATGGAAAGGCCAGCACAACTGTGGCGCCTCCCTGATCAGCAGCAGGTGGCTGCTATCTGCAGCCCACTGCTTTGTTAGGTAGGTTTAGAAGTTTGGCTGAAGCAGGATGCTGGGTGCAGGTAAATTTTGGCTAGCCCAGAAGGGTTAACCTAAATGTGTGAAAGATCACTAAGTGTGTAAATTTTACAATCACACACTACGTTTTTTGTTACCTGCATACTGAAGGACAAGCAAAGTATTTGTTTGGGAAAGGACAGGAAATTGAACAGATGTAATTAAGAATTTTCAAATAGCTACTCTGGCCTGATCTGAAGTACTTTACTAACATTATTTCATTTAATCATAACAATAGTTTGTAAGAAAGGTATAATTTAACTTTATTTTAAAAAATGAAGAAACTAATACTTGGAAAAGGTAATGATCTTGGCCAAGATCACAAAGCTCTTAAATAATAGAAATTGAGTACAAACTCAGATATGTCTGATTCCAGTTACTAGGTAGTTATTTGTCTTGTAATCTAGTTGAAGAAATCTAAATATGACATATTAAACATAGAATGGAACATTCTGTGTGGTAAACACATATGCAACTTTTTAGTAAGTTCTATGGAAATTTGAAAAAAAAAAACAGCATATCTGGATGTGATTTGAAGATATAAAATTTGATCTGGACCCTAAAAACACAATATTTGATCTGGGTAAGGGTAGATGGATGAGAATGCAAAATATGCATTTGTAGTTAAGAAAATGGCTTTTTTCAAATGCTTAGAGGTGGAATAACACAAGTTGTATTCTGCAGACAGTGGGGAAAAAAGAAATGTTTGAAATAAAGAAGATTTTATAAAAAGGAACATTAGAAAATATGCTTATACAGTTTTGTTCCATTTGTTGTGAACAACTCTAAGTGACAAGAAACTTACTAGAAGGTCTTGTACAAAGTACATTTAAAGGATTCATATTCCAGGAGTAAGTTTCAAAATTCAATCTATGACCATGAGAACCACCAGGGGACTTCTTAAAAGTATAGATCCTAGCTGGTGGTGGTGGTGCACGCTTGTAATCCCAGCGTTTGGGAGGCTGAGACAGGAGGATCAAGGTTCGCAGCCAGCCTCAGCTACTTAGTGAGGCCTTCCTCAACTTAGTGAGACCCTGCTTCTAAATAAAGAATAAAACAATAGGGCTGGGGTTGTAGCTTGAAGGTAGAATGCCCCTGGGTTCTATTCCAAGTACCACCAGAAAAAAAAAAAAAAAAAAAAAAGTGTAGATCCTGAGCGGGGCATGGTGGCGCATGCTTGTAATTCCAGAGTTTGGGAGGCTGAGAGAGGAGGGTCACACAGCTTCGAAGCCATCCTCACCTACTTAATGAGGCTCTCAGCAACTTAGTGAGATCCTCTTTTCAAATAAAGTATAAAATAGGTGTGGGAGTATAGCCTAGAGGTAGAAAAGACCCTCAGTACTACACACACATACACACACACACACACACACACACACACACACACACACACACAAAGTGTAGATCCTTAATTCTCTCACTAGGCCTTTTAAATTTAAAGTTCTGGAGGTAAAGCCTGAGTGGATTATAGGGAAATGAAGTTTAAGAAGCACTTATCAAGAGCTTGAAGTCACTGAAGTTTTGGGAATGGGAGACAGAACATGAAGGGCTTAAAGGATTAAAAGAATAAGCCTGCCAGGTGTGCTGGTGCATGCTTATAATTGAAAGGTGAAAATAGATAATAGTCATATTATAGTCATAAACTAAGAGAGAACACCAGTGAATAACTGGAGGAATTGCCTAGGAAATCTAAATTAGAAACTAAAATGTTGACTAGGTAAACAGAGTGAGTGAATAAGAACTAGCTTCAGTATTTTTTTTTTAATGTGTATGAGTGTTATGGGTGTCCAAAGCATGCCACGTACTCTCGGAACCCTGGAGGTACAACTAATCTGAACTCAATCACTTAGGGGGATGAGGATGTTTATATAATTCCTGTTCAGATAAAGTGTTTAGAACCCAAACGGGGCTGAATTACAACAGAAAACATCACTGACTCTCATCATTGACCTTTTAAACTTCTGCAGAGAGTTGACAGGCTTAGCACTATTTTCTTCTGAGCTGCAGTATTTATAACACCCTTAGGTAAAAAATATTTTAAAATGAGAATTTAAATTCTCTAAGTGTTGGTTGGTAGCTTCATAACTTATTTATTAAATCATGATCACTAAGAACACCGAATGAATCTAAATTAAATTGTTTTCTCTAGGAAAAATAATTCAAAAGATTGGACTGTCAACTTTGGAATTGCAGTAAACAAGCCATATATGACACGAAAAGTCCAAAACATTATTCTTCATGAAAATTATAGCAGACCTGGGGTTCATGATGACATTGCCCTTGTGCAGCTGGCTGAAGAAGTCTCTTTTACAAAGTTTGTTCGTAGGATTTGTCTTCCTGAAGCCAACATGAAGCTCTCAGAAAATGACAGTGTTGTGGTTACAGGATGGGGAACACTTTATCTAAATGGTAAGTTTTCCAATAACAGTACAATACAATTATATAAATAACTATTTAAGCAATTCATCCACCAGCCATCTCCTTATGTAATTAATCAATCAGTAAATATATTGAAAGGAAAATTCAAGGGTCAGAGCAACAAAACGTGGCATCCCATTGTCTTCAATTTTTAAACTATCTCTGGGAATAGGAACTGGAAAAAATGAGTTCGCCAATTACAATGTAAATTTTAAAAAGATCACTATGTAATCTGGAACTGGCCTGGCTCTTGGTGACTAAAAGAATCTAAAAGCTGTTTTATGCTATACATGTTCTTTATTACAACAAGTGAGGCTGAGATTCTCATAATCACAAAATTTATCATGTTTAGGTCCCCATCCAGTGATACTTCAACAAGCTTTCTTGAAGATTATTGATAATAAACATTGTAATGCCCCATATGCATTATCTGGGTTGGTGACTGATACAATGCTATGTGCTGGTTATATGTCTGGAGAAGTTGATGCCTGTCAGGTATGCCTAACTCTATAATCCAATCTCTTTCTCCCAAAGCATTAATTATATGGAAACATTTATTAACAAAAACATAATTTTATACTTTTATTGGTGCATTGCAATTATATGTCATAGTGAGGTTCAAAGTCAAACAAACAAACAAGCACACAAGTCTTGGTGTATTTTCCTCAAGGTACCACCCCACTTCCCACCCCTCCCTTTACAAAGTAGTGATATTGGTAGTGATACTTTTAAACATGGGCATAATTTGTTAATTTACACATAGTAATTTCTTATTTCAATCCACTTAAAGATTTTTTTTGGTGGTACTGGGGTTCCTTGAAGCCCTTCTACCTCCAGGCTACACTCCCAGACCTATTTTTTATACTTTTTTATTTGGAAACAGGGTCTCTTAAGCCAGTGCAGCTGGCTTCGAATCTGTGTGATCCTCCTATCTCTGCCTCCCAAGTGTGGGGATTACAAGTGTGCATCACCACGCCTGGCTCAAGATTTGTTAATCGCATTTGTGCATCAGACATCTGTCTAAATGCTGGGTATGAAGTAGCAAACATAATTCCTACCTTCATGGAGTTTTAAATGTAAGAATTCCTACAAAGAATAATACTTAGAAATTTATATGATAAACTTAGTCCTATTTTCTGGACTTCCTGCAGACCTAAGATTTTACATCTTCCTTCTCCAGAGCTGTCAGGAAGCTGAGTATGTGTTCATATCAATGCCTAGAGACTTCATCATAGAGACTTAAGTTCAGTGCAGTGTCCACAGAAGCTAAATCATCTTTTCTGTATTCAAGGCTGGACTCTAAAATCAAATTCTGGTCTGCCTAATCTAACATTTGGCAGTCATAGGCAATATATTCTGGTTTGTAGTTGCCCTGGGTTTTGACTAAACCCAAAGTTACTATCATTCTAAGCCCAAAGAGGGTGAATTGTTTTGTTTTTCTTCTAGAATGATTCTGGTGGACCTCTAGCTTACCCCGACTCCAGAAATATCTGGCAGCTTGTTGGAATAGTTAGCTGGGGTGAAGAATGTGGTAAAAAGAATAAGCCAGGTGTCTACACACGAGTGACCTCTTATCGTGATTGGATTACCTCCAAGATTGGACTCTGAAAGAAAATTATGAAATGGAACATAAAGACAACTCCAGGATTTCCTTGTCTATTGGTTCAAGGTCTTTTCCTTTTAATGGATTGTCAGTGTATCATCTTCTTATAAAATACAAATGTCTTTATCAATATTTTATTATACCTAAAATACTTCATTCATTTATCTGTTTAACTAATATAAAAGAAGGAAGAAAATAAAGATGGCCTAAACTATTATTTTTATTACTAATCTACTCTGATTTATCTTGTTATTATATTACAATTGGATTTTCTCTCAGATGGGTCCTAGTTCTGACTCACTATAACTGGTGAAAAAACATACACCATACTGCTAGGCCTTTAGTTGAAATCATGATCGCAAGCTTCAATGAGGTTTTTAATGTTTCCTGAATATTCTTCGGCACTTCTACGGTCAAGACTTTCTATTTTTTCTGAATAGCTGTTCATTTTCATTTTTCCTTAACTCTAACACTTTTATCTCCTTCTACACACACACACACACACACACACACACACACACACACCAAGAAAGAATCAGATTAGAGTTTCTAATGGCATTGACTATTAAGAATATTATAATCTAGTTGCTTCCCAGAAGGCAATATAGGTAAGTGAGCTTTGGAGTTAAATGGCCTGTGTACTAATCCTGGCTTTTCCAATTACTATATGTGTGCCTTTGGGCAAATTACTTGACATCACTTTGTTTCAGGTTGCTTCATGCTGCATGGGTCTAAGAATAATGTCTACTTTATGGTGCTGATCTGGAGTATTCAAGGAGTCAACAAACATAGTCACTTAAAACACAAAGCAAATGGCACAAGATAGATGTTAACTCTTGTCATCTATCAGATGTTAACTATTGTCATCTATCTCGTCTTTTTGTTACAATGGATCAACTGTACAGCAATCTAAGGCCAAAATTTCTACCTGTAAGGGATTATCTTTACTCATCTGAAAAAAATATTCCTAAAACTATCATCTATTCCTTTTATGCTATCAATTTTACTCTCTACTGGATCATTTTCATAAACATAGTAATCTTCCACAATATTTCTCAGGTGAGAACAAGTATCTCCTTTCTGTCATATTCCTTTGTACAACCAGCTCATAGTTTGTCTCCATTTCTTTTCCTTCTCTTCCCAAGTTCACTTCATGTAACATGTAAATGAAGACACATATCCAAAGCCAAGTTTGTAAAAGGTAACTAATAAAGTCAATGTTGCCAGCTTCAAAACTCAATTCTCAATCGTCCTCTTATTTAATACCTTAATGGCATTTAGCATGGTTGATCATTTCCTATTGAAAATGCTTTCTTTATTTGGATTCAGGAAAAACCCACCTTTTAATAATCTTTCTACAAAACTATGGGATATGCACACAGTGGAATTTTACTAAGCCATAAAGAATAACAGAATTATATTATTTGCAGGGCAATGAATGGAACTGGAGAACATTATGCTAAATGAGATTAGTCAGTCACAAAAAGTAAAAAATCGGATGCTCTTCCTAATAGGTGGAAGCTAAGGAGAAAATGAGTCAAAAGAGGAACTCCAGAAGAAGAAGAAGAAACCACAGATGAGCAAATAAGGCGACCTAACTGAGGGGGAAGGAGAGGGGAAGAGGGACATTCCCTAATGTACACGATGTACATTCACAAACATATCAGTCACTAAGCCAAACATGAGGAGGAGGGAGGGGAAGGTTATGGGTGGGAGTGGGTTAAGGGCCAAATGAATGATGTGTGCATGTATGCCTCTACCATCTTATACCCCATTAAGATGTATGGCTACAATGCACCAATAAAAATAATAATAATCCTTTGGTCATTAATAATTCTTTCTTGGTCTCTTTTGTTGCCTCTTCCTCATATAGATAAACTCTAAATACTGGAGTGTCCCAGTGAGCAGGGTAAAAAATCTCCTCTTCGCTACTTATACACACCTAGATGATCTTATCCAGGGATCTTCAAAACTAACTCTGTGCTGAAAACTCCCAAGTGGCATTCTTTTAGCTTTAGAAGTCAGTGTTTGGACTTCTCCCAGGACTTTCAGTATGTAATTTCCACTTAAAGATCTAAGAGACTATGCTCATTAGTATAACAAAATAGGATTTACAAATTCTTTTTTTAAACACAAATTAATTGTGTTCATTGATGTGGCTCACTGTGGTATTTCCATACATGTATAAACTGTGCATTAATCCAATCCAACTTGCTTCCCCCATCCCCACCTACCAGTAATCACTCTTCTACGTTCTTGTCCTCTTTTTTTTTTTTTGTTTTCATAAATAGAGAACATACAATGTTTGTCTTTATGCATCTGGCTTGTTTCACTTTAACATCATGCCCTCTAGTTCCAACAACTTTTCTATAGATGACGAGATTTAATTCTTCTTTATGAATAAATAGTGCCCCACTGTGTATATGTACCACATTTTCTTTACTGGATGCTTATCTTTGACTTGTGGACAAAATAAGGCCAGTATGATTTACACAAGTTTTAAAATTTGAAGCTCTATTGGGCACACTTTGGGTCAGTTTGTGAACTAATCCAAGATCTTGTTGAAGTCTTACCTTGGTCTTTCCTAACATTCATGTTTATTACACCATTTATGTGGTTCAATCTAGAGACATATGCATGTGTGCTGCTAAGAACCATAGGAAGCTTATAATTTAGACCTCTTAGCTGCATCAGAGTGTTTACTTGCACTCTCTCTTGCTACATATACTTTTATTTTAAATATTTTTGGAAGTGTCCTCTGTGGAATACTTTCAAATACCCAAACTTGTGAAATTGTTTTATATTATAATACTTAAAAGTGCAGCAGTGGTGTGCTAAAACTGACATGTACCAGTGTACAAGAATCAAATGTTAACTTCAGAAATTATTGAGCTAGTTGAAAACACCACTGTATTTGTTTTTGTTTGTTTGTTTGTTTTTTGTTTTGTTTTGAAATGCTTGCTTTTTTTAGATTTATTTTTATCGGTGCATTGTAATCATATATCACATTGGAATACAAGACTTGAGAGCACACATCATTCAATTAGCCCTCATCCAGTCCCCATCCCATTCCCTCCACCTCCCTCAATCCCATTCTTGTTTGGTGATAAATTTTGATACATTTGTTTATGTACTTCCTGAGTTTTAAAGAGGCTCCATCCTCCCCTATTCCGTACCCTCTGATTGGTCACCTTAATTGCTTCACTATAGGGCCCTTTCTATAGCTCAACCTCTTCCTATTGCCCCTTTCCTCCTAGTTATTGCTGATTAGGGGAAGCATCTGGTTTTTATTTTCCGCGATATTTCTCTGTGCATGCCGCATTGCAAGTACCTACCCTACTCTTGATGGCCCCAGTAGTGGCCTGGCTACCTGATGGACTGATCCAGACCTCGCTCTCTAGCAGTGGCCTTGCCTCATGGGGGGCCCGGATTCTGGCCTCGCTGGCCCCCACACTGGCCTAACCCCTCAGCTGGCTCTGATCCCAGCCTTGGTGGCCCCAGCACCGGCCTAGCCTCAAGGCAGGCTCCATCCCAGCCTCGCTGACCCTGGCACTGGCCTAACCCCTTTGCAGGCTCTGATCCCGGCCTCAGAGGCCCCAGCACCAGCCTTGCCTCATGGAAGGCTCTGATGCCGGCCGCTGGCCCCGGCACTGGCCTAACCCCTCGGCAGGCTCCGATCCCAGCCTCGGAGGCCCCGGCACCAGTCTTGCTTCACAGCAGGCTCCAATCCCGGCCTCGCTGGCCCTGGCACTGGCCTATCCCTTTGGCAGGCTCTGATCCCGGCCTTGGAGGCCCCAGCACCAGCCTTGCCCCATGGCAGGCTCTGATCCTGGCCGCTGGCCCCGGCACTGGCCTATCCCCTTTTGGCAGGCTCCGATCCTGGCCTCGGAGGCCCCAGCACTTGCCTTGCCTTATGGCAGGTTCCAATGCTGGCCGCTGGCCCCAGCACCGGCCTTGCCTCACGGCAGACTCTGATTCCAGCCTTGCTGGCCCTGGCACCGGTCTAACCCCTCGGCAGGCTCCGATCCTGGCCTTGCTGGCCCCAGCACTGGCCTTGCCTCACGGCAGGCTCCGATCCCGGCCTTGCTGGCCCCAGCACCGGCCTAACCCCTCAGCAGGCTCTGATCCCGGCCTTGGAGGCCCCAGCACTGGCCTTACCTCATGGCAGGCTTCAATGTCGGCTGCTGGCCCCGGCATCGGCCTAACCCCTTGGCAGGCTCTGATCCCAGCCTCAGAGGCTCCAGCACCAGCCTTGCCTCATGGCAGGCTCCAATCCCAGCTTTGCTGTGTCAGTCGCTGGCCTCACCCCTCCGCAGGCTCCAATCCAAGCACCCTCTTCGCCCAGCCATTGTCCCACATTCTTGAGGGTGCGTGGTGGTAGCATTCTGCCTCTGGGGATATTATTTCAAAGGTTCCAGGTGTAATGCCTCAGATCTCTGCCTCCCCTGAGTACTGGCCACTGCCATTGCTACTGCCTCCACCATTTCAAATCTTTCCCAAGCTCTTTTTCCACTCTGAATGTTGTCCAGTGTTCCTAAGCATGCACAACAGTAGCATTCGACATTTGGTGTAATTTCTCCAAATAATAAGGTTGGTAGGATCCGATTTCTGCTTCTCCTGAATACAAGTCTCCACTGCCATCGCAGAGACCGCTTCCAACACTGCCTTTCTCCTAGACCTCTGCTAAACTCTCTCCTTACAGGTGATGTCCAAGATTCTTAAGAATGTAAAGAAGAAGCAGTCCTCCTTCGCGGGATTTTTTTCCAAAAGTTCCAGTAATTTGAATAAGTTTTGTCTGCATCTCCAGTATCCTGGCATCCGCCACGGCCTTCTTGACCCCTCTCCGATATTTTTCTTTTTTCTTTTTCTTTTTGTTTTTCTTTTCCTTTTTTTTTTTTTTTTTAATAAGAGAAGACAGTATGTGTGGTTTGAGGAGGTTGTGGGATCAGGCACTCAGTAGCACTGTGACCCGGGCCCGGTTTCCCCAGGGATCCAGCATGCTCCACATGACTCCGCCTGGGGCCCAGAATCCTGCGACCTGGGCCCTGGCTCTTCCAGGGGTCCAGAGTGCCCTGCCTGACCCCCGTCCAGGGCTCAGGGCCTTCTGACCAGGCCCCAGTTTCTCCAGGGGTCTGGCGTGCCCCGCCTGACCCCTGCCCAGGGCCCAGGGCCTTTTGACCGTGCCCCGGTTTCTCCAGGGGTCTGGCGTGCTCTGTGCAATCCTGCCCGTGGCCCAGAGTCCTGTGATGCAGGCCCTGGCTCTCTGGTCTCCAGCGTGCCCCGCCTGATCCCTGCTCGGGGCCCAGGGTCTTGCGACCCGGGCCCCAGCTCTAAACACCACTGTATTTGAAAAATAAAAGTAATACATGCTCAAAAGTCATCACATCTTAATTATGATTGCATGTTATTAGTATTTAGGGTCTTGAGGTTATTTATATCTATTGTATCTGTACAATAGAGGGATTATGTAATAAAACATTACTGCTCATCCTTTGGTGGATCTGTATTTAGTGATGTCTGTCTGGGTAGCTTGAAATTAGCCATGCTGTATTTATACTATGGAAATTGGCAAATGCTCCAAGTTAGCTACCACCTACCAGCTCTAATAACTGGTCATTAAATACTTAATAGCGTACAAAAGAATGCAACCATTTTTCATTTATACTTTAAAAAATCTTAAGTAGATGGTGCAACTAGGGGACAATTTTTATTTCATGACATTATCAACTGGCTTTTGGCCATTGTGCCAGATATGTTGTTAAATGCTCAAAGTGTTGCCTGCTAGTTTCAGTTTGTTACTGATTTTTTTCATAAATCTATAGGAAGTTTTAGAAGATTCTGTTTCTGATATATTTAACAGTGCTCTGTCAAGGACATTTTATATCAGCAGTTCATAGTGATTCAAATAATGCCTATGCTTATGTTCTTTAAGGCAGATTTGTCACAAAAAAGATCCAGTGAGACAGAAATCACTAGCTATAGTAATATGAGACTGATCCCATATTATCATTCCTAGCCATTTGATGAAAGAGAAATAATTAAAAGGATTCAAATCAAGTCATGATTAGTGTGAGAAACTTAAGGGCTAGAGAGGCATTCTATATAAGTCTTGTTTCCTTTTATTTTGTTTTTCAACTTTTTGTTGGTACTGGGTATTGAACGTCATTCTACCTTTAAGATACATCGGCAGCTCTTCTTATTTTTCATTTTGAAACAAGGTCTCCTTAAGTTGTTGAGAGTTATGCTAAGTTTCTGAGGCTTAAATCTGCGATCCTCCTGTCTTAGCCTCCCAAGTGCTGGGTTTACAGTTCTGTGCCACCATACCTGGCTTTCTGACTTCCTTTCAAAGAAAATGTGGGATTAGTTGTTGGTCCCCCTGCTTAGCTTTGATGCGCTCTAATGGTACTGTGCAGAAGACAAGCATCCTGGTAATCAGGGAGAATTACTCTGGCTGCACTTCTCTCTCCTGTTTAGAATCTGGCTCCATCTCTGCCCATCCACTATTTTTTTCATTTTTTATTTTTTTGTGGTACTGGGGGTGGAACCCATGGGCTTTTCTACCTCTGGGCTACACTCCCAGACCTATTTTATACTTTATTTGAAAAAAGTGAATCACTAAGTTGCAGAGAGCTTCACTATGTAGCTGAGGCTGGCTTCAAACCTGTGGGATCCTCCTGTCTCAGCCTCCAAAGCGCTGGGATTACAAGCATGCGTCACCACACCCGGCCCATTCACCATCTTAACACTCTTGGAGAAGAAAATCTAATCCCTTAGTAAGCATTAAAAAGCTCAATTCACTCTTCATATTCATTATTAAAACCCTAGGCCAGATGTCACCTCCACAAGGAAGCATTTCCTGACATTTCTAGGCAGCTGCTATAGATTGCCCAGAAGTACACTTGTCACTGTACTTCCCACAGCTTTGAAAATGACCTGTTTATGCGTCTGAATTTCCTCCTGAACCATGAACTTTTCAAGGGTTCTTTTTTTTTAATCTGTCTATTTCTGAAATTGTGGCTGGTTCAACTGGGGTAATTGTATCCAACTAAATAAATCTGAAACACACTTCAAATCTGACTGCTACATATGCCTACTTTATTCTCCTACCATGCCCTTGTATGTAACCAGTGTTCCAACACACTGTTACTTAGGATTTCAGAAACATGATGTTCTGGACCTTTAAAAGTGGTATGCTTCTTGTCTGGGGTGACATTATTTTTCCTAATAAATTTCTACTATGCTTTAAAAGTTAGCTCATAATTTGTGATACTTTTTGCCCACAAAATCCTCAGGGATATTGTGCCTATTGTTATCAAGCCACCATCTCATTCTAAAAACTTCCACCAAGCCAAAAATAGAATTTATCTTTAGCTAATATTAATTTGGCTCTAAGAATCTATATTTTATTGCCAATTCTATTTTTTCTCTAATCAGATCCATATAGAGCATACTTTTATATATATATATAATTTCAAGTAAAAAAGATTTTATATATATATATATATATATATATATATATATATATATATACACACACACACACACACACACAGAACTGGGAATTGAACCCATGGGAATTTTACCTGTGAGCTATATCCCAAGTCCTATTTTTTATTTTTTATTTTGAAACAGGGTCTCACTAAGTTGGGATGAGACTTACTAAGTAGCTGAGGCTGTCCATGAACCTGGAATATTCCTGTCTCAGCTCCCAAGTACTGAGATTACAAGCATGTATCCCCATGCCCTGTTCTCAACAAGTATATTTACATAAAAATATGAATACATTATTCTTGTGAAGAAAATAAACCCATTATAGACCAGGCTAAAATTTCTATAATTGTCGCTTTCATTTCTGGGTCGTTTCCTTCTCCTCCAGGGCAATTATTGTTTTGTAAACTTTTCTAGATATTTTCATATGTTTATTTGTGAAAATATATGATATAATAGAATATGTAAATTTAAATAAACAAAATTATGAATTTAAATACATATATTTGCTCCCATTTAGATAGTGCAATATTATTTGTGTTAATGGTACCATGTTGAATTATCATTATCATATTATCTCAGTTTTTTTAAGTCTTTCTATATATAGATAGATCTATAAGGATTAGGCATATTCAAAGCAGAAAAGACATATTAAGCAAAGAGAAAATTGGAAAATTTATAAAGAAATTGTTGGAAGGGTTGAAGGACTTTACAGTACACCAAAGAACTGATGTCCATGGGAAGCTATGAAAATTGGCATTATTGAACTTAACAGCTAAGAGCCATTACCAGTGATATTAACACCACAGCTTTCTCATACCCATGAGCTAGCCTGGCTTCTGCCTGCTCTAAAATAGTTTCTCAGCCCTAGGAAGCTGGAGAACAGATAATGGGTGATGCTATGAGGAGCAGGAAATGTAAGGAGACAAAAAAAGAGAACACAGAGGATACATTTTAGCTTTCACAGTAGTGCACTGCTGTAATCCCAGAATTTAGGCAGCTGAGACAGGAGGATGCAGGTTCAAGGCCAGTCTCAGCAACTTCGTGAGAACCTCAGCAATTTAGTGAGGCCTTATTTCACAATAAAAAATAAAATAGGGATGAGGGTGTAGCTCAGATGTAGACAGCACCACATACACAAAAAAGAAAATAAAACAAAGAAGAATGAAGTTTTACATGAAAGGCTTAATAACTGATGTGGTAACTAGGTTGACCAACAAAACATGAGTAAACATGAGATGGGCAAAAATGGCAGTCTTGAGAGTATTAGCATGAATAAAATTGAGAAGTCAGGAAAGCACTTGCTATTCAAGAAAGGGGACTATGAGAAATGGCTTAAGTTAAGGTCTAGGTAAAGTCACTGTTTAGATAACACAATGTCCTAGGCATTGTGCCAAGCACTTTATTTACATAGTTCCTGTTAACACAACAGCCATACAAGTATGATCCTGTTAACCCACATTTTTACCTATGAGAAAGCTGAATCTCAGATAGATTTATGTCAAACGACTGGTTACCACTGGACCTGGTGTTGACATACAAGTCGTGCCGTTTTTATTACACTATACTACTATAGAACAAAACAGATGAACAAAGATGACCTTCTACATGACATAGAATAGCAACCAAGGAAGTTAATATTATTTGACTAATTATTATTTTATTAATTATTTTATTAGCAGGTTAGAGTTTAAATATTTTTTTAAAAAACACATGAATACATGTTTTAGAGAGATGAATCACACTAATTTCTTATCATCATTTAGGTCCCTGCTCAAATCCTTCTCCTAAGGGAAGCTTTTCCTGACCACCTACATATAGCCATGGAACCCTATTCAACCACTTTCTACCCAGCCACTCTTCTTAATTTTATTTATGGCATATGCAGGTATCTCACGTTAAATTATGTCTTCCACTATAAAGTTCATTTTATACTATTCTGGTTCATTGACATTCAACAAATAAACATATATAAATTAATATATGGTTATACAGAGAACATCTATGATGCAGTGGTATTTTGAAATTCAAGACATTTATAAAAGGACAAGAAAAAACATGAGCTGTTAAACATATATGAGGAAGTAATAACTGTGACATGATTACACCCATTGCTGCTTTCCCACCACTGGGAACAATGTGTATCCCCAGGAAGTACATGAAAATCTTTACTAAATAAATGGCTGAATAGAAAGTAGTTAAAGATGTGAAAAAAAGTTCCGATAATTTTGATAAGTGTGTTAAAAAATATCTAAATGGCTTCCTGAATGTTTTTTTTTCATAAGAATTTCATGTATTACTCAAAAGCTTAATCCATATTTATTTAGTAAAACAATTCCTGAATAATTAGTTCCATTTTCTGTAAAAAAAATTGCAGAAATAAGCTGGGCGTGGTGGCGCACGCTTGTAATCCCTGCACTTGGGAGGCTGAGACAGGAGGATCACACAGGTTCGAAGCCAGCCTCAGCTACTTAGTGAGGCTTTCAGCAACTTAGCGAGACCCTGTTTCTAAATAAAATATAAAAAAGATCTGGGAGTATAGCCCGGAGGTAGAAAGCCTCTGGGTTCCACCCCTAGAACCACACACACACAAAAAAAAAAATTGCATAAATAGAACTATTTCTTACTCCAAAATTTACTTTTACTATGAATGGAAGCACCATATGAACCAGCTATAGCACTCCAAAAGAATTATATTTTCAAAAGAATTAAAGTTAGAATACTATAATGATAAATGCACATCCATGAGATTGCAGCAAAATTTAAAAAGCTAAATTATGGAAACAACCTCGGTTTCCATCAACAAATGAATGAATAAAGAAAATGGGTATGTAATAGAGATTAACTCAGCCATAAAGAATAAAAAATCATGTAATATGTAAGAAAAGGTTAGAACTAGAGAACTTCATGCTAAGTGAAATTAGCCAGCCTCAGAAAATCAAAGGCTTTCTTTTTTTATATGTGAAAGCTAGAGAGAAATAGGAAAGAAAAGGGACTTCATGATAATAAGAATTGAGGCCAGTAGAAGAGTGAAAAGGGAATCATAAGGAAGGAAAAAGAAGAGGAAAAGGAGGTGTGAAGAAAGAAATAGACCAAATAATATTATCTCCATATATGAGGGTCTCATGAAGATATCACTAACAACTTTATTAGCATGTATATGAGGAGGAAGGAGGTGGGTAGCGGGATGGGTTTAGGAAAGAATCACACCAAGAGATACTATACGCATATATGAATGAAACACTTTGAATTTCACTATGACATATAATCATATTGTATCAATCATGCTAAAAAAACAAGCAGTAAAATATCTCCTACTTTTATTTATACATCTATTTCTACAGAGGTATATACAGAGTCCCAGCAAGAATTTCCAAGTCAACCATATTTTAAATGATTAACGCTGTAGTAGAATTATAGTATTCAAAACAGGACAGTTGGTATTTAAGTCATTTGCCAGAGATTGCTCTCTGGTAGAGTTGGTTTCACTGGGGAGGAGCACTTTGCCACGAAAGGCTGGATAGAGCCTGAGTCAGAACACTGATTCATCAATCTGCGGTGGTATTTCTTGGGTGGACCTGATGGATGACCAATGTAAGTAATATCTATTGTCTTTTGCTAAGTATCTAACTCAAAGAGAATTTTTCATTTCTTCCTTTAAACCAGATTCATACCTGTCACTGCACTTGTTAAACAAGTTTCTTTTTAATTACTTTCTGCTTTCTGCTTTGTACCCAGCCCTTAAAATCTCAACTATCTTTGTGGTTAGCACATTTACCTGAGAAACACTGATCAGCACCAGAGGGTCCAGAAATTATTTCATCTGTATTACCATCAACAGCCATTATATCACTACATTATGTATAGGTAAGTCTAGATTTGCTTGCCTAAAATTGTGATATGCCAATATGACTCCTCTCTAAGGTTTGTGGCAAAACAACTGAGTTGAGGCAGCATTTTGGATTTCTGCATTACTGAGAAAACCTTGCCAAAACATATGCTGTGTCTGGAATCTACAGCTTTAAGTGATTAGTTGAGGGGAAATGAAAAACAATGTGAATGCCTGACTACTAACAAATGGAGAGGAGGTAGCAGAGAAAACTTTATTTTTCAAGTCAGATGCCAAATTGTTGTGTGTAATGATAATGATTATGACGTCCTTGTATTTGTTTAACATCTTAAGTTTTCTCCAGTGCTTTCATAAATATTGTTTTGAATTTTACAGTACTACTGCTTCACAGATGTTATCTGTATAACTATACCATATGTACATCCATATATATTTACTTGTTAAATGTCCATGAACAAGAATGATGAATTATGTATGAATATGTGCTCCCTATTTTTAAAGTATCTAAGTAGATGATCATCATATTAAGTAAATAGTGATAATTCATGACAAAATGTTAAGAATGTACTTTTAGTTTGTAAGTTTTCATAAAAACATATGGAATACAGGAAATTAGTTGAATTTAATCTTGAGATATTTAATGTTCAGGTGACTGTGAAATATAAATGTATACTTTACATAAATATTTTTCTAAAATATATATTATTAAGTGTGTATATCTGGGTCAATAGCTGAGACTGTTAAGACATGAATGTGTACATGTCATAAGTGTGTGTGATTATAAAGGGCATCCTCATTGTGAGAGAATATACTAAAACCATTAAGTTATTGAATTAAAGTAGATATTTTAATTATATAATTTTTGTTAAAATGTTGTTTTATTTATAACCCTCATGTTTTCTTATTGGCCACATTTCTGATCCATCAATAAAAGAGTGATCACATGCATAAAAAGTGGAAAAGAAAGGCATGATTGTTTTGTTTTGTTTTACCTGTGGGATAGTCATCATCTTTGTGCTGGGTAAATGCTAACGTTTTATTTACAGGGCACCTCCTCATCGTTCATTATTTTATACTATGTGTAAAAATTTTACACTGAAATATTCCAAATGATTAAGTCATTGTTTCTTAGCATTCCTAGCTACCTAGGAGAGTTTTAAGCCCTATTTCATCAAATTAGCTTCTTAGCATGAGATGTTAATCCAGTTACACAGAACACTATGGAGGGACCTAGAAACAGAATTGATTTTATAGGTGCATTTGAAGATGCCTTAGTGAACTTGATGGCTACATGTTGGTACTTAAATGATGAATGCCAAAAAGAAAGAAAGAAAGAAAGAAAGAAAGAAAGAAAGAAAGAAAGAAAGAAAGAAAGAAAGAAAGAAAGGAAGGAAGGAAGAAAACACACAGAATTGGAGGTGAAAACGTAAAATTAAATTTTATAAATTTCTAATCTTTTCTTAGAGTTAGTTCTACATAATAGAATGGGGGAACTCTCTGAAGAAAGCTATGTTTTATGTTATTTCCTTACTGAAATAACATCGAGAAGTTCATGTCCAGGAATTTTTATGGTGTGATATAATTTATATTGTTTTTTTCTCCCAATAATTTTGTGTGTGATTTTCCAGATAAATTTATGGACAAACTAGCAGAAATTGGATAATATCTGAGTGTGGTTTCTGCTTGAGAAGTATTTATCACTTTGAAAATCTATTTAATCTATGTATGGTTCATAAGATCTTTAAGTAATGGGTTGAAGGTAGCTAAAACCCAGAAACACATTGAGCTATGGTAAGAAATAATCAAAGTGGAAAGGGAATTAGAAAATGGAAATAAAAATCCTATAACAATTTTTAAAGAAATTAAATTGAAAATTAAGAACTCATTTTCCAATTTTTAAGCCATATATCTAGATGAACCTAGATATCTAGAAATATCTTATTCAATCCAGTTTTAAAAGATCTAGATTTTTTCTGTTTTCATAATAATACAAGTTCTGAAAACAAAATATGAAGATAAAATCTAAAAATTCCATATATATTCAAATATCCATTCTGATTTACAACTTTAAAAATAAAATTAGTCAAAATAAATAAAGTCAAATGTATCACCAATTAAGAGATGACTAGTAAAAAGAGTAATCAGCAAAATTTCATAATTTAAAAAAAGAAGGGGCATGAAGTAAGGAATAAAATTTTTTGCAGTGAAGAAGATAGTTTTGGTGGAGCTGAATGTTTATGAGAAGGGGTAAAGGTATTTACCCATCACTAAAAGATCAACAACATTTTGAATTTGACAGTTAAGAAAAAAAGGTTTGTACTTTAAATGCTTATAATTTTAAGGGGCATTAAGCGATGAGAATATAACATATATGAAGCATATGAGATAAGTAATTTATTATAAAATTGGAAACATATACTTGCCTTGGAAAAAGAGATGCCTATTTTGTGCAAAGTTTTATGCAATAAACACTAGGGCACACTGATTCTGTTACATAGCCTTGATTCCTCTTTGCTCTTAGATGACTCCTGGGTTTATCTTCACAATTGTGGTTCATCAGCAAATCACACATCTGGTGCTTCCAATTATGTTTTAGAATTTAAATCCCCTTAAAGTTCCACATTATATATATATGTATATTATATATTATATATTATATACTATATATGCATGTAATATATATTACATATATATATGTATATATACACACAATTTTTCTCTACAACTGATCTCTTAAAGATTTATTTTACTCTCCTTTCCCCTTGAAGTAAAATCGTGTGCCATCTTTAACATATTCCTGTTCTTCATCAATATAATTAATTGCCAAGTTCTGGAAAGTATTATTCTTCTGTAAACTTTCTCAAATTTCTCATTTTCTTTTCATTCTGACAACCATCAGTGAGGATTCCACTACTCCACTGCCATATATTTTAAGTTCCTATCTCATTGGTCCTTCCCTTTCCTTTTTTCACTCCTTTTAACTAAAATCATGTATAACACTTCATACATCTTCCTAAATGATAAAAGTCTTCCAGTTAGTCATTTTCACAGGATAAAGATAAACTCTTTTCATTAGCCCTGAAAGCTTCATATAATCTGGATTCCTTTGTTCTATTTACCATTCAAGTAATTGTTCTTGATCCCCCTTGTCTTTACTTGTTCAGTTATTCAACACATATTGACTATGATGCTAGGCACCATGGCATGTTTTGGGCATAAAAACAATGAATAATGATATGATTCTAGACTATAGTATGCTCATGAGTAAAGGAGAAAAGACGTGTAGAAATAGACTCTGAAGCTAAGGCCCCAACAGGGTTGGCTGTGAAGGACTTCAGTGAAAAGGAGATTACAGGGTGGGGTGATAAAGTTTGAGAGAAGCTCCTTGGCTAGTCTTCAGGTGAACATGTTAAACAAAAGGAATGGAGAGTGTGAGGAAGCAGAGGCATGAAGCAGTCTGGTGTGCCTGTAGAATCCTAATCTCCACATGATGGAAACCCAAGGTTATCTGTTGGAGAATGAGATGAGATGGGGTGGTTGATCTAAGACATGGGAACAAGTTGCCAACTTGCTTAAATATGGGGAAAAGACAGAATGTGTAGAACAGATGGAGAGTTCACAAAGGTGATAGTGAAGATAACACACAGTTTTGTGAGACTCTGTGGTGCTAGGAGTGTCAAAGTACATGTTCCCAGGTCTTTTTAGGAATTAAAATTCACTACATATGGAGTAGGATCTCACAACCTGGATATTAAATAATCACTTCCATGAGTGTCTTAATTTCAAAGCACTCCGCTGTGTATCCCTCTCTGATGCAGTGCTTTATAGTTCTGTCCCTTCTTTCTACCTTTGTAATAATAAAATTTGCTTAAGCTCACAAAATAATAATCACCTTCAAGTAATTCTGCTTGAAGTCCCCTTTCAACCACACTGAAGAAACCCCAATTTAGTAGAGAAATCTTAACAGCTTTGTATAGTATCAAGTTATTGTTACCTTCCTGTATCAGAAACAGAACCAATAGGAAATGGAAAGAGACAAAGATGGAGACAGTAGAGATATACATCTCCCTCTCTCAGTCTATCTCTCCCTCTCTATATATTATCTGTACATATATAACACACATGATATATAACATATAATGTATATTATGTATACATGTCTATATTATATCTATAAAAACACACACAAATAGGGGTTTATTTTAATGAATTAGCTCACACAGTTGTGAGGTCAACAAATTGGAAGATAGAAACTCGGAAGAATTTTTATGTTATCATCCCAAGGCAGAATTTATTCGACTCCCCAAACATCAGTTTTTGCCCTTAAGACTTCCAGATCATGAGATGAAGCTCATCTACATTATGGGAGGTAATCTTTATTTAAAGTTAATTGAGTATAAATGTTAATCAGAGGTATAAAAAACCTTTACAATGACATATTGGTTAGTCTTCCACCAAACTGCTCAGAGCCTAGCCAAAGTTGACGTACAAAATTAAAAATCACATTATCCAATTTCATCTTGGTAATTTCATGGTAATTTCATGACTCACAAAAAAAATTGAGTCCTCAATGTGTGTGTGTGTGTGTGTGTGTGTGTGTGTGTGTGTGTGTGTGTGTTTTACTGGGGACTGAACCCAAGGGCATTCAGCCCATAAGCTATACTTCAGCCCAGTTTTTATATTTTTATTTTGAAACAGATTCTTGCTTAGTTGCTGAGCACCTCACTAAGTTGTAGATTTCCAGCCTGCGATCCTTTTGTCTCAGGCTCCCAAGTATTGGGATTACAGGCGTGTGCCACCACTCCCTGCTGTACCAGTCATTCCTAGAGTGCTGCACGTGGTTCCTTTTTATTAGACTGTCTTTTCATTCTTCTGTGACTAGAAAATTTCCACAGATCCTTATCTTAACTTAGCCCGAGGCTCTCAACATGTTTGTTGCTTAAATGAAACAGTGAGAATACCTAATTGCTTTTGATTATCATGTGCCTATCTATATAAAATTTCCTTGAAACATAGCAATGTACAAGCTAATAAGTAGCCACTGTTCTAACCCAATATAGTGCTTCATATTTCCTTGTGTTCTTTGTATATAAGAGCATAATAAATAATAAATAATACTTTAAAATTTACAATGAGCTGAGAAATAAGGAACTTTTAAAACATTTCTTTTGCCTGGCACCTTGCCCATGATCTGGCAAGATCTTCCCATATTGAAACTAACTCTATTTCTATCCATTAATCATGGGATGAGGCTAGATTTCCAACCACAGATAACTTGACACCAAGCTTCATAATCTAAAAAAGTAATTTCATATCACACACACAGTGAACGAATGTGATTATATAGCACAAATTCCACCATAAGATTTCAGGGAAGCATTTACTTTTTTTCTTCTTCCCTTCTTTCTTTCCTCTTTTCCCTCCTATGTCTTTGCTGCTACTTTGCCTAATTGTGGAAGGTTTTAGTGGTGAACAAAGGAAAGAAATACAGATTTGAAAGTATGGTGGTCTCTCTGATTCACGTTCATATTCATATTCTCTATCTGCAGACCAGTCACAGCTTCCCGCACATCTTTGCCATTATGGGTAACTGTCCTCCTTGTGTTTGGAGTACTGGCCATCCTCGGAATAACTATTGGTCTTCTGGTTCACTTTCTGGCAGTAGGTTGGTATATCTTTGTATTTATTTTATTTCATTGTAATTTTTATTTCCATTCTTATGAACAATAAAGAAGCAATTGTAAACAATGGATTATCTCACCTTAAAAAGACATCAATGACCTCAGATCATAGGAATAAACATTATTATCATTTCCCAAGCACTGAATTACAGATCACTTTTTGTATATATTTAAATAAAAAAGTGGACATTTACTTAGAGACATGAACGCATAGATAATTGATTGGCAGAAAAATAATTCTAACAAGCTGGCACTATATATATGTAATTTTTATAACTAAGATATCATACATATTCTAGTTGAGTATGGTGGCACATGCCTATAATCCTAGTCTTTGGGAGGCTGAGTCAGGAGGATCTCGAGTTTAAGACCAGCGTCAGCAACTTAGAGAGACCCTCAGGAACTTAGCAAGTTCCTGTTTCAAAATAAAAATAAAAAGAGCTGGAAGTGTAGCTCAAGAGTAAAATGACCTTGGGATCAATTCTAATTACACAAAAAAGATATTAAACATATTTTGTGTGGAGAAAATAATCAAGGGAGATTGAATTTTAATTAATGTTTCCTCATAACAAAGACATTAATGTAAAAAATCCTTTTTACATATTTTTTAAAATTTTGAAAAACAAGAAGACAAAAAATTTTTGAAAATCGTGTTTTAACATTAAAGAGTACATCATTTATACTTTAACATAAAATAAACATCATTAGCATAATTATACTTCTCATTTTTCTCTCACATTTTCTAGTAGTCTGTTTTCAATATTATTTATAATGTTAATGTTTTAATTTTCTTTTGCGGTATGGGGGATGGAACACAGGGGCATTCTACCTATGGGCTACACACCCAGCCCCATTTTTTATTCTTTGTTTTGAAACAGGGTCTCACTGAGTTGCAAAGGGTCTCACTAAGTAGTAGCTGAGGTTGTACTCGAACTTCAATCCTTCCATCTCAACCTCCCAAATGCTGGGATTACAAGCATGTGCCACATCACCCAGCATGTTTAATCTTTATTCTGGTTTGTAATCAGAATTATTGGTTTAGTTTTGAATATATATTTAATAATTCTTTTGTGGTACTGGGGGTGGAATCCAGGGGCTTTTCTACCTCCAGGCTACACTCCCAGATCTGTTTTATACTTTATTTGGAAACAGAGTCTCACTGAGTTGCTAAGAGCCTCACTAAGTAGCTGAGGCTGGCTTCAAACCTGTGATCCTCCTGTCTCAGCCTCCCAAGTGCGGGGATTACAAACATGTGCCACCATGCCCAGCTAAATATGTATTTAGATTGTGCCTCACCATCAATACTTTTTCTATGGTTTTTGCCATGATTATTTTTCTTCCAAAGCTAGATATATTCAAAGAATAAAATGATCAGAGCTTTAAAAAAATGCAGTCCTTTCTCCATTACCCCATTTCTCATTAATCAGAGGCAACCATTTTCAACTCTTTAAGGTGATTTGAACATTGCTTTATCTATATCTTTTAATTATTATAATTATTTATTCTCTAATATGGAAGATGAGAATATATACCCTGGCTACATAGTGGTCATCTTGGGTTTTCTTTCAGCACCATCTGGGGGTGGATTATAGGCAGGGTGAATTTGCAACATATATATCCATATATTATATATCCATATCCATATATCCATATATCCATATATCCATATATATACATACACATTGCAACATATATCCATATATACATATACATATATATTATATATACATATATATTATATACATTTATATATTTTGTCATGAGCATCCTCTTATCCCATCTATTTTCTTTAATCATAAGACACATTTACTTTCCATTTTTAACACTTAAGAAGCTGGATGAGCTTGAGGAAGTTTGCTCTACTTGCAGATTCTGCACTATGGCACAGTGATTACTGAATCTCTGCCTTATTCATCCCAGTTTGCCTCCAACAGGTTGCCTTAGCAGGAATATAATATTCTATAAAAACAGCACATTAGTATAGTTTCACTCTGATTTTCTCTCCTGATATTCTGCAGTGTGAAAGTCTTTACATAAATATTCCTTATCTTTTTTCAGGACTTGAAGTTTTATTACTCCAATTATGGAAAACATTTAGAAAAATCTGCATCTAGTTCAATTTAAGAGCTGTATCTCTGATCTACATCAATTCTCACTTTACTGTGTATTTCAGTTCGGGGCATGTTTTCATCATTAGGCTCACAGCTATGGCTGTTTCTTTAGTTTCTATGAAATTGACCCAACTATCTTCATCTGTTCTTTTTTTCTGGGCTTAGACATAGGAGAATGTAGAGAAAGTGTCTTTACTTTACTGTCAGTTTTAAATAGAAGTTGTTTCATAATTTATACTTAAATCCTGATATTGCACCCAGAGAACACTTAGTACTAAAAAGTATATATATGTTTTAGGGTTTTTTCCAGAAATAAGTTGCAAGTAATCAAGTTGGTGAAAATTATTTCCTTCTTCACCCCCTTATTCATCTTTCTCAATTTCTATTGATATTTGAACTATTTACAAAGCTAGAAATGTTAATCACATAGTGTTTGTCTGCCTTGGAGATTTGCCATCCCAGAAGATTCTTTTCATCTTATCAGGTACCAACTGAGCATAATTGCTGTAGTCACAGTGACCTCAGCAAAGCTGGTGAACAGTCTCAGTGTCCCAGTAGGACTGCTACATAGAATTAAATTAAGAACAGGATACTTAAGAGTTGAGTTTCATGTTCTGGTGTATGGTTTCTTAGTTTTAAACATATTACTAAATATTCTATTTATCCATTGGTCCTGAGAAAACTGTTCAATTCTATTGTTAAAAAAAAATCTGAATCTTGAAAAATTTTTAAATGGGGGGAGTACTAGAGAATGAACCCAGGGGTATTCCTAACTCTAAGCTACACCCCCAGCCCTTTTAAATGTTTTTTTTTTTTTGAGGTACTGGGGTTCCTGGAAACCCTTCTACCTCCGGGTTGTACTCCTAAACCTATTTTTATACTTTTTATTTGGAAACAGGGTCTCTTAAGCCAGCAAGGCTGGCTTCAAACCAGTGCGATCCTCCTGTCTCCGCCTCCCAAGTGCGGGGATTACAAGGGTGTACCACCACACCTGGCTTTTTTTGTTTTGTTTTAAAACAGGGTCTTGCTAGGCTGCTGATGGCCTCACTGAGTTGCTGAGGCTGGCCTTGAATCTACAATACTCCTGTCTTAGGCTTCCAAGAACTAGAATTACAGGTGTGTCACCATGTCTGGCTGACAATTTATTAACTTAAATGAAGGAATAGCCCATGTTTGTAACAGTGGAATGCTGCTAAAGGTAAAAATAATTAGAAATCTAAATTAAAAATTAAAAATACATTTCAAAAATTGAACTATAAAAAAGAGGTTGAAGAGTTTTAAGGTACTTTTTGCTGCTTATGTATAACTGTATAAATATAACTGTAAATCTAGGTGTTTATAGAAAAATACATGACCCACAGACAAGCTTGCTGCAATTAACACTATTCATTTATAATTAATTAATTTTCAGTATTTTGTTTAAGAATTTCTAACTTATTTTTCCATCATGTTTATTACTGTAGATTTCAATATTAATAATATGTATAATAGCATCATATTTTATTTTAATTATAATTTCTCCCTTCTATTAAGTCACATGGAACTTGCAGTTGAAAAATAAACTTCATTATCTAATTATATCCTGGTTAGGACCTCATGTAATAGCTTAGCCATATTGAACCTGTCTCTTCCACAAGGTCTTCAAGGATAGCGATCACATTGCAAAATAACATTTATTTTTTAGTTTTTATCATATGATAGGCACTCTTACACAATATTTAGCATATTCTTTGATACTTAATATCTCTCGCCTTTTTAGAAATAAGATGTGATATAAATCAAGTAGCATCGTCTAAAAATTTGAAAGAAAATGTAATAAATTACCTGTGGCCTTTGGAGTCAGACGAATTGAATTTTGGTCCTTGGTCCTTTGTAGCAGCTATATCATATTGAGCAAGTTAGTTAATCCCTCTGAGACTACATTTCTCCTAAAAAAAAATAGTATACTTTATTAGGTCTTTCTAAAATATCTTTGTATAGTAGATACTTAATAAATGGTTAACTTTTTATTTATAATGTGACAACTGACTAACCAGAAATTTCCTTGTAGAATATAGTCATTTCTATCTCAACCAAGATATTCATCTTTATAACTTTTGTCTTATATGTGCATGTGTATTCCACTACTGGTCCTAAACTACTTTCCACATGGCTAGGTTATATTGCCAACTACACTAGGAAGATTCACATGGAATCATAAATATCTAATGAGCATAATACATATTAGTTGGTATTACCATGTATCTGTATTTTCATTTTAAGTCTATTTAATTTAAATAATCCTTGGATTATTCCTTTATCTCACAGAAAATAAGACCTACTACTATCAAGGTAGCTTTAAAGTGCTGGATATCCCATATAATAGAAATTATGAAAGGGAGACATCACCTGAAAATAATTATATTAGTAAAATCCTTGAAACTAAAGTAAGTTAGAATTTTCCTACATTTGTTTTGTTGTTATTGCTTAAAATATAAATATATTACTAGAATTTAGTGTTTGACTCTATGTTCTTTCTTAACAGATGGTTGATGCATTTCAAAGTTCTAACTTTTACAGGCAATATATCAATTCTCAAGTCATCTCCCTGTTGTAAGTAGCTAACACTAACCATCAGAAAAGAGATCAAACCTTTATACATAATGCTTTTAATTCTTCTGTAAAAAGAGCCTATTGCTTTCTTATAGCCATTAGTCAATAAGTTATTAACATCAAACATCATAAATATCAGACTAATAAGCATAGAAACAGAAAATTTGGGGTTATATTGTTGAGTTTTTTAGATATATTGGAAATATATTAATCCTCAAATTGCAGATGACTCATCCTTATGATTTTTTGAGTATTTATGCCCAGAAAACATTAGCTGGTCTCTTAGACAAATTTTTGCTGCTCTAACATTTTTACTTGCCAGTATAATAACTTTAGATTCTGTTTTCTCCTGTGTTTCTACTAGTTATCTGTGGAACTACTCGTAGGATTCTTATTAAATAATAAGGAGAAGACATCAAATGCTCAATAGGATTTGATACTAAGGAAAACCCTCTAATAATCATAATGAGAAATAAAATAAGTATGCCATATTTTGTGTGTATGGGTTTAGAGTAGAAAAGAATAACAGAGAGCCTTAGAATAGGAGATAAGCAGAGCCCATACTTCACTATTTAGTAGCCCTGATTTCTTGGGTGAATCGCTGTACCACTTCGAATTTGTTTCTCTATTTTATGAAATGTTAGTGACAACATCTGCCCTGTTTTTCTCACAGTATACTCAGAGTAAAAAAAGATAATGTGTGTGGAAGTATTTTCAAATAAACACATTTCAAATGAAGGTAATTCTTTAATGTCAGAAATGTCCTTTTGCTCCTTAACTCATGTGACTCCTGGAATTGCAGGACAGATTAAGGTTCCAACTAGCATTAATTTTGGGAGTCAGTTATGGAATTGGCCAGGAATGGATAACTAAAGTTGAAGGTTCCAGGTACCTCTCAGAGGTAGCTACAACCACAGGAAGGCCTCTTTGCTTTGTTTTCCAGTACATGAAACTGCAGGTATCTATAGGCAGCATGGCTCAAGACAAAGTGAGGGAGAGGCCACAGAACAGTTTTCCCCATTGGCTTTATCTACTACAAAAATCAAATATATGTGAGCCCAGTGCTTCTCAGGAATTGTTATTGATTTATATGCCAAAATGTTGAGTATCCCTTAGGAGACCTAATGCATGATAATGTCACTTCAGACACAAGCCTCATGATTCCTCAATAATTCCAACATGTCTATTAGCCTGTCTCTTGGGCTTCCTACCACTTTCCCAATTCTAAACAAATCTTCTCTGAATACAAGTCAGATTAATCTTTGAGTGCAGTGTTACTCAACATCTTTTCATCGCTGTTATTCCTTGGGTAGCTTTAAAGGACCCCTTCCATTTGAGTTCAAACTCGTAGACACTGGATACTGAATGACTAGGCATAGGCAACAGAGTGCATTAGGCAAAGAGCCCAGGTTATGGAGTCACCTGTACTTAATCTATTTCCTAGTTCCATGGAGGCACATAGCTGAGCATATTACATAACCTCTCAGAGCCTCAAGTTTTCCCTGTGTATGGTTTCTCGGTTGTAGTGGAGACAACAAAATATGTGCTATAAATATAGTAACCAATTGCCTAGAACACAGCAGGTGCACAATAAATGCTAATTAAATATAATTTTGACTCAGTTTTCTTATAATTATATATTTATATTATATATAATAAATTATATATAATTTTATTATATATTTATTATATATTATATTTATTATATTATATAATATTTATATTTACATTTGTATTATTATATAATATTTATATTTATATTATATAATATTTATTATATTATTATATAATTATATATTATATTATATATAATTATAATCTTAATAATAATTATTATATAATTATAATCTTATAATGAAACAAAGTCTTCCTAATCTCTTCTTGATGAAAGTTTTTGCTTGATGATGAAGTGGCAATTAGATTACTCTAAGGTTTAGTACATAAAGCACTTTTTCTTTCAAAATGTCTCTGATCTTTTAAGTAAAAATTATTTATTCTTTTCTGAACATCTCCAGTTAAGATAAGCATCTTATCACTTCTTGCTCAATTATCAGAGTAATTTATATACATGTTTTATCTCTTCTAAAAGCTTGGAAATCCCTGGAAGGTAGGGCCTGTGCCATAGCCACCCTTGCATCACCAAATGGCACCTAGCCCAGTTGTGTATCTATAGCAGTTGCTCAATAAATGATTGATGAATACATGAATAAATTATTTGAGTTCTTCAGTAATACCTAAATTCTGTGCCTCAGGTCTCTCCTATTTTTTCAGATTTGTAGAACTGCTTTTCCTCTAAACTGAATAATATAGTTGATGTATACTGTTGACAGGTAAACATCCATCTGCCTGTCAAGGTAGGCAGATGGATGGTCCTGTGCTTAAACTAAAGTGAAGGTACTGCACAAAGCCATAAAAGAACTGAAGAAAACAAGATGCAAAAGATCGAGGAATGCAGGAAAAAGTGCTATTTTAGAACATACGAAACCTTTATGTTGTTTCCAGTCCTGATAACAACAGCTTGACAGCACATATATGGCTGGTATTCAAGGATCCCAGATCAAGGAAAGAAGCCACAAAAAGAAGAATTGAAAGCATCTTACGTCAGATGCTGGAGAACCACTCAGGATCCTTGACTACAGATCCTAATTCTCTTAGGCTCCTGGGTAAGCTTAAGTATCAGAAGAGAGTTCTGTACTTTCACTATTTTGTCCCTTACGCATAGCACAAACTGGAGGCACAAAGCTGACCTACAGTATACTTTTTAATGAATATCATTTTACATCAGAACAATTATTTGTATTCTTCATTATTAAAACACTGTCAATCACAATAATTTTATGCCTTATTGATGGTTTGGAGGAAGGGGAGTTGTTTCTCACACTCAAGCAGATACTAATACTTTAAACAATTCTTAAATGTAGCAATGTGTTATATTTTTGTTTTATGATCTATAACTTTAAAAAAAGCATTGCATCTACCATTATGTTGTTGTTGTTGTTGTTATTATTATTATTATTATTATTATTATTATTATTATTATTATTATTATTTTGGTGGTACTGGGGTTCCTGGAAGCCCTTCTACCTCCGGGATACACTCCCAGACCTATTTTATACTTTTTTTAATTTTTGGAAACAGGGTCTTTTAAACCAGAGCGGCTGGCTTCAAACCTGTGCAATCCTCCTGTCTCCGCCTCCCAAGCGCAAGGATTACAAGCGTGCGCCACCACACCCGGCTTCCATTATATTATTTTTAAGTTTTAATTTTTGTACACTGATAGGAATCAGATCATTTGTGGGAACTTCCTCTTCTCTTATGGGAGGAAACTCACAATTTGTTTTTACTTTATATGGAATAGAATATAATTCCAATTAAATGAAACAAAGTCACCCACATGGAATTATGAAAATAATATTTCCATGTAATGTGTTAACATATATGTAAAAAAAATTCTAATAAAGCAGTGTTTTCTCCTCTCTATTTACAGTTTACCCTGAAATTGTAAATTACCCCTGAAGTTTCTTCTTTGCTGCACCCTCCATCTTTTTATATTGCTCTAATGTCAGCTAAGTATTAAATTTACTGTGGAATTTTTGCTCTATTTCAGAAATCAGTAGGACTGATGCTGAAAAGATTATCAATAACCGTAAGTTCAAATACTTTTTGAATTAAAGATGATATAATTTATGAGCCAAGATTGATACTTTTGAACAGGCACAGTTCTAAGTGCTTTACAAACGATGATTCATTAAATCTTCCTAATAATCAGAGAGAGGTATGATTATGATGACAATTTTAGAAATGGGAAAACTGAAGCTCAAACCAATAAAATAATTTTTCAGATTCATCCAGCTTGTAAATGGTCGGACCAAAATTCATACTCAGGGGGTCTGATCGCAAAGCCCATGGACTTAACCATGACTTTGCCTCCCACAGCTTGCACATTTTCCAAGTGCTAAAGAATCTTGGAGACACTGTGCTGGGTAGAGAGTCGATCCAGAGATAGCCGGTTATTTCTAGAGATTGCATTCTGTTCCAATCAGTGCAAGATATTGTCAAAAATTAGCATATAAGAATAACTCAGATCAATTTCTGTTTCATCATCAAATAAAAATTATCTTTCTGTTCTCTTAATGGAACGAAACTGACCCTTTCTGGCAGGCTGCGGGAGACGAGCAAGAATGTCAGCTACATATGATAGAATCAAAGGAGGCTCCACGGCTCAAGAAGGAGAATGGCCATGGCAAGCGAGTCTCAAACTGAATGGCAGACACTACTGTGGAGCATCATTGATCAGTGAGAGATACTTGCTAACAGCAGCTCACTGCTTTAAAAAGTAAGTTCATCAATGCTGCTCAAGTTTGGGACAAGCATGGTCCCTGCGTCAGGTCCACTTTGCACCCGTTATCCCTGCTCAGTTTTTAGTCACCCTCTATTTCACCTTTAAAAGTGTTCTTGTTTGGAAGACAAATTATATGACAAGTTTGCCTATGGCCTTCTCACCTTGCAAGTAAAAATGAGAATAGTCATTGATTTTTGGTGGTACAGTTTTTCTTTGCACATGAGTCTTATTTTTTGTCAATTTGCAATCCAGATCCTTAACTTCTTATAGTTGCTAAAATGCAGCGTCCTGTTTCATACCTGTTTCCCTCTCTTCATATGCCTGCTCTACTCTTTTGGTCTTTTAGGCAAATATAACTCAGCTCTATCCAACATGTTCCGTTCCTTCAGAAAGCTTCCTTTCCCTAAAGCACACAGATTTAAGTCCTCTTGTTTATTGGTACCACTAATTACCATACACAAACATTTAAACAAATACTGTAATTGCCTGCATTTATGCTCATCTTTCATCAGTTTTATATAAGCCTTCTTCCTGACAGAATACACTATTTTTATTTCTACTTTCCCACTACTTTACATACTATATGATGTAGGAACTGAACTTTTTTTTTGAAGATTTAAAGAAGTTTATTAGAAAGATAGAAATACAGAAAATAGAAATACAGCCCCATGCCAAAATGGTATGGGGGGTGAATCAAAATGAATACACCCTGGAACTGAACTTTTTTAATATATTAAAATTATGGATTGTATCATTGCAATGGATTAAAAAGAAAATGAATAGTAATGTCATGAAAAGTGTATAGTAGATGCAAAATTTCTACTATTTGCTGTAATATGTACTATTTCTATTATTTTCAAATAAGTACAAAATATTTTTTTTCTTTAGGACAAAAAATCCAAGAAACTTTACTGTTAGCTTTGGCACTAAGGTAACACCCCCATACATGCAGCATTACGTTCAACAAATTATTATTCATGAAAACTACATCAGCGGTGAACATCATGATGATATCGCAGTTATTTTGCTCACTGAAAAAGTGTTATTTACAAATGATGTACATCGAGTTTGTCTTCCTGAAGTTACACAGATTTTTCCACCAGGTGAAGGAGTTGTTGTTACAGGATGGGGAGCACTTTCATTTGATGGTAAGTCCAATGAAAATTTGACATACCATGTATGGGGAAAATTAGCAATCTAGGTAGGAAAAATAGCAATCTAGGAAAAAATAGCAATCTAGGTAGACAGTCCAAGACATCTTTTACTTCTGGATGCCAATATTTTCAGGTCATCCTTCAGGGAATGCTGCCTATGGAATTATGACTTTGCAAATTGCCTCAGTTTTGAATATTCTAAGAAAAATCGAGCTATAGAATCTCCACTACCTAATGAACCAATTGAGAAGGTTCTGGTCCAAAGATTTAAGAAGAAAACAGCATTTGAAAGATATTTCCAATTGCATTTGGATCATTTCTTTTTCTTTTCTTTTCTTTATTTTTAAATTATTTTTAATGGTGCATCATAGTCATATATCTTAATGGGGTAAAAGTCTTGTGTAGACATACATGCACACATTACCAAATTAGCCCTTACCAATCCTCACCCCATTTCCTACCCATCCCTCCTTCTCATGCTTGGTTTAGTGATTGACTGTTTAAGTGCATTATGTGCTTTAGAGAGTTTCCCTCTTCCCCCCCCCCCACCCCCTTAGTTTAGGTCACCTTATTTGCTTCTCTATAGGATCTCCTTTTTCATCTACAGTTCCTACTGTTACCCTTTTCTCACTAGCTTTCGCATATTAGGGAAAACATCCGATTTCTTATTTTTTATGACTGACTAATCTTTGTCATCTGTTTAAGTGAGGGAACTGAGTAGGCTTTTCATCTTAAGAAGTGGAAGCAGTCAGATAAAGTTCTTATCCACAGAAGGTTTCCACCCTGCTCTGTTTCATAGCAATGCATTCTCTGATAATGTTTACTTTCCTTAGGTGAATACCCATTGTCACTTCAGAAAGCACCCGTGAAAATTATTGATACATATACTTGTAATGCTAAAGAAGTTTATAATGGCATGATAGAGGACACAATGCTATGTGCTGGGTACATAGAAGGAAATATTGATGCCTGCCAGGTAATCCTGGGCTTTATTCATATTGACCATGTAGTGTATAAATGACTTCTATAATTTTATGAAAATCAGAAATATGGAGACAATTCTGTGCTTAATTTAATTATTTTTACCTTCATAGTCCTGTTATTATCTCTCTCAGCTTTGGCACTATAGTAATTCTTCCCTACATGTCACATATGTTTATAAATGTCTAGTGAACACAATGCTAGACTTATCTGAGTCAAATATTAATTTATTTAATTTTCACAATCTTATGATGCAGGCATTACTATTATTCTCATTTCATAGATGAGAAATCTGAGGCAGGAACATCAAGTATCTGGCCCATGGTCATATTTCTAGTAAGTGGCAGATCTAGCATTCAATCCCAGGCCATCAAGCATTACGGTCCATCGTCTTAATCTTATTTCAACAAACAAACAATCTTACCCAGTCCATTCCCAAATTTTCCAGTCCATTCCCAAATTCTTCCTACTTTCAAATATTTTCTCAGAAATCAAACACTGAATTTCAAGTATATTCATACTTCTCCCAAAAGTTTTCTCATAAAACAAGAGATTGTAATTTATCAGATTACAAGTTCAGATAAACATGAAAAAGTTTCCAGAGACTGTATTCCTATCGTGATTGAAGTTAAGGATGATACAGGGATTTGCATAATATAGCTTTTTATGGCCTATATGAAGTACCAACCACTTACAAACTTCATTTGTGCTTATCATTTCCAATAACTAAAGTAACTAAAAGTTAATTGTTATAAATATTCTCTGTTTTACTTAGGGTGACTCTGGAGGACCTCTAGTTCATCCCAATTCTCGAAATATTTGGTACCTTGCTGGAATAGTGAGCTGGGGCTTTGAATGTGGTAGAATCAATAAGCCAGGGGTCTACATGCGAGTGACTGCCTATCGCAACTGGATTGCCTCCAGGACTGGTATCTAGGAGAAATGTATCTTGTAGCAACAAGTTCAGGTCATTGCTGCCTATTACTCCTAAGCCTGCATTAATATATTTTAATATACTTTATTGGTGCATTGAAATTATACATCATATGGAAGTTCAGTGTGATTGAAACATACATAAACACAGCACCTGGTGCATCTCCCTCTGGATCCCACCCTGCCTCTTCCCCATCCCTATTCATAATATTGAGATTGGCATTGATAACACCACATATGTATATAGGATTAAACTGTTTCCTTAACCAAGTCTCCCTTTTTCCCCACCATTTCTCTCCTCCAAATCCCCTAACACTATTCTATTAATTTCTTTTGTCTTTTTTAAGCCTTTCATTTGTAGCTTTTTATTTATTATAATGTTATCAAGTTTCATCCACATGATAGCATGTACCAGCACTTATACATTTCTTGTAATAGCAGAATAATTTTCCATCTTACAGATGCCACAATTTGGTTATTTTTTTGTTTGTTCTGTTTCCACTTTTTAGTTTTTATAAATAATGCTCCTGTGAACATACATGTGCATACACTTATTTGAGTACTTGTTTTAAAATTTTAATTTCTTTGGGGGTATATACATAGCAGTAGAACATGGAACACATGGTAATTCTACATTTAATTTAACTTTTTGGGGACGGTCAAACTTCTTTCTGTAGTGACTGAACCATTTACATTCTCACCAGCAGTAAATGAGTTTCAATTTTTTCACATACTAGACATTGCTTTTTATTTTATTTTATTTTATTATTTTATTTTATTATTTTTAATTTTTTTTGGTGGTACTGGGGTTCCTGGAAGCCCTTCTACCTCCGGGCTACACTCCCAGACATATTTTTACATTTTAATTTGGAAACAGGGTCTTCTAAACCAGCACACGCTGCTGGCTTCGAACCTGCGCGATCCTCCTGTCTCTGCCTCCCCAGCGCGGGGATTACAGGCGTGCGCCACCACGCCTGGCTATTTTTAATTTTTTTATTTTTGTGTGGAACATATTGAAAATGGCATACATTCAGACTGTCCTTGGTGCCCCCTCCCCTCTACTTCCTTTTCTCCCTCCCAACAATGAGTGCTCAGCTTAAACATGCTATATTCATACTTTAACACATATTTGGATGTAGCTCCTCCATTAATTAACTTCAGCCTTCTTCCTCACCTATCCTTCCATTCTAGCTTTGCTGAGGTTTCCCCTGCATATCTGGAGTCCCTCTGGTATTCCTAATACTCCCTAGTTTGGGCATATTAGAGAAAACTTATGTCCCTTCTTTTTCTGTGGTTGGCTGATTTTACTTAATATAGTGTTGAGATTCCTTAGAAAACTGGGAATGGATTCACCATTTGATTCAGCTATATAACTCCTGGGTTTTTCCCAAAGGGGTTGAAATCAGAGAACTACAGTAACATATGTATACTCATGTTCATAGCAGCACTTCGTAATAGCCAAAATATAGAACCAACTCAGGTCTTCATCAACAGATGAATGGATTGCAAAATTATTGGAAATACACAAAATGGAATTCTACCTCATCTATAAAGAAGAACAAAATCATGTCATTTGCACGGAGATGGAAAGACCTGGAGAACATTTTGGGGTTTTTTTTAAATCCCTTTTTAATTTTATTTTATTGGAGCACTATAGTTTCACATCATAATGTGGATCATGTTGACAATGGCATATATTCATTCACACAGTACTTAGTGCCCTTCTCCCCAACTTCCTTTTCTCCCTGCCTCCTAATACTGAGTGTCCAGGTTAACAATTCACATGTATATACATATTTTAATGTAGATTTTTCATTGGTTAACCCTAGCCTTCTCCCTCCCCTACCCCTCCTTTCTGGCTTTGCTGAAATTTTCCCTCCATTATACAGAGTCCCTCTGGTACCCCTAATACTCTCTAGCTTGAGCATATTAGAGAAAACATATGTCTCTTTTCTCTCTGTGCTTGGCTAATCTCACATACATGAAAAAATGTTCTATATCATTAGCCATCAGGGAGATGCAAATCAAAACTACATTAGATTCCATCTAATCACAGTCAGAGTGGCAAGCATAAAGACATCACATAACAACAAATGCTGGCGAGGATGTGGGGAAAGAGGAACTCTTTTACACTGTTGGTGGGAGTGCAAGGTTCAGCCGCTAGTGCAGAGATTCCTTAGAAAACTGGGAATGGATCCACCATATGATAGAGCTATACCATTCCTGGGTATCTTTGAAGTCCCTTTTTATGAGAGAAAACATATGACCCTTCACTTCTTGAGACCAGCTTGTCTCACTTAGCATAATATTCTATGATTCCACCCATGTACTAATATGCTTTATAAATCAGCCTGTATAGAAGCTCTTTTGAAAGAAAAATGGTTTTCAGGGGATGTTTATGAACTTTTATTTCAAGCAGGCTCATTAAGATGAAATTAGAAATTTCAATTTTTGGTCTAGTAAGGCCTAAGCCAAGAAAATATTTCTATGAAAAAATCTATTATAACACCATTTCATTAATTAATATAATGATTATCTCACAACAGAGCTCTTTGTGTCATTCATACTTTATGGAATCCTGAAAGTATGTTTTTATTCATGAGAAATTAGCAGGCAGCAGGATGAAAAATGGGAACCGATGCCTCATAAGGGCTGGGTTGGAATATGCTGTGTCTGCTTCATGTCATAGCTTTTATGGAATGCATGTGGCTGTGACCTAAACCTGATCTGAGTATAGGTACTGAGTTGGAATCTCTTATTTGTATGGAGGTCTTCCTTAGTTCTTGCATTCCACTATGAAAGAGTTGCACCACTAGCAAAATTAGGCAGAACAACACACTATTTTTTCTTTTTTTCTTTTTTTCTTCTTTTTTTTGTGGGTCTGGGGATGGAACCCAAAGGTATTTGACCTCAGAGCTACACCCCCTGCCCTATTTTTTCTTCTTTATTTTAAAACAGGATCTCACTGAGTTGCAGAGGGCCTCACTAAGTAGCTGAGGCTGTCCGCGAACCTCAATCCTCCGATCTCAGCCTCCCAAATGCTGGGATTACAAGCGTGCGCCACCACACCCAGCTCAGAACAACACACTTTAAATTTGCAGGTATCAGCTATCAGCTTATCTGCTATTGCTTTTACACTATCATCTAAATTTCACAGACATTTCCGTAGGGTCTCAGAGTTTCTTTAGGAGCCTGAAGATTACACTTTGAACATTGCTGATCTATGTTAATTATTCTAAAGGAAATCTACACAACACAAAATAATCTCATTAATCCCTAAATAGTCAAGAATCATTCACCCATACGTTTGGGATATAACATAGGCATTTGGAGGAGGCAACTAACCACAAATGGAAGCAGAGGAGAATCAAAGAAGGTGCAACAGAAGGAATGCTCCTGAGCTGAGCCCTATGGAATGAGTAAGAAGAATCCAGAAAGGGACTTCTTGAAGGAGTGGAAGTGCTTGGGCACCTAAATCAGAGAAAACACATTGTCAAACCCTGATTCCATGAACTATCTCACACTAATCAGGATAGGCTGTATTTTACTGTGGCAACACACATCTCAGTCTCCACAAAGTAATCCCTCAAAATCTACTTCTCACTCACAGGCTTTTGCCAGTAGGATGGCCCTCCAAGGCTGCTGGATGTGCCATCATGGCCGCTTTCATCCTGTGGCTCTGCCATGTTACCATGTGGCCTCCACAGTCTTTCTGGAAGAGGGAGAAAAAGCTGCTAACAGAGACACTAATAGAACTGAAAATATATTCACTAACGCTATTAGACAATTTGCCAGAAATCATAAAATGATTCCTTCTAACTTAAAGGGGTTGAGAAATGTGAGCAATCATGTGAATATTTACAGAGCCATGCATTTCTCTGGCCTAAGCTAGTTCCTTTCAGCAAACTCATTGCACTGATTTATATTGTTGAAACAAGCAAATATTTTTCACAGAATAAACATTAGAGGACTCCGGTAATCAACAACAATGATGATGTGTAGGCAGATTTCAAGACTTGAGAGGCTGAGACAAGAGAATCTCAGGTTCAGTTCGAAACCAGCCTCACCGATGTAGATGGGTCTCAGCAATCTAGCAGAAGTCTGTTTCAAAAAATAAAAATAATTTCATCTTCTTTGTCTAGAGTTTCTCTTATGATGCATTTTCTCCTTAGCTTCGACATATTACAGATACCACAAATTATAGATGAGCAAATAAGGCTACCTAACTGAGGGGAATGGGAGGGAGAAAGAGGGAAATTCCCTAACATACATGATGCACATTCACAAACATATCAAAGTCAATCACTAAGCCAAACATGAGAAGGAGGGGGGAGGGAATGGGATGGGAATTGGGCAAGAGCTAAATGAGTAATGTGTGCATGTATGCCTCTACCGTCTTGTACTCTTGTTAAGATATATGACTACAATGCACCAGTAAAAATAAGTAAATAAAAAGGCTAGGAGAGCCGGGCGTGGTGGCGCACGCTTGTAATCCCTGCCCTTGGGAGGCGGAGACAGGAGGATTGCGCAGGTTCGAAGCCAGCCGCAGGTTCGCAGGTTCGAAGCCAGCCACGCTGGCGTAAGAGACCCTGTTTCAAAAATGTAAAATAGGTCTGGGAGTGTAGCCTGGAGGTAGAAGGGCTTCCAGGAACCCTAGTACCACCAAAAAAAAAAAAAAAAAAAAAGGCTAGGAGTGTAGCTCAGGGGTAGAATGCCCCTTGGTGGTTCAATTTCCATTAACAGACAGACACACACACACACATACACAAAATAGAGGCCCAAAGTCTTTGATGAACAAGAGATTATGGCATAAGATAAAAAATTTGACCTTTATTGCTTTTTCTAACATTGGAGTGCTAACTTTTTTAAAAAGTGGATATTGCATGTCATAATGCTAAGAAAAAAATTATACAAAAACACTATGTAGTTTGTCTCTACTATCCAAAATCTGAAATAGTATAACCATATGGAAACACAGAGCAACAGAGTTTACTCTGTTGTTGGAATACCACAGTTTATTACAGTGATATTTTCAATTATTTTTATTTTGTAGTCTCTTATATTTTCCATAACAAGAACAGTTATTTTACAACAAAAACATAAGCTTTGATTTAAAACAATACAACTTTAAATGATACATTTTCTATAAAAGGATAGAAAAAGGATATTTATGAACATAATGAATATATTCCCCCTCACTCTAAATTGGAACATGTGGATTGAGATATGAAATCTGAAATAGGATAAATTTTGTTTACCAGTCTTGAAAAATCCAATGGTTTTCCAAATGAAATGGCTGTATTATGTTTAAGCTCAAACAGTACATATTTATATGTAGTAAATTTATCAGTTATTTTGGCTCTTCACAAATTTTAGGGAAATTTGTGTTAATCTAGTTTTTTATAAACCGAATTGTATTTTAAATTGTCAAAACATCTTGGTATTTAAACATAATGATTTTTCTGTATACACACTTATATATCTGCTTAAAGGATAATATGCCTTTAATCATTAAGCTGACATCCAGGCATCTGTATTTTCTTTTGCAAGCTGAGGAGCAGTCTATGCTCTAACACTTCTCCCAGCAGAGGGTGCTGCAACTCAAGTATCAGGCTTCAGTTCCCACAAATATCAAACTTACACAGACAACTTGACAACTCTCATAATCGAGTGAAGTACAGTCCCAAAAAGAGGCAGGAGAAGAGAAAAAGTGAAAATTCCTTTCCAGTCCTTCATTGTGGTAGATAAAGAGTGTGAACCAAGATAATTTGTATACAATCTCATCGATGGTACCAGTTACTTAGATAAATGGCATCGGCTAACAGCCCACAGGGGGGGGGGGGACTTTATGACAGTGTCATGGTAACTAGGAAAGATTAGAAATGATTCTAAGAAGAAGCAAAAATTTAATTCCATTCTTGATACTTGCTGGTATAGTCCAAGCCATAAACTACAACGAGTGTGTAGGCAATCGGTGGGTGCTAGGCAGGCATAGGGACAAGGGGCCATCTCTCTGCTCTCTTGGCTGCTCCAGCTGCACCTCGTGCATCCGCCATCTGGAAAGATGTCTTACAGACTTGACCAGTGCACAGGCCCGCCGCTGCCCTCGAGGCTGCTGGAAGCTTCCACTCACTTTTCACCAGCAACGTGATGTCCTCCCAGTACCATGGGCTGCTGCAGGACGGTAGGCTACCATTGCCAGGCTACACTTGGGGACTTCTGAACACCCAGGTGTCCAGGGAAAATACAGAGTTGGCAAATGAGATCAGACCTGCCTATTCAGGGAGCAAGAGTGCCAAGGAAAGAGTAAAAGAAGGCATCATTCTGCTAGAGGACTATTTCAGAGCAATTGGCCAAAATGGAACTGAGTGTCAAGCCCTAGCCTGCTTGCCCAACTAGAGGTTACTGCCCGTGCTCAGATGAAACAGACTCACTGCTGCCTGTTTAGTTCGGTTTTCTCCCCTGGTTTACTAGGCTCTTTACCTACAGTCTCAAAGGTTGAACAAACACTTTAAAGTTAATTAGCTCCAGGCGTGGTGGCGCACGCTTGTAATCCCCGCGCTTGGGAGGCAGAGACAGGAGGATCGCGCAGGTTCAAAGCCAACCGCTTGTGCTGGCTTAGGAGACCCTGTTTCCAAATAAAAATTTCAAAATAGGTTTGGGAGTGTACCCCGGAGGTAGAAGGGCTTCCAGGAACCCCAGTACCACCAAAAATAAGTAAATAAGTAAATAAATAAATAAATAAAGTTAATTAGCATTTTAAGTAGTTCGAAATGACCCAGGGTTCTTTTCCTTCTCTTCTTTCTCTTCTCTTCTCTTCTCTTCTCTTCTCTTCTCTTCTCTTCTCTTCTCTTCTCTTCTCTTCTCTTCTCTTCTCCTTTTATAATCTCTTACCTGCTTTCCTTTCTCATTTCCTTCCTTCCTTTCTCCCTTCTTTTCTCCCTCCCTCCCTCTTGGAGCATTCTACTTCTGATCTACACCCCCAGCCCTATTTTATTTTGAAACAGGTTCTCATTAACTTGGAGAGAGCCTCACTAAGTTGATGAGGCTGGCTGCAAACCTGTGATCCTCCTTTCTCCACTTCCCAAGTACTGGGATAATAAGTATGCACCACCACACCCAGAATTTCTCCTTTTAAAAAAAAAAAAAGCATTGATTTAGAAGATTTACATAATGTTATTTTGCAGTGAACTGTTGTTTGCCTCCAAGATACCAATGTCTCTTAATCAAGGTGGTTTGGGAGAATAGAATGGCATTAGATATGCTCACTACTGCCCATGGTGGAGCCTGTGATCGTCTCCACATAGAGTGCTGTGTACTACCAGCAGCAGGACTTAGTGGAGATGCATAGAGATACAGGCTATCCAAGGCTTTACAAAAGGATCCACTTATAACCTGGCAGAACTCACTGGGCTCATCCTGGAGATGTGTACTTATTATCCTTACCTATGTAGCTGAAGGATTAATAGTTACCTGTTGTGCTCCGTTGCTCTTGTGGTTTGAGGCCCAATGTGATGCTCTTGGGGTCAATGTGGGACCACCACTCTGTCATGGGTGAAGTGTAGGGGCCCAGAGAAAGTACAGGCTGCCAGGGAGATATGACGCCACTCAATTCTTGCAGCCACCGATGTGCATTCATCTTACACAGCCCCAGAGAAGCACTTAGTTATATAAGCATGACTAGGCAGGTCAGCCTACATGGCTGCAGATGTATAGATAGTCATAAAAGTATGACTGGGAAAAACATAACACACATGTACATGCAATACTGGTGTGGGCATGCACCATTTTGCTCAGAACATTACAAGAGACAAGTCAGAGAATAGTAGCTGTTGTTCTCCTCTTGATGGTGGCTCCACATGCTATTTTATTTCCTGGAGATATCACCACTGAAAACTTCCCTGCAACCATAGATGGCCCTCAAGAACAGAGGTTTATATTTTAAACGTTTTAAAAGATTTATGTAAAGACTTTGTCAAGGAATGGATTATGAAAAGGATGTTGCCTTTCAACAATATTTTCTAAGTAGTTGGTTAATAAATAATAAAACACCTAAAGAGGTGAAACCCTCTTAATAAATTCTAATAAAAATCACTCTTCAAAAATTCTACTGTAAGACTTTTCTGAAAATTGAAAATAAAAATTTTAGATAATTTCTTGTATAAAAGTAAAATTAAAAGAAAAATACCACCCTGAACTTACAAAAGTACTTTCTTTTGTCAAATTTCCCACAACTAGATACTGGTTATAAACTCAAATAATATTTCTGTGGTCCATCCCATTTTAAGGGCTGCTAATGGTTTCTCAGCACAGAGACATTAGAAAGTGACCAGAATAATGTCTAAGGTGTTTACATGCACACAATGGATCTTGTGTATAAAACCATCTTGTAAACAATTAAAAATTATTACCAGGTCATAAAAGTTACTAAATTTCTTTCTTTTTTTTGTACTGGGGATTGAACTTAGGGCTTTCTACCTCTGAGCTATACACCCAGCCCTATTTTTTATTTTTTATTTTGAAACAGGGCCTCACTAAGTTGCAGAAGGCCTCACTAAGTAGCTGAGGCTGGCCGTGAACCCATGATCATCTTGTCTCAGCCTCCCAAGTACTGAGGTTAAAAGCGTGCACCAGCACACCTAGTTCAAAAGTTACTAGATTTCTTGAGTACATATTTTTACATGTTTACTGATATCTGCAGGATACTTACAACTCACCTCCCACAGATATCTGAATCATAGATTTATAAGAAGCATCTGAAGTCACTAAGTCTACCTTCTCACCAGTGTTCTAGCACTACCGATAGCAAGATCTCCTTACTCAGGATACCCAGAACTGTTAAAATGTACCAGCATCTTGATAGCTGTTGTTAGTATAATTTTTCGTGAAATTTCTTCGCATAGTTTTATTTTTATCAGCTATTCCAAGGATATCTAGAGGATACAACTATTGATGCCTATTTATTTTAAAGAACTAATTAAAGTATAATCATATATATCTAGTGCAAGATTAGCAAGTTAACTGTGTGTAATTACTGGAATTTTGACTAAACTCGTTTACCATATACAGAAAAAAAAAAAAATCTTAAGATGCAAGCATGGCCGGCAGACTATGTCAGCTTTTGTCATACCTTCTTCACTAAGCTCAGCCATTCTTTCAGTTTTACCTGAAGAGACACACAACTCTTTTTGTCACTTGAACATTTAGATGCCATTAGAGAGTTATTGACTATTCTCAGTAATTATATGTGTCAGGGGATATTTTTTCCTGAGAAGTGGGAGAAAAACAGCAGAGCAGTGTATCAGAAGCACACATTTATCAATTAATTCACCATCTTACATGGGCACAGTTCATTGTATCCCTTATTACAATTACAACAGTAACCTCAAAGACCACTGGTCACCAATACAGATATAATAATAATGACAAAAAAGATATAATAATAATGACAAAGTTTGAAATAATGTGAGAATAACCACAGTGTGACAAAAAGGTGAAGTTAGCTAATGCTATTGGCAAACTGGCTCCAGAGGATTTGCTCAGTTCAGGGTTACGACAAGCCTTCCATTTGTGAAACAAAAACACAATATTCATAAAGTGTAATAAAACAAGGCATGATAAAGCAAAGTATGGATTATTCCCAGGTCTCGAGTCATTTGAACCACATTACTGACCGTGTGTACTTGAGTTTTCTCTAGGAAACTCCCTCCTCCATCTGTCAGTCACACTTCTGGAAACTTTGCTGATGACTTGCTGCAGTTTCCATGTTTCAGCTTCCTATCAGCCTTTTTGTGGAACTGATTATGGGTTTATTTTCAAGTCTTGATTCTATCTCAATAATCATTCCCTAGTTACCCAAGAAAAATAAAATAGACACTCACTTACCTTTTATTGTTTGGTGGAGATTACCACTGACTTCTCAGAAATCTGTGATTCACATATCTGTGCTTTTTTTTTTTTTTTTTTTTTTTTTTGATGGTACTGGGGATGGAACCCAGGGGCCTTCTAACTCCGGGCTACACTCCCAGACCTATTTTATATTTTATTTGGAAACGGGTTCTCTTAAACCAGCTGAGACTGACTTGGAACCTGCACGATCCTCCTGTCTCAGCCTGTCAAGCGCGGGGATTACAAACGTGCACCACCATGCCCGGCGATATCTGAGCTTTTTGTTGCCAATTGGTATAAAAATAAGTGACAGATGAGCTACAAGTGGCCTGGGGGTGTTAGTAAACATGAGAAAATATATTTATAAAAAATCTAATAATTTTTATAAGCAGGTTATATTTGAGTCAATAAATAATCTAAAATTTCTATTTTAAAAATTTAGAAAATTCTTACAGTAGAATTTTTAAAGCATGTTTTTTATTAGAGTATATTAAGAGGGGTTTTACTTCTTCAGATATTTTACTGTTCATTAACCAACTTCTCCCAGAAAATATTGTAGAAAGCAACATCCTCTTTATAGCCCATCCTTGGACAAAGACTTAGTATTTATATAAGTCTTTAAAAATGTTTAAAAAACATAAGCTTGCATTTTTCCAGAGAATTTGTCCTAAAAACATGCAAAGGAAAAATTATTCAGAGAAAAATTGGTGGTATGACTGAACATACAGCCTGTTTACAGAATTTCAAAAACTTGGCACTTTCTTAAACAGAGAAGGTTGTAGGAATTTCGAGAGCAAGGCAAAAACCTAGATGGAGCTTCTGTTAAGCTGATCAAGAAAAATAAAGAGGGAGCAACATGACATATACTATAAGGAAATGAATTAATAATATTTTAATGCAGCCATTTTCATCTTTTCAGTGAATAATTCAAATTAGAATGGCACCAGAAGACTCTTTACTTCTTTACAATCTTTGTTGGCTCTTCGCCTGAAACAGAAGCTTTTATTAGTAAGTGAGATAACACAGAAAAAAATTGCCCAACTACAATAGGACATATGAGAAAGGATAAAAGTCTTTGTTCTAAAAAGCTGTAGTTTAACACATGAAAACATATTGTTTTTGAGATGTAAGTACTTGGATGATAAAGACATTAATTGAAACTTCCTCTAACTTCAAATAAGCTCTAACATATTATTTATAATTAGGTAATGCATGTCATCACTTCCATGCCTACTCAACCTCTAACAACACATTTTGAACTTGTACAACCTCAGCTGTCACAAGAACACCTGTCACAAGATTACTTAAATGATAATAGAAAAAAAATCTATTCGTATGTGTTACTCAGCCATCAAAGTATATACTTGGCACTTGAGAAATCTGATATGCATTAAAGTACTGAATGTATATGTGTATTTTATACATAGTGTTATGTAAGTAGACATTCTGAATTTTTACTATTAATGTTACTTAATTGAGCCTTTATCATATAGGGTTTCCTTCCCTTTGACATCACAGACCCACATCAATTAGATTACCAAGGCAAAAGTTGATAGCTCCAGTAAGTATTTTATTTTTGAACATGGCTTTTTCAAGATTTTGATAGGATTATTTTTACTCAATTTTCTTCCTGTGAGAGGATTAGAAGTCATGCTATGCTCTTTTTTCAACCAAACCTAATCATTATTCCTTAAATATATCTCATCACTAAATTTGCTCTGGATATTTTGTGATGAATGCATAGCATGCAGTGATATAAATCACAAAAGCAGGTAAACAACTGCACATGGAATAACCTGTCTATCCATATTGTCTTATTGCTACATCAGAGTTATTTCTGACATGTCTATCTCTTCAAAATTCTAAGCTCCACCTCTTGAAAAGCAAGTAAGACATTTTAGGTGTGAGTGACTTAAATAGTGGTATGTGCAACTCCCCTCCAGCCACCACACTATCACTTAATACACAAACCACAAAAGGTAAAGTGAGAAAATTTCACTTAGTCCTTTTAGTGTAACAGCCTTTTCTACTTTTTTTGGTGCCCAGAGAATATGATTCTATCTTCTGGTTTTCTTTTTATCTCAATAAATTAACTATAAATCCAGAAAGATTACCAGAAAGATTTAATGCCGCTTGCTAATCCTTTTTAATCAGATAAATATGATTCAGTTTTAAGAAGAGAGACTATTGCTAATGAATTTTAGGATCACAACTGTCTCCATCTGGATTTCCTAGAAAACAGAGCCTGAAGGAAAAAATTACTTTATGGAATATGCACTTCTAGGGGAAAACTAAAGGAAAGGGAAAATAGAAAAAGAAGAGATATGATGCATATTTGTAATTCTAGTACTTGGAAGATTGAGATAGGAGTACTGAAGGTTCACAACCAGCCTCAGAAACTTAGCAAGGCCATGTGTAATTAGTGAGACTCTGTTTCAAAATAAAACATAATAAGGCTGGGGGTGTAATTCAGAGGCACAATGACCCTGGGTCCAATCCTCTCTATGACAAAAAAGAAAGGAAGGAAGGAAGGGAGGGAGGAAGGAAAGAAGAAAGGGAAGGAAGGAAGAAAGGAAGGAAAGAAGGAAGGAAAAGAGAGGAAGAAATAAGAAAAAAGGAAAGAAAGAGAGAAAGATATTGAGAGCAAATTAAGTGTCTTATTATCAACCATACTTGAGCTTTAGTTCAAGCTACTGAGATATGTTTGGGGAGTCTATAAAAGTTACTGTGCTTCTGAATAGCCTGTTCAGGAAGAGAAAAGAAGATACATTTACTTTCTTGTAACTGTGACTGGAAAAAGTTCACCATATGGCAGATCAACTGTGACACTTGGCCCCTCTCCCAGCTATGAAGAGTCTGGATATCAGAAAGACACTCCACTGCATGGAGTGAGCAAGGAAGTGGAAACAGATCAGTAACCCTTGACACCTGTCCATCAAATGCTTTTTGTATGTATGTCATTGTCAACATAATTTACTTATGATGTGAGACTATAATGCACCAATAAAGCACATTTTAAAAATGTCTAAAAAAATGTGCTTCAGGCTGGGTGTGGTGGCGTACGCTTGTAATCTCCGCACTTGGGAGCCGGAGACAGGAGGATCGCGCAGGTTCAAAGCCAGCCACGCTGGCTTAAGAGACCCTTTTTCCAAAAATAAAAAAGTATAAAGTAGGTCTGGAAGTGTAGCCTGGAGGTAGAAGGGCTTCCAGGAAACCCAGTACCACCAAAAGAAAAAAAAAAAAAGAATAAGAATAAGAATAAGAATAAGAGGAGGAGGAGGAGGAGGACGACCAAACCAAGATCATGGATGTTTACTACATGTCTGAAGTCACAATCTAAATAACAGAATTGGGATTGAAATCTAGTTTTTATGCTTCAAATAGTTTATTTTCTTTGCCTCAAATACCTCATAATTTCCTATGGTGCAAGTGCTGTTTATTTGCTATGGTTAACATTTCCTTGCTTTGGTTATGAAACGGGGGTTTCTTCTGAGCCGCCCAAGATGAAAAGGGGGGTTTCCTGAGAAAAAACTTGGAGTTTCATCATAGATGAAACGGAGTTTCTTGAGAAGAAACTCGGCATTTCCTTACAGGGTTCTTGTCTATGGTGAGCAAAGAATGACACCCGCAGACCTCAGGAAGGGGAGTAAAAGGTTTATTGGAAGCAGCAGGGAATAGGGAAAGGTGGCTGAACACCCCAAAGGGGCTGTCAGAACTCTGGAGTCCAGTAGTTGCCTTTAGGTTGCTACCCGAGTGTCGCCTGAGCCAAGTGCCATCAGTTGGAAACTACTTTCTCCCAGAGTGCACGCGATCTGCCAGAAAAAGAGGAGCAGGTCACCCCTAGGGGTCCTGGTCAGCCTTAATTCCAGCAGAGGCCTTCAGGTCACTACCCAAGAGTATCCTGAGCCACGTGCCCTCAGTTGCACTCTGCCTTCTCTCAGGAATAACAACCTGTGAGAGAGAGAGAACAGCTTGCCAAAAGGGGAGGGGGTCCCGAGAGGGAAAAACCCCAATTTGCCATCCGACTAGGGGCTTTGTCGAAGCCTGAAAGTCCTCTTTTGGTTAGGGTGACTTTTGGGATCCCAGGAATTCTGGGAAGCAGCTCCCAGAATTTGCATAGGGTACTTGCAAGTCCTTTGAAGAGGCTCCTGTCAGACTTGTTCCTGGGTTTGTTGATGGCTTTTGTGAAGCTCTAGTCCTTCTTATCTCTGAGCCTTTGGAATTTCAGATATTCAGCCACCCCTCAGGAAATTAACTTTTTTCTACTGAGGCCTCTTCCCTATCTGCCTATTTCATTTTTATCTCCTCAGTTACAACTATAAAATAATAAAGTAGCATTAAAAAACTTAATTTGAGCAAGTCAAAATTAAGAATGCCTTATTCTTCTGCTTCTTTTAAAAGCTTAAATTCCAGAAAGAGCTTTCTTATAACTACAATCCTTTTTCATGAGTTCATGCCCCTCCAGCTATATCACAAATCAAATCACTGTCTGAAACCAGTTTCTGTGCATTCTTTGGGTTATAGAATGTAACTTTCTATAGAATGCTCCTGATGATACAAGAGAAAATTGCCTGGCACCCATCGTGTTCAGGTAAAACACAGATGAGTTTTACATTTTGCTGGAGGAAAGCTTATTGATGCCTTCATCAAGGGCCCATGTTTTCATTATAATCCTCCAGGTTGGACAGCCTATTCCATTTAGTAGCTGTTTCAAGTCCCTTAAGAGGTTCTCAAGCAAGTCCTAGCAGCATGGTGCCTTACTCTTTACTCTCATTTCTTTCTTTCTTTCTTTCTTTCTTTCTTTCTTTCTTTCTTTCTTTCTTTCTTTCTTTTTTTTTTTTTTGTGGTACTGGGGGTGGAACCCACAGGCTTTCTACTTCCAGGCTATACTCCCAGACCTATTTTATATTTTATTTGGAAACAGGGTCTCACTAAGTTGCTGAGAACCTCACTAAGGAGCTAAGGCTGGCTTTGAACCTGTGTGATCCTCCTGTCCCAGCCTCCCAAGCGCTGGGATTACAAGCGTGCACCACCACACCTGTCTTACATCTCATTTCTTGATTCCACCTGAGATTTCCTTGTTGCCTTGGACATGCTGTGCAGGTGCAATGACTTGCCCAACTTGATACACGAAGCTGCAGATTTCTTTATACAATTTTTAATGTGCATTTACTGGTGCATGATAGTCTCACAATGTAATTTATGTTGACAATGACATACATGCACTTGATGGTCCCTACCTCCTCATTTCCCTCCTTTCCAACACAGAGTACTGAATCAACATTGGTATATTCTCATATATCACACCATTTTATTTCACAGGTATTTGATTTTATATGCAATGTGCATGCAAGTTTCTTCCACCTGCTATAGAATGCCATTAGTTGCATATCAAAGTGATTTTGCTGTGAGGTAGTTAGAAATTCTGCTGAGGTGTTAAAATATTATCTGAAGAATAATTGTTCTCAGTAATCAATATCTGGGCACTGAAAATAGCTCAGTAATAATAACTAGCATTTATTAAGCACTAATGTTACAGATGAGTAAGTGTTTAGCATTAGTGATCTTATCTAACTTCACACCAGACCTATTAGGTAGATACAGGCCAGCTAAATAACTTGCAGAGTATTGTAAAAATGAAAATGAAAGTATCTTTAAGCTTTTTTTTTCCTTAAAAATATCTTGTTACTTGTAAAACACAAGAGTAATAATGATGGTACATGAGTAACAAAATACGTTAATTGTAAATATACAATTTTTGGTGTCATCTTTTAAATCATTAAATAATACTTTATAATGTGATATTTTGATTAATCACAAATTTTCTGAAAACTCAGACTACCATATTTATGTTCTTATCAACTTAATTTTCAGTTGATATTAGTGAAATTAATGTCAGCTACTCTTGGCAAGATCATAATGTTGAGGTTTTTTTCTTTGTTTGATTTTTTTTGTGGTATTGAGGATTGTACCCAGGGGCTATCTACTTCTGAGCAACAGCCCCAGACCCTTTGTTTTGTTTTAAAACAGAGTCTCACTGTGTTGTTGAGAGCTGTGATACCCTGAGTCTGTATTCTAATCTGAGATTTTTCCTCTCAGCCTCTCAAGTACTAAGAATACAGGCATGCATCACCTGACCCAGCTGAAAATTTTGCTTTCATTTTTACTCTTTAGAAGAAAAAATTTAAATATTATAATAGCTTTCAATTTAGAGAGAAGTTATGAATATGTTACAAAGAGTTTCCATGTATCATATATGTTGTTTCTACTATTATTAACATATTACAGTAGTATGGCACATTTATTAAAATTAATAAATGAATTGACTCACAATTTAACTTTATTTACACTTCTTTAGTTTTTATGCAATGTTTTTTTTGTGCTGAGATTCCACTTGGGATAATGCATCATGTTAGTTGTCATGTCTCTTTGGGATGCCTTGGTTGTGATGTATTTGTTTTTGGTGATCATTCACGTTTTGAGGAGTACTGGTCAAGTAGAATATCCATTAGCCCGGCGAGGTGGTGCACACTTGTAATCCCAGCATACGGGAGGTGGAGACCAGAGGATCGAGGATTGAGGACAATCTCAGCTACTTAGTGAGGCCCTTCGCAACTCAGTGAGACCCTGTTTTTAAAAAAATAAAAAGACACGCCGGGCGTGGTGGCGCACGCTTGTAATCCCCGCGCTTGGGAGGCGGAGACAGGAGGATCGCGCAGGTTCGAAGCCAGCCGCGCGCGCTGGCTTAGGAGACCCTGTTTCCAAAAATGAAAATGTAAAAATAGGTCTGGGAGTGTAGCCCGGAGGAAGAAGGGCTTCCAGGAACCCCAGTACCACCAAAAAATAAAAAAATAAAAAAATAAAAAAATAAAAAGACTAAAATATAGGGCTGGAGGTGTAGCTCGATGGTACAATGCCCTTGGGTACCATCCCCAGCACTGGGAGAAAAGAAAGAGGAAGAAACAAAAAAGATAGAGAGAGAGAGAGAGAGAGAGAGAGAGAGAAGAGAGAAGAGAGAAGAGAGAAGAGAGAAGAGAGAAGAGAGAAGAGAGAAGAGAGAAGAGAGAAGAGAGAGGAGAAAGACGATCAGGATTTCTCTTTCTCATAATTAGACTGGGGTTATGTAATTTGGAGAAGATCACAGAAGTATAGTGCTTCCTTTACTGTATCATTTCTATGCTATACTACTATCAATATGACTCATCATTGTTGGTATAACTCTGGTCACCTGGCTGAGGTAGTGGTTGTCCGATCTCCTCACTGTGAAATAAGCAGCCCCCTTTTTCATTTTGTATGATATGAAAGTAAATAACCAGCTGTAGTTCAGACTTAAAGAGTGCAAAATTATGTGCCATTTCTTTGAGGGTGGAGTATCAACCTAAATTATTTGGAATTCTTTTGCATAGGAGATTTGTCTCTTCCCTCACATTTATTTACTTACTTTTATTGTAGTATTATAGTATTATAGTCTCATATCATAGTGTGTTCATAGTGATGGTGACATACATGCACACAGTACTTGGTGAGCTTTGCCCCGGCTTCCTCGCTACTCCCTCCTTCCTCATTCAGGATCCTGAGATTGGCATTGGTATTCTCACATATGTACATAATCTTTATAAAAGTGATTCCTTCATTGATTTTCCTCCCCAACACACACATACACGTACATCTTCCCCTAGACCACCTCCCTTGCTCCACTGAAGTTTCTCTTCCATTACCTGAAGTCCCTATCTTCCACATATGAGAGAAAACATATGCCCCTTGTTTTCTGTGACTGGTTAATTTTATTTAGCATAATGTTGTTCAGGTCAATCCATTTTTTCTGAAAATGACATTATTTTGTTTTCCTTTATTGCTGAGTAGAATTCCATTGTGTGTATATCCCATAATTTTGTAATCCATTCATTTTTTGATGGGCACCTAAGTTGGCTCCATAATTTGGCTATTATTAACTGTGCTATTAACAGTGATACTCTGCGTGTATCACTGTAACATTCTAATTTCTCTCTCCTTGGGAAAATACCCAGGCTTGGTATAGCTAAATCATATGGTGAATTCATTTCTAAGGAATCTTCACACTGATCTTATAATGATGGCACTAATTTGCAAACCCACCAAGAGTGTAGAAGAGTTTCTATTTCTCCACATTCTTACCAGCATATATTGTTGCTTGATTTTTTTATGATTGCCATCCTGATTGGGATTAGACAGGATCTCAGTGTAGTTTTGATTTGTACCTCCCTGATTGCTAATGATTTTGAACATTTTTATGTATTTATTCGCCATTTTATTTTTTCTTTTGTGAAGTGTCTATTTAGTCATATTGCCCATTTATTGATTTTTTTAAGTGTTAAATCTTTTTGGTACTTTGTATATTCTAGATATTACCTTCTATCAGAGAAATGTCTGACAAAGATCTTCTACCATTCTGTAGACTACCTCTTTAGATTCTTGATGGTTTCCTTTGATATGAAGAAACTTTTTAGTTTAATGACATTCCATTTATTAACCCTTGTTTTATTTTCCTGAGTTTTGAGGGGGGGGGATTATGGAGAAAGTTTCTACCCATGCCTATATGTTGGAGTATTAGACCTATGCCCTCCCCTAGAAATTCAAAGTCTCTAGACTAATTTCCATGTTTTTGATATCTCTGAAGTTGACTTTTGTGCAGAAAGAGAGGTAGGGATTTTATTTCATTTTCTACAAATTATAATCAGTTTCCCCAACATCATTTGAAAGGGCTGTCTTTTCTCTAATCTATGTGTTTGACACCTTTGTCAAAAATCAATTGAGTATAAGTGTATGAATTTGTTTCTGTATCTCTTATTATTTTCCTTTGGTCTATGTGTCTGTTTTATGTCAATACTATGCTGTTTTCATTACTATATCTCTGTAGTATAATTTGAAGTCAGAAATTGTGATGCTTTTTTTTTTTTTTTTTGGTGGTGCTGAGGTTCCTGGAAGCCCTTCTACCTCCGGGCTACACTCCCAGACCTATTTTTATATTTTTATTTGGAAACGGTCTCCTAAGCCAGCGCGCGTGGCTGGCTTTGAACCTGCGCGATCCTCCTGTCTCTGCCTCCCAAGCGCGGGGATTAAAAGCGTGCGCCACCACGCCCGGCATTGTTCTTTTTACTGAGAATTGTTTAGCTATTCTAGGTCTTTTGTTTCTTCTTATAAAATTTATAACTGATTTTTCTAGGTCTGTGAAGAATGAAAATGATATTTTGATAAGGATTGCATTGACTCTTCAGATCACTTTTAGTAGAATGGACACTTTGACAATATTTATTCTGTCTATACAAGAGCATCTTTCCATCTTTTAAAATCTTCATTTCTTTTAGTGTTTATAATTTTCATTATAGAGTTCTTATATTTTCTTGGTTAGATTTATTCCTAAGTATTCTATTGGTTTTGAGGTTATTGTGAATGTAACTAGTTTTTTTCTTTTTAAATTGATTCATGGTTTACATATAGAAAAACTACTGATTATGCTTAGATTAATTTTGTTTTTTATTTATTTATTTACTTATTTATTTTTATTTTTTATTGGTGCACTGTATTCATACATCATAGTGGGATACAAACTTTTGTAGACATACATACACACATCACCCAGTCAGCCTCCACCCGATCCCCACCCCATTCTCTCCCCATCCCTCCTTCCCATGCTTGGCTTAGTGGTTGACATCTAGTATTATAGCAATTTATCCAAAATTAAAAATGATAATCTCACATAACAGTTTCATTTGTCTGATACCAAGCTTTTGATGACTTAAAGATAATGTTTCAATATTTCTTTTTGCTTTCTTTCTTACCAGAGAATTTTTTTTTCTATTTTTTTTAGGTGAAACTATTATATATATACATATATATATATATATATATATATATATATATATATATATTTATTTTTCAGAAAAAATCTATCCTAATATGGAATATGGACTCTAGATACCCAAAATGATCTTGAAAAAGAACAAAGCTAGAAGATATATATTTTCTGATTTCAAACCATATAAAGCTACAATAATTGAAACAGTGTAGTACTGTTCTAAAGGCAGATATATAAACGATTGGAGTTAAATACAAGCCTAGAACTAAATTCTTCCCTATATTGTCAAGTTATTTTTGACAAGGTTTCCACGAACATTTGGTGGTGGAAATAATAATCTTTTAACTAAATATTGTTGAAAAATAATAATTACATGGAAAAGAATAAAATTGGACCCTTACCTAATCCCATATACAAGTATTAACTCAAAATAGATAAAAGACCTAAATATAAATCTTAAGACTATAAACTTTTAGAAGAAAATCTGGGTCATAAAACCTCACAACATTGAAATTGGCAGTGATTTCTTGGATATGATTTCAATGGCACAGGCAACAGAAGAGTATACAAACTCCCTAAAAAATAAAAAAATATTGTATATCCAAAGACAATGTAAACAGAGTTAAAAGTTACTAATAGAATTGGATAAAATATTTCCAAATGCTATATCTGAAGGTATATTAATATTCCAACTAGAAATCCTAAAAATTAACAACAATAAAGGCAAACAATACAATTTAGAGATAGGTAAAAGACTAACATAAATAATGAATCTCCACAGATAACCAATCTTAGTTGTCTGTTGGATGGAAAATCTTGTTTCTCTGGTTCTGGTGTGTGTTACCTATTTCTTCTTTGTAGTTAATCTCTTTGAGTATTTTCTCTAGCGCTGGTTTTGAAGACATAAATTCCTTCAGTTTCTGTTTGTCATGGAAGCTTCTTATTTCCCCAACTAATTTGATAGAAAGTTTTGCTGGGTAGGAAATTTTTGGCTGAAAGTTATTTTCTTTCAGAGTTTGGAATATGTTACTCCAAGCCCTTCTGGCTGTCATGACTTGGTTTGGGAAGTCTGGAGTGATTCTAATTGGTTTGCCTCTGAATGTCACTTGGCCCTTTGTTTTTGTTGCCTTTAAGATTCTCTGCTTGGCTTCCACGTTGGTCATTTTGACAATTATGTGGCGTGGAGATCCTCTTCTCTGATCCTGTCTAAAGGGAGTTCTATAAGTTTCCTGGCTCTGTGTATCAACCTCTTGCTCTATGTCTGGAAAATTTTCTGCTATTACTTCCTTGAAGAGATTGTTGATCCCTTTGGTTTCACTTTCTTTTCCCTCCTCTATTCCAATTATTCTTAGGTTAGCTCTCTTAAAAAGGGCCCATATTTCTTCATTGTCAGATTCCTGCTGTTGGATATTTTTTTCTAGATTAGAAACTATGCGTTCATTTTTGGAATGATCATCTTCTATGAGCGAGATTCTGTTCTCCATGTGGTCTAATTGGTTGTTTGTGCTTTGAATTGAGGCCTTTACTTCATTAATTGCATCCTTTATCTCTTTTTGGCTCTCTCTGAGTTCTTTTCGAAGCACCTCTATTATTTCTACAGTTATTTTCCTGATTTGATCTTCTAGAAATCTCTGATTTTCTGTTTTATCGGGTTCTGATATTGTGGGGTTGTGGGCATTCATTGCTCCCATGTTATTCCTCTTTCCCATGATTTTGAAAGTTTGTGCCTTCTCTGGGTTCTTCCTTTGGGTCACTATGACTTCACTTAAGGTGCTCTGGATCTCGAGTCTGTAGTATCTCAGACCCCACTACTCCTTTACTTGGTTGTATCACAGAGTCTCCGACCCAGGGAGTCGATAGAGGCTGCTTTAAAGTATGGGGGGTGCCAGGTTGCACGTTCTCCTATGGTGTGATATCTCTGCCACCGCCACTCCCCCACTGGGTCAAGTCCCTGGAAGTACAGTACTGGGATTTCTACTCTGTGGCCCGCAATTTGACTCACTGTTCTTGAGTTCGCAGATGTAGCTGTACTGGACTCAGTGAATTCGCTGCTGCTGCCGCTGGTGGCAATATGGCGCTGCTGCTACGCCCTCGGCCGTCAGGCTGGCTTATTTCTTCTTGGTTTTGAGCTCCGCTCTGAGTCCCTGCAGCGTGTACTGAGCTCAGCCACTGGGAGCTTTAGATGCTCCCTGCGCTAAAAAATCCCGCCTGGCTGTTCCACAGCGGCTCACCTCGGCTTGCTGTAGCCATCTGGTGAACTCGCCGCTGCCACCGGCAGTATGGCGCTGCTGCCGCGTCCTCGGGCGTGAGGCCAGTGTATCTCCTCTGTGGCTCTGAGCTCTGTTCTCAGTCCACTTTCTCTCCGGAGCCTGGTGATTTTTTTGTTTCTCTGGTGATGGTGTTTTCTGGCTATGAAAGGCACTGATTTTGCGATAATGGAGATTGGTTGTTAGCGAGGCTCTTAAGCCCCGCTTTTCTCGGTCTCCATCTTCTCAGAAGTCTTAGATTAATTTTTTTATCTTGCTACTTTACTAAATTTGGTAATCATCTCAAAAATATTTTTGTGGAGTTTTTTTGGGTCTTCTAAATATAGGATCATATTATCTGCAAGTAAAGATAACTTAAGTTCTTTTCCTATCTGAATTTATTTGATATCTTTCTCTTACCTTATTGCTTTGGCAAAAGTCTTGAAGACTATATTGAAAAAGAGTGGTCATCCTCATCTTTTTTTGAGTTTAAAAGGAAATCTGGCATTTTTTCCCCATTCAATATAATTTTGGCTTTGGCTTTATTGTAGAGTGCTTTAATGATGTTGAGGTAAATACCTTCTATTCTGATTTTCTGTAGTGTTTTTAACATGAACACCTGTTGAATTTTAATAAATGCTTTTTCAACATCTATTGATATGATCATGTGATTTTTGTCCTTAGTTATATTTATGTGGTGAGTAACATGTCTTGATTTGCATATGTTGAACCACCCTTGTATCCCTGGAATGAAACCAAATCAATCATGTTATGTATTTTTATATGGTTTTGAATGTATATCACTAGTATTTTGTTTAGAATTTTTACGTCTATGTTCATCAAGGATATTGGTCTGTAATTTTTTCTCCAGGGCTTTTATTTGGTTTTGGTATTAAGGTAATATTGACCTCAAAGAAGGAGTTTGGAAACATTTTTATTCCAAAAAATAACTTGTGAAGTACTAGGTTTAATTCTTCTGTAAAGATTTTGTAGAATTCAGCTGGGAATCTACCTGGACCTTAGCTTTTCTTTGATGGAAAGCTTTTTGTTTCTGCTTCTATGTCTTTACTTGCTCTTTGCCAGCTTAAGTTTTCTATATTCTCTTGGTTCAGTTTAGATAGGTTTTATGTGTCTAGAAATCTGTTGATTTCTTCTATGTTTTCCAGTATTGGAACATAAAATTTCAAAATAGTTTCTGATAATCTTCTGAATTTTTATACTGTCTGTGGTAATATTTCATTTTTCATTTCTAATTTTCATAATTTGGTTGATTTTATTTCTTTTGGTCAGGTTGACTAAGGGTTTATCATTGTTAATATTTTCAAAGAGCCACCTTTTTGTTGAACTTCTGTAATTAGTTTTTGTTGTTTTTCTCTATTTCATTTATTTTTGCTATGATTTTTAATTATCTTTTACCTTATACTGGCTTTGGGATTAGTCTATTTCTCTTTTGAAGGTCCTTGAGGTGTGTCACTAGGTTGTTGACTTGGTAACTTTCTGTTTTTCTATGAGAGCACTCATGCTATAAATTTTTCCTTAAAACCATTTTTAAAGTGTCCCATAAATTTGAGTATGTTATGTCTGTATTTTTATTTAACTTTAGAAAATTTTAAAGTTCTTTATTTCTTCTACCATCTAGTTCTTATTCAAAATGTTATTGCTCAATCTCTATTTATGTAATTCTTTTTTTGTTTTCCTGTTGTTTCTATTTTCATTCCATTATGATTTGAAAAGATACAAATAATTATAATGCATTTTTAATTTTCTGCTACATGCTTTGTGGCTCAGAGTGTGGTCTATTTTGGATAAGGTTCTATGAGCTCCTAAGAAAAAGTGTACTCAGTTGTTAATGGATGTAATATTCTGTACATGTCTATTAGGAACATTTAGTTTATAGTATTCTTTAGCTCTGGAGAGTCTTTGCTCATATTTTACCTGGGATATTGATCTAGTGGTGTGAGTGGTGTATTGAACTCTCCCAAACTTATTGTATTTGGGTCTATTTGAGATCCACTATTCCAAACATTTTTTTTTTTCCTGGTGGTACTGGGTTTCCTGGAAGCCATTCTACCTCCGGGCTACACTCCCAGACCTATTTTATATTTTTGAGACAGGGTCTCTTATGCCAGCGCGGCTGGCTTCGAACCTGCGCAATCCTCCTGTCTCCACCTCCCAAGCGCGGGGATTACAAGCGTGCGCCACCACGCCCGGCTCATTTTGTTTTATAAAAATGGATGCACCCACACCTGAAACATACACATTTACTATATTACATCTTCTTGTGTAATTGTTTTTTCTCTGTTGATAATTTTTCACTTAAAGTCTGCTTTTTCACAGATGAGCATTACTACCCTTGCTGACTTTTAATCTCCAATTGTATAGTATATCTTTTTCCATCATTTCACCTCTAGCCTATGGATATTTTGCCTATAAGGTAAATTTCTTAAAAGCAGCATATAGTTGGATTATGTGTTTTTAAATTCACATTGCCAGTCTATGCTTTATAGTTAGGGCATTTAGGCCTTTACATTCATTGTTATTATTGAGAGATGACATTTGTTTTCTGTCATTTTGAGTTATATTTCTATTTGATATAGTGATATTTATTCTTTGTTTAGTTGCACATCTAATAGAATTTGCCCTTCCTCTGGTTCTGGTACTTTTTTTTCTTCTTTGTGTTTTATTTATTTAAGTAGTTTCACTAATGCCAGTTTAGTAGTCTTTTAGTTTCCACTTATCTTGGAAAGTTTTTATGTCTATCAATTTTGAATGATATCTTTGCTGTATAGCAGTCCTGATTGGAATTTTTTTTTTATTCAGAATTTGAAGTACATCATGGCAGTACTTCCTTCTGGCTTTTATGACTTTTGTTGAGAAATCTGGAGTGATTCTTATTTTTTGCCTCTAAATGTCACCTGTATATTTTTGGTTTGTTTTTTAAATTTTTAAATTGGTGTACTGTAGTCAAACATCTTAATGGAGTAAAAGATGGTAGAGATCTATACACACATGTCACTCATTTAGCCCTTCCCTAAATCCCACCCAATTCCCTCCCTGCTTCCTCCTTCTCATGTTTTGCTTAGTAATTGACTTTGATATGTTTGTGAATGCACATCATATATATTAGAAAAATTTTCCTCTTCCCCTCTCATCATTCCCTATTAGGTCTCATTTGCTTATCAATGGCATATCCTCCTTTATGTAGAATTTCTCTTATTACCCTTTATTTCTCCCTAGTTTCCATATATTAGTTAGAGAATATGATTTCTTACTTTTTGTGACTGACTAATCCATTTCCCTGAAAATGATGCAATTGTGTTTTTCTTTATGGCTGAATAAATTCCATGGTGTACATATTCTATAATTTTGTAATTCATCAGTTGATGAATATCTTGGCCAGTTCTATAGTTTAGCAATTGAGAATTGTGTGGCTATGAACATAGATAAACATGCATTAATTTGGTAGTTTTGCTTCTGTTCTTTTGTAGAGATACCCAGAAGTGGTATTGCTGGATTATATGGTAAATTCCCATTCTTCTGAAGATCCTTCATACTCTTCCAAAGTGTCTGTACTAATTTGCGATCCAACCAACAATGTATTAGGGTTTTCACTTCTCTACATCCTCACCCGCATTTGTTATTGTTTGTTTTTAATGATTACCATTCTAGTTGGAGCTAAGTGAAATCTCAGGGTAGTTTTAATATGCATCTTTCTGATTGCTAAAAATGTTGAAAATTTTTTCATACATTTATTGGCCATTAAAATTTATTATTTTGTGAAGTATCTTAGTGAAGACAAATGTTTTGTGAAGTTCAATTGCCCATTTGTTATTGAGTTGTTTTTTTCTTAGCACTGAGTCTCTTGATTTCTCTGTACATTCTAGATATTAGTCCTCTATCTGAAGATAGTTGGCAAAAAATTTCTACCATTCTGTCAGCTCTCTGTTGAGGTTCTTGTTAGTTTCCTTTGCTATACAGGTCAACTGCTATTTTGTTCTCAATGCATTTAAAAGTTTTTCATAGCCTTATGTAAGTTATTGTTATTATTATTATTATTATTATTATTATTATTATTATTATCATTAATGTGGCATGGAGAAGTTCTTTTTTATGTTAGTGTTTTTAATGTCTTTTGTATATGCATCCCCAACTTTTTTTTCTTAAATTATTCTCTTACATTATTTCTCTAAAGAGATTTAAAATGCCCTTGACTTGTGCTTCTAGATATTCCTCAATGACTATTATCCATTAATTAGGTAGTTTCATTTTATCATTTTCTGTATATTTTTCTGATTTCTTTTCTGATTATTTTTATCATCTTAGAAATCAAAATTTTAAATTATCCTTCTGGCATTTACTGCAGCTCAGTATTGGAGATCTTCTTTGTTCCTGAGTCGTGAGAATTTATTGTTTCCTCTATTCGTTGTCCTTTTATTATAAGACCTATGCTGGGTTATATTTGTCTCAATGAATCTTTCTACTCTAATCAGTCTTTTGTGTTTTTTCTCCCAGAATTTGTTAAAAATATATAGTTCTTAGTGCAGGCAAATAGAAGTCTCAGATTGGCTGCTGGCCACTCTGCTTTCTAGTATAAACTCAGTAGGGCAAGAGACTATGATTTCTATTCAGACCCTGTGGTTTGCTGATTGGGATTTAATGCCCTACAGACAGCACCACTATTCTACTGGTTGCTAACCTGTAAAATCCTTCAAAGCACTAATCTCTGGCAATTGTGGCCACTGGGCATAAACTCAGCAAGGCAAGAAATTACTATATTCTGATTTTGTGGCCTGGCTGGCTTAGCTTTAATAAATCTGATGCCATCACTACTTACCTGCTCAGTGGAAGCATGTGGAACTCTATCAGTTATTGGTATGTGAGCTCACCAGGCCCAAACTCTATTGGTGGAGAGAGTACTTACTGTATTACCAGCCTGTTGCTATGGTCATGGTCATGTGAATCATGCTGACTTCTGGCTTCCCTGTTTTCAGGGATCTCTGGCAGGGAGAGATTGTACCTCTCTGAGCCTAGGTCTTGGGTGGCTCAGTCATTTAGCTTCAGGTCCACTGCTGCTGCTTTGGGCAGCTGTAAACACATGAGACTTTGTTGACCTCTGGCCTTTGGTGCTTGTAGGGACCAAACACCACCAGACAGAAGTTTATAATCATCTGAGCCTGTAGTGTGTGTACCAGTATATGGAAATGGCTTCAAAAGGTATTAATGTGCCAGTATTGGAAAAGAGCTTTGAAATGTATGAATGTATTAGTATTGGGAAATGTTTTCAAAATGTATTAATAATGTCAATTTTGGAAAGCCAGAAGCTTCAGGGAATAGGGCTGCAGAGTTCCAGGCACCCGAGGGTGATTAGCAAGAAAGTAGAGGAAGCATAGGGTCTTTTACATTTCTAAGAGAAGCAAACTTCCCCAAGGATGGGGGAGGATGGCTCAGGAGGAAGCCCAGGGTCTTTTATATTTCGAAGATAAACTTTCCAAGGATGTGAGAGGATGTCATGAGCCTCCAAGAGATCCCAGACCTCAATAATCAATTAACGCATTTTTGGGTGTAACAAAAAACCTTGGGGTCTGTGCCAGAGACAGGGCAGATCTCCTGGAAAGAATTCCCACATCAAAAGACCTGCTCTAGAGAAAGGTCAGATCTAGTGTGGTCCGAAGACTTGGTATAAAATGTCCTGGATCCAGAAAAACTTCAGGTAATTTCTTTTCAAGTCACTCCCCCATACTATCTTTGGTATAGAACTTTATTAATTCTGTCCTATCTTCGTCTTTGTAATAAACTCATTTACAGCAAGAGTTCAGGCTAGTGTTTTCTATACTTAGCTCAGAACAAGAATCCGCACCTCTACATTTCACTGTAACAGTTTCGGGAGCACAACAGGGCTCCCGGAACAGTTTCCCCACTGTTACAGTGTGGTTGGCTGAGTTATTTTATCCCACAAGCACCCTTGCTGACAGTCCTGTTTTGATTGCTGGAAACTCTATTGGGGCACAGAGAACTGATGAATTTAGGTCCTGCCTACATGGATGTCCATAGAGACTGTTTGGTATTTCATATTTTTGTGGGATCTGACAGTAATCTCCACCCCTACCTCTACAGAGATGGCTTGCCAATGCACAGACACTGAGGGTCTGTTCATTTCCAAGCAAGTCCCTGTAGCTCTAGAGCTTCCTGCTGGGACAATTTGCAAACTTGGGGTTTGGGATTTGACCAGTGCTGCTTGGGTCCCTGCAAGAAAAAACAATTTCAGCTTCAGCTACAGGAGTTCTCTGGGCAATTTGACTCTTTGGTCTCTAAATTTATAGTGGTCTTGATATGAGGCACGTTGTAGGCACTGGGGTCACTGCAGTCTGAGTTCAGCTGCAGCCACAGGAGTTCACTGGGAAGTTTGGCTGGGCAGCCTGGGAAATCACAGTTTTGGGGTTATCTTAGTATTGATTAAAGAATGTGACTGCTTATGGTGTTGGTTCTCTGCAATTGGACTGGAAAAGATTATGCTTTTTCTTCGCTGAATTTGGTCTCTGAGAGCCACCGGGTTCTAGCAGCTGCCTGCTCAAGTGCAGGCTCACCAAAATGGCATTGCCAACACTCTGCTCACCAGGAGAGATCTGTGGAGTTCTTTTTAGTCCTCTGCTCTCTGTATTGCATCCAATTCCATTATGTTTTGACTATCTTTCTTCTGTAGAGTTCTGACTGCTTTTCTTCTCTTGCCAAAAAGTCTTCTTGTTGGTTGAGTTCTGAGTCTCGGTGCACCTGAAACACACTCTCTTCCTCTCTTCTGCCATCTTTAATCTTAGTCATCTATTTATGTCAGGAGGGATTCTCAGATAATTATTTTTACTTAGGATTTTCTGTAATTTTATTGTACTCATTTTATTGCTTAAATAATTCTAGATATAACCTGTGCAAAAGTCTGCATCTACATTAAGCTAAGTATCAGCTCATATTTGATGTTTCCAAGTCTAATCTATTACACACAGACCAAGTTAGTCTAACATTTTTAATTTTGAGAAAGATCTACTAATTTAAAAAAATTCACATACAACTTTTAATGTAACTATACCTGGAGCTGTTAAGTGTATTTTATAGGACATGACAACATTGGCATAATTTTCTGATAAAGTATTCCAAGATATAAACTTTAATGCATCTAAGACTGAAGATTCCCACAGAACAATTTTCATAAAAAGATATAATTCTTCATACAAATTAGTTTTGTATAAGACTAAATTTAATTGAAGGAATAAATTTATACAATGGCATCTTAATATTTCTTCTGACATTTTCTGTAACTTATTATTTAATATGAGAAATAAAAATAGGCCTCATGATTTGTATATAACTCAAAGCACTGGTAGAAAAAATTATTTAAAAAAATTTTATCCCTAATAATTGGCATATCCAAGCTTCATATTAATTAGAGCTCTTTTACATCAAATGCAGCAATCATTAAAGTTAATTTTTATTCTTAAAACTGTGGGTATTTAAGACGGGCGTAGTGGCGCACGCTTGTAATCCCCGCGCTTGGGAGGCGGAGACAGGAGGATCGTGGAGGTTTGAAACCAGCCGCGCTGGCTTTAAGAGACCCTGTTTCCAAATAAAATGTATAGAAATAGGTCTGGGAGTGGAGCCCAGAGGTAGAAGGGTTTCCAGGAACACAAGTACCACCAAACAAAACAAAACAAAACAAAACAAAAAAACAAACAAAAAACAAACAAAAAACCTGTGGGTATTTGCTTTGAAATGTTGCAGAACCTTTAAAAAATCAGAGATTGTAAACTCTTTGGAGAATTTTAGTAACTCCCTGGTATGCTTTATTAAAATATCCATGTGTATGCTTCTATACTGTAATATTTATTGGCAAAATTTATTGAGAAATGATGGCAGTCTCTTTGCCAATATTCAAACTGGAAAGTTAATATATTTCAGTGCTGCAGGGACAGCTATAGGTACAGGCAGCAAGCTGGTCTTCTACGAGTGATCTTAGTATTGCTTCTATTTGGAGACCCTCATTTCTCTATAGCCTCTTTTACTACTGCGGTTACCTCTGTTGCTATTATTACTTTTCCCAGTGTGAGCCCAGCTTCACCCTAGCAGCCACTCAGTTCTGTAGCATTCTGCACATCCCCAGGAATGCATGCATAAGCACAGTGGGCATTCGGGCCTTCTGCTCACCACTAGCTCTGCACCTGGTGCCAATGACATGAGCCCACAGGTATGGGCACTGCTGTGTGACAACAACCATGGGCTCAGGCTAACACAAAATATATTGCCTACACTCCATGCGTGTTCAAAGAATAAATTAGTAAGAATTTTAAAATAAGCCGGGTGTGGTGGCACATGCTTGTAATCCCTGCGCTTGGGAGGAAGAGACAGGAGGATCGCGCAGGTTCGAAGCCAGCCGCGAGCACTGGCTTAGGAGACCCTGCTTCCAAATAAAAATGTAAAAATAGGTCTGGGAGTGTAGCCCGGAGGTAGAAGGGCTTCCAGGAACCCCAGTACCACCAAAATAAATAAATAAATAATTAAATAAAACAAAATAAGCCAAGTGTTGTGGAACATGCCTGCCATTCCAGTACTTGGGAAGCTGAACAGGAAGACCACAGGTTTGTGGCCAGATTCAGAAACTTAGCAAAATCCTGTTTTAAATAATAATAATAAAAAAAGGCTGGTGGTGTAGCTCAGAAGTAGAAGGCATTGGGTTCAATTTCTAGTACCAAAAAATAAAATTGCTGCAGAAGAACATTAAAACAATCAAGGGCCATCCTAGTGGCATGTGCACTTCACTGATAGCATCCCTGAGCTAGAGACTCTTACTATTTATTTTTGTAAACTGAGATTCAAAGAGTCAACTTCCCAAAGTCATATGACTAATAAGTAGCAGAGAGGGGAACTGAACCTCAGTCTATATGATCCAGAGGTTAAACTCTTAGTTATGATGCAGTATCATATGAAAAACTTACTCCTAAAAGATGCTTTTAGGAGATGATTAAAAGAAAGATGCTTTTTAAAGATGATAAAAGATGTTTTTTATCAACCTCTGGTCAGTCTTTAAGATATAGACTTCTTTCTTCAAACCAAAAACAAAGAAATCTCCAATTTGTATTAACTTGTTTTATGATGCTCTGTTTGTCCTCATTTTGTGAGGACAAATTAACTTCTGTCTTTCAGAATTTTGGAAACTCAGCCCACATTGCTGTACCTGAATGAGATTAGAAAGTCAACAATGTGTCAGTTTAAAACAGCTAATCATGTAAAGTTGTGAACCCAAGCTTTCACCAATCAGGGCACAGGCTGGATGGCATAAAAAATCTCAGAAATAACTTCTGATTCAGGTGCTTGCTCACCAGGCTTTTTGTCAGTTGCACACCCATTTGCCAACAGTAAAGTTCTGGCTTGCTGAACAACTCTTCAGTATTTGTTTCTATCACCAGTTCACATTTTCCACAATCACAAAAACTGCTGAAGTAGTATCACTGTTTATTTTTCCTATGGGAAATGCCTCATTATAATCAACAAAATCAAATGAAGAAAATAGAGTTCTGTGTTACATCTATCCTTAAGAGATTAATGAATGAATAAAGTTTATTCCCTCAATTAAAGATTTGGAGGGGCTGTGTAGTATACATACCAGGGACGCACTACCCAGGTTTGAATCTCAACTGGGTCACTGAATTTCTGGATGACCTTGGAAAGTTTCTTGATTTCTCTTTGTCTTGTTTTTTGTTCTTTATCTGCACAATGGCAACAACAATAATACCTAATTCATACAGTTCTTATGGAGGACATAGTGGATTAATTTACACAAAGCTCTTAGAAAATTAAATGGCATATATTTTCTTCAGTAAATGCTAACATTTATATAGCTTTAAGATTTTATAACCACTTTGTATTTGTGGGTATGAGGAGTAAAGAATTTAGAAGAATTTTAATATAACTCAAAATTTTAAGGTGATTGTCCCTAGGTAATGTGACTTTGGATTTCAAATTTTTTCTTCTTTATACTTTCATTTTTTCAATTTTGTGATTATATATATATGGATTATTTTAATGAGATAAATTGTATTTTAGAAAATATAAAAAATAATATTTCTTATCATTATGGCTCCTTCTAAATCACTCAAATTTTATCTTTCCTACACACCCCCAGACTCTTGACAATATAAATCCAGAAAAAATGTATTCACATCAATCATGTAATTTGGGGTAAAATTTCCAAATGTATGAAGTAAAAATATAAAATACACAATTAAATTTGAGATTCAGTAAACAAAAAACAAATTTAATATAAATATGCTCTGACTTCTGGGAAGATTGTAACCAAGGGAAGCAGCACATAATAGTCCTGCTGACATCTGATCTCCATGGCCTTAAAAACCACATTCTTACAAAAGCCAGAAAACACCACAACATTAAAAAGAACAAAGGCAGCAAGAAAAAAAAGGCTAGAAGACCAATCAGAGAGCAGAAAAGAAACCTGCCTACCTTGTGGCCACAGGTGCTGCAAAGGCACTATCTTGCCTCTTGGCACCCGACTCTGGAGACAAACAGAACAACCAAGGACTTGAAGTAAGCAGCTGTAGATCATCAGAACTGTAAGCCTTCAGTTCTTTCTGCACAAACACCAGCTGGCTACAACTTGCAGCAGTTGTGGCCGAGCTCACCACATCCTCCAGAGATTCAGACAAGTGATTGAAGCCGCCATCCCCATGAGAGAATTTCCAGTGTGGTGCCCCCAGAGACTTGCATGACCATGATAAACGTCCTGTGGGGATTGAGTTTGCTGTTGGACCTAGCAGAGACTCAGACTGATTCAGGCTCTGCATCAGTAAAGAGTGTGGGGGGAGACCAATGCTTAACACTAGATGCAAACAGTAGAATCTCCAGCATCACCACAGACAACTGAATCATGGAAAATGGGGAGAAGTTAAACCAGCCCAGTCCTAACTGCAGAAAAGAGACTCTTAGATTGAATTTGGTCTCAGAGGCATTTGGCACTTATGGAGGCAGGGAGAGACCAAGACTGCATCTGTGAAAAGTGTGAAGGAAGATCTATGCTTAAGACAAGATCTAGCCCCATTGATACCAGGAATCTGCATAGACTGAGAAAGATTCAGAGAACCAAGCTTGCAGGAGGAAAGGTGCTGGTGGCACTTGGTGTCTGCAAAGAGAGAGACTGCAGAGGCACCATCTGCTGAATATTTATATATTTGTAGGGTTGCATTATTCTGTTTTTTTTTTGTGTGTGTGTATGCTTGTTTGATTGCTCTATTCCCAACCCCTCATCCAAGCTTCTTCCCTTCTACATGCCTACTCTCTCCTCTCCATCCTTTTTTTTTTTTCATTTTTTTCTCTTTTTTGTCTTGTAACTTCATATCACTATACTAAAAAACTCTACATTGGTTACCAGGATACTACTAAATATTTACTATCTCTAATATCTACTATATACTACCTTACCAACTCATACTCTCATTGTATTTGAGAGTGGCTTGACCCTATTCCTGTATGTATGACTTTACTTCCCTGTTGAATACAACACAACACGCCCTTGGATATGCCAGCTGAAACCTAGAGACTGAGAGAAATCTATCAAAAGCAATAAATACAACCTTTTGAAATCATGAGAAGGATGAATAACAAGGAAGCAATGAGCTCCTACAACCCTACAATAAAAGAACCTGACAAAACAGAATTGCAGAGAGCTCCAGAAGGTCAAATCAGGAATGTAACTGTAAAAATAATATAGGACTTCCAAAAAGAATTTAGAGAGAATATGAAAGAAACAAAGGATGCAATCATTGAAGTGAAGGTATCAACTCAAACCATAAAGAATCAATTAGACCACATGGAGAATGGAATCTTGCTCCTAGAAAATGATCACTCCAAAAACAAACGCATAGTATATAACTTACAAAAAACAATTTGACAGCATGAATTGGACATTGAAGAAATATGGGCCCATTTTAAAAGAGCTAACCTTTGTCTTCCAAACCTGCATTAGAGAAAATACTCATAGAGATTAACTGCAAGAAAGAAATAAGTAGTACATGCCGGACCCAGAGAAACAAATATTTCCACCCAGCAAACAACTAAGCAAAGAAGAACAACTACCTCAAACAGAAGTAAAATCTCAATATGTTAGGAATTAAAAATCATCTCTCAAAAATCACACTGAACATAAATGACCTCAACTTCCCAATAAAAAGACATAAGGTGGTAAAATGTATTAAAATCATAATCTGTATATCTGCTGCCTGCAAGAAACACCCCTGACAAGTAAAGATATCATTTAAAACATAAACAACAAATGCTGGTGGGACTGCAAATCAGTGCAAACACTTTGGAAAACTGTATGGAGGATCCTCAGAAGAATGGGAACAAACTTACCATATTTTACAGCAATACCACTTTTGGGTATCTACCCAAAAGAATGGAAACCAAACTACCAAACTAATGCATGTGTATCTAATGTGTGCACAATTCACAATTTCCAAACTATGGAACCGGCCAAGATGTCCAACAACAGATGAATGGATTACAAAACCATGGGATATATACACAGGAAATTTCAGTCAGCCATAAAGAAGAACACAATTATATCATTTACAGGGAAATGCATGGAACTGGAGAACATTATGGTATATGAGATTAGTCAAACACAAAAAAATAAGAAATTGGATGCTTTCCCTAATATGTGGAAGCTAGGGAGAAAATGGGTCATAGGAGGAACTCTAGAGGAAGAAGAAGATACTATATTTGAGCAAATAAGTCCACGTAACTAAGGGGATGGGAAGGGGAAGAGGGAAATTCTCTAATATTCATGATGTACATTAACAAACATATCAAAGTTAATCACTAAGGCAAACATGAGAAGGATGGAGGAGGAGGAAATGGAGCAGGAATTGGGTAAGGGCTAATTGGGTGATGTGTGCATGTATGCCACTACCATCTGGTACTCCATTAAGATGTATGACTATAATGCACCAATAAAAAGTTAAAAACATATGCCCTATGTTTTATTGTATAAAATAACTTTTAAAATTTCTATGTGGGAAGTACAGCTCTGGAGAATGGAAGAATCCCAAACTTTGCATTCATCATACACTAAAAAGTATTTATTATTTATCTGTGATTCCAATTTAAATGGGCATTCTGGTTTTTAATCTGATAATTATTTTTATCTCTGTTAATAGATTTGTGCCAACTTCTTCCTCTATTTCTAACCTGATCTATATTTAGCTAACAGGTGAGATTTATCTCAATTTTAAAAATTGAGATATGTATGACATACAAAAATCAATACATATTTAATGTATGCAACTCTATGAGTTTAAAGATGTCTACACTGTGAAACCAGCATAATAAACAAAAGCATAAATGCAGATATCAGTAGCTTAATCATCCCCCATAAAATAAAACAAAATGCTCAGTATTCAAGCACATAGTTTTTGCTCACTCCCCAACCCCCAATTATTGTTCTATTATGCAAAAACTCAGAGCTATATACTCAGGAATATTTTCTCTTTTCCCATGACTCCTCCATCTTTCCATCATAGTAGTCCATTGTCTCTATTCTTTCTTGTGGCTTATAACATTTTTTTAAAGGGAGTAAGAAAACATAGCTAAAAAAATATTACGGAAGTAAAGTAAAATTGTTTGAATCAGAGGAACATATCCTGTTCTTCCTGTCCACTCATGTTTAGGCTGTTTCTCCAATGACTGTGAGTCACTGTCAATGTTCTTCCTTTGCTTTGTTGAGTCACAGGTGATAGTCCTTGGGCAGATGCTGTGGTATCAGCTGTAATGACAAAGAACATTTTTTTTTCAGAGTTAAATTGCCCTTGGGTTGATTTCCTATTTATTGTCTACTTGTGTCTAAGTGTTTTTATTGGTTTCTTTTAAGATTAGGGCTCAACCTATTTGAGATCAAGGATTATTTTGAAACATATTGCTGCTATCAAAACTATTTATCTTAGTTATATTTTATTTTCAATTGGTAAAGAAATGTTTACCATCTGGGCTTCTACTCTGCTTTTTTTCAGTCTCATATCTTGATGACATCAAATGTTTTACACAAGAAAGTAATTTGAATTTTTTAAACTTACCTGCCAAGAAGGAGTTAGTTTTATATGTAACCAGAAGTTAGCCCTATATATCTGGAAATGTTTCAGATTCACCAGGTGAGATTTAAAAGTCTATACACCTGTGGAACTGAATACAGGAGAGTTAGTAAAATTTAACAGCTATTGCTTAAATTTTGAAGAGCAGACATGTAGAAAACTTTAGTACGAAGAAAGATGAACATATATCAATGTCTCTTTTCAAAATAATAGACAAAAAGTATAATGGAGAAAGTAAATCATCACAAGTTGAAATCTTCACCCTACTGCTTATGATCTGTATGACTTGTAACTTTTCATTAGTTTCATCATATTTCAAAGGGGGATGTTAATATTCTGAGTACTCTCACAAGAATTAAAGGTGATTTAATATGGTATATGTTACATGACAAAAACTCAATAAGTAGTTTTCATTTTGGTGCTATTCTGTTGGAAATTTAAGGTGTAAGTTGCTAATAAAATATTTTATTGTATTGGAGGAGATACAACTCTGAATTTTAGCTTTCTTCATGATTTGAATATGTACAACATATTTGTTCTATTAAAACATGAGGGAAACGATGATGTGTCCTTTAGCTATTTGATAAGGTAATAAGTCATATACAATTTCATCACAAGAGAACTACTTAAAATACACACTGAAGTATTTGTCATTGTTACTTAAGATACTGGTTAAGGAAAACCCCAAAGGTGTTATAAATGCCAGTCTTGTTTCTTTTCTTTTCTTTTTCTTATTTCTTGACCTATTCTTCCTTGTAGCCTAACCAAGGTATAGAATATGGTGCCTATCTCATAATCTAATTGTTTAAAGACCTTTCCTATATAGACAATTTTTCTTTTCTTTTTTTCTTTTATTTTGGTGCATTGTAGTCATACATCTTGATTGGATAAATGATGATGGAGACCTCTGATTCTCTAAATTTATTAACATACATTATTGCATTTTAAGAGAGAAAAGAAAAAGAGAACTTATTATTCAAAAAATCCTTAGAAATTTAGAATACAGGATTTTTACACTGAAACACTCTACCTCTTGTGAATTTCTTGACTGGAAATCTTTAGTACCACAATAAAATGTCAAGGATAAACCATAGTTGAAACATAAATACAAGTAAGTAAAAAAGAGGTATCTAGCCAAGGTTACAGATGAGGTAAGGGACTAAAAAATAGAAGAAGAAATTAAGTGACTAGAAGATCTAGTAGTTTCCAAAATTTTCTAGAAGATTAAATAAAGTATGTTACTTTCAGTATGTTACAAAATACAATAGGAAATAAAGGCTAATTAAATATATAGTAATATTTTAAAATTACATAAATATTATTTTATCTTTTGCATTTTTTCATGCTTGAGCAAGTCCCTATCACTGACAAAGATATGCATTTGTTTTGAGTTAAAATTTTTACAATGAAAATTTTATAAAGAGAATTCAAAGTAATATTAGTTTATAGTTGAGAAAATGCAGTATGTTTGAAAACTAAACTTTTTCAAGAAAGAAAAAGTATTTTCTAAATTATTTTAGCTTCAATTATAATTTTAGAGTGAGGACAAAATTGTTAAACTTATATCACATTTCTAGAAAGGATATTCCTTTTTAAACTAAAATGTCAATTACTACCTCAGAGAATTAAGTTATAAAGTAAGGTAAATCTATGTTGGGTATAAATTGGGAAGAAAAAGAGATAAAGAGGGTCTGGAAATGGGGTCATATACTTCCTCCTCCTTTCTCTTGAGATGGAACTTCAGAGTAGGGGGAGAGCCAAGTAAAATAGAAATGGGTGAGACCAAGAATGGAACTGTGAAAACTAAGGGAAGCTGTGAAGTTCAAGGTGAAGCCCTGTGTGTGGCTTTCCCACGCATGATTTTGAGGAGGTAGAAGGCAGTAGGCAGATAGGGAAAAGGCCTCGGTAGAAAAAAAAAAAACCCTAATTTCCTGAGGGGCAACGAATATCTGAAATTCCAAAGTCTCAGCGATAAGAAGGACCAGAGCTTCACAAAACCATCTGGTTACTAATCAACAAACCCAGGAGCTATCACCTGAGCAAGTCTGGCACTCCCGAAAGGAGACTCTTCAAAGGACTTTCAAATACCCTATGCAAATTCTGAGATCTGCTTCCCAGAATTCCCAGAATCCCAAAGTCACCACAACCAAAAGAGGACTTGCAAGCATCGGCAAAGGTCCTAGCCGGCCAGCAAATTGGGTTTTTCCTTCTTGGGACCCCCTCCCCTTTTGGGGAGCTGTTCTCTCTCTCGCAGGTCGTGTTAGCCCTGAGAGAAGGCAGAGTGCAACTGAGGGCACGTGGCCCAGGCTGCTCTTGGGTAGTGACCTAAAGGCAGCTACTGTACACCAGAGACCCGACAGCCCGAGAGGTGTTCTGCCACTTTCCCTATTTCTTTCTGGCAGATCACGTGGACTCTGGAAGAAAGCAGCCTGCAGCTGAAGGCAATTCAGCTTGGGCTACTCTCAAGTATTGTCCTGAAGGCAGCTGCTGGACCTCAGAGTTCCAGCCTCTTTGGGGTGTTCAGCCACCGTTCCCTATTCCCTGCTGCTTCCAATAAACCTTTTACTCCCCTTCCTGAGGTCTGCGGGTGTCATTCTTCGCTCACTGTAGACAAGAAACCTGTAAGGAAATGCCAAGTTTCTTCTCAAGAAACTCCATTTCATCTTTGATGAAACACCAGGTTTCTTCTCAGGAAATTCCCGTTTCATCTTGGGGAGCTCAGAAGAAACCCCTGTTTCAATTTGGGAGTGGTGCTGCACTGTTGATGGAGGAAGATGGCTAAACAGAAAAATCTGAGGCCCATTTCCTCTGGTTTGTTCCATAGGTACGGTAGGAAAAAAATCCTTGTGTGCTTCAATGGGGAAATGTAGAAGTGCTTGGAAGGTCTGGGAACAAACAGCAACCTGAGTTTAAACTGACTGAATAAAGAAGGGACTAATGGCTTCTTTCATTGTTTGGTGTATGTATTGTCCCAAAGTGTCTCTTTTTGCCACATATCTTTTTGAGACTTCTTTCTTAAAAGTTAAACTATTTGGGAATAAAAAAATGGAATTATACTCAATAAGCAGTTATATTCTATAAATAAAAAATTAAATCGAGACTATATAAAAACATGAAGAGAAGTCTTTCATAATGATGTTTGATTTTATATAAAATTTATTGTGGTAATAAACGGATTCATTTGAACAAATGTTTGGTTCATACTATTAATTGCCTATAATAAATTGACTTAGGAATTGTTTTGGTCCATGGACCTGAAGAATATGATCAGTACTAATACTATTAAAATAAGTTTTAGGAGTTTTTATTTTTTATTAAGACATTTAATGAAACAGTAAAAATAAAATAAAGAGGATATTCCCTGTCCAGAATTAAATTGCCAAGAGTAGACAGAGCACAGTAGTGAGTATCAGCATAGTGTCCACAAAAATAGGCAGGGTATGAGAAACTGCATGGTTGATGAGTCCAAGCACCAGACCAAAGAACAGCAAAGATCAAGAGTATTTTTCATGATTTTGAGACTCCTACTGATAATATTCCCTAGGTCACAAACAGTATTTACCCATATATCAATATACTATGTTAGAGAGAAGCTAATCAGGATTAAGACATTTTAGGAGGCAAAACAGTGAAATTTTTAAAATAAAATGGTCCAGGTATTCAATTCATATGAAATATCACCTAAGGCCAAGAAACATGAGGAAAAAGGTTAGTAGTTTCAGCAGAAAAAGATAACATTTATTTGCATATCTTATGTCAGTGAGTAAATGTTGATCATTTAACATCTAAAATAGAAAGATAAATGAAGAATAAAGGAAAACATTTAGAACCACATTTCTTTTTATTTTCTCTCTTGCCTTTTTTATTGTGCCTAAAAAACTTAACATATAGGTGTGAGCTAATTTTTTCTCCTTTTGTTTTTCTCTGGTATTTTTTAAAATTATTTTATTGGTGCACTGTATTCATACATCATAATGGGATAAAAACTTGTGTAGACATACATGCACACATCGCCCAATTAGCCCCTACCCAATCCCCACCCCATTTCCTCCCCATCCCTCCTTCCCATGGTTGGCTTAGTGGTTGACATCTAATATTATAGCAATTTATCCAAAATTAACAATGATAATCTCACATAACAGATTCATTTGTCTGATATCAAACTTTTGATCACTTAGAGATAACATTTCAGTATTTCTTTCTTACCAGAGAATATTTTTTTAAGGTAAAAGTACCATACATTTTTTTTTCAGAAAAAATTTCAAGCCACAGTCTTTCTGTACCTGCTGACCCTATTTAGTCAGATTTATGAGATATCCCCAAGTTAACCTTGTGACCGTGCACCATCTGAAAAAAATTGAGAACAACAATGACAAAATCTTGTTGAATTTAAGTTTGTAAGCATCATTTTCCAATGGGGAATTTGTTTAAATCATTTGATCTTGAATGTAGAAGAAACAAACAGCAAGAAAAACTGAAGCATCTAATAAAGCAAGCACCCAAAATATGACTTAATAAGGAAGAAATCATGATGTACCTTGAATCATTCATGACCATGATGATTTAAAAAACCATAAACCACTTAGTTTGCAGGATAACTTGTCAGTTTGGGTTTTTTCATTTTTATTAGACATATCACCTTAACAATCCCTTTGTGTTTTTGTTAGGCCCTGCCAGGTAGAACACAATTTCAATTTGGCCCATTACCAGTGATGTTAATTTGTTAAGAAGATGTCTGTCAAGATTCTCTGTTGTAACTTTATATTTTTGTGATTAATAAGGATTTTGTGGGAAGTATATTGTGTGTATCCAAATATTCTATTTTTCTACTTATGAAACTTTTTGCTTACTAGATTTAGCACTTAATGATTTTGCTTGGCTCAACCAATCATTGCTAATTGTTTGCAAGAGGTTTTTTTAATTTGATTATTCTTTTTATATTCATTTATGGGTATCTTTTTATAATAAAAACTGTTTTGTCCATTTTTATTTGTTAAGTTACTTATAACAATATTGCATGTAGTTTTCTATTTTGTTTAGTGGATTATAACATGCCATTATTGCTATTATTTTCATGCTAAAATTGTCCCAAATTTGGTCAACAGGTACCCCTTCATGCTGGTTTCTGTACCTTTTTAAAATATCCCTACAATTATTTAGGTAATTCTATACTTTCTGTAAGAACAAAATGTTCCAGGCTCATTTGGTAATTGCTATGACTCAGCCTCAGAATCAATCATTTCTCCAAAGAGTCCTGATTTTTTTAGCAGAGGGCTGTCTTTAAAAACCAAGACCTGAATGATAGGTGTGATCATTACTCTTGAGGTATTGCTGCTTGCAAGACCTCTTAGTGGTTGAATTTGACATAGTTTATTGAATAGTCACCTAGCAAGAAGTACCATATAAAGAGAATATAAATAGACCATATATGTAAACACAAATATGATGCATTTCCTGTACCATCCAGCTCAGAGAGCCCAATATCTGCATCAGTCAGTCCAGAAGGTTTACAACCCCCATAGTAACTGGTCCCAAATGACCAGGACTTGTTTAAATAACTGGTACTTTTCTGATATTTGTCATGCATTTCTTACTTAAGAGTAACCAAAGAAAACTGAATATGTACCATTAACCAATCAAATAGAATGCCTCACTTCTACTTAGTTCTACATATTTCTCTTACTGAGCAGTCCCTAATACTGAAGATTTCCTTTTTTGCACTATAAACCCTTCCCATTATGCTTCAGATGTTTCAGTCTCTGCCAAACACAAATGATGATAGCCGATGCTCTTTCTATAAAAAAAATTTAAATATTTTCATTTGAGTGAGTTTGTTTTACACTAAATCATAAGCATAGTTGGAAAACCTATAAATATTATTTAGTATAGTTCAAGCATTAAATTGCAGTGATTAACTATTAAATAATTCAAACCTCAGAGGTTTAAAACTTGGCTACTTATAGCTGATGAAAACATCTAAAAAATCAGATTTTATTAATGGTGTGTATGTACAAAGTTCTTAAGAATGAGTAATTCATTCATTAATGATATTTATAATTATAATCTTAACACTGCTGTAAGAAATATAAGCAGCAATCATTTTTAGATTTTAAGTATAAATAGAATTAAATTACAATAGGAATTTTGATAAATAAGTAGGTTTTAGCTGTTCTTTGTTTAGAGTTACAAAAATGTAACTATGTCAGATGACAGATGTTAATCTACTTCACTCACTATAGAAACTATTTTATTATCTATCCTATAATATCATGTTATAAACCTTAAATATATACAATATAATTCATTTTTTTCCTGGGCCCCAAGTAAGCACTAGCAGATTAAAAAATGGGACATACTCCCCTGTGTTTTTTCAGATCATAATAGAATGAAACTAGAAATCAACTATAAGAAGACACAATGAAGCCACATAAACATGAGGAGACTGGACATCATACTGCTGAATGAATAATGGGTCATAGAAGAAGTAAGGGACAAAATCAAAAAATTTCTAGAAACAAATGAAAAGAGTGATATAAAAATCAAAATCTCTGGGACACATTAAAGGCAGTATTAAGAGGAAAACTCATAGTGCTGAGTTCTCACATAAGAACAGAAAATAACTAAATAAATAACCTAATGACACATGTCAAAGCCCTTGAAAAACAGGAACAATCTAACCCCAAAGCCAGTAGAAGACAAGAAATTACTCTTCTGTTCCATTAAGATGTATGACTACATTGCACCAATAAAAAATTTAAAAAATAAAAAATAAATATAAAAATCAGAGCAGAAATCAATGAAGTAGAGAATAAAAAATAGAGAAAAGCAACAAAACCCAAAGGTAGTTTCTCAAAAAATTAACCAGATAGATAAACCACTAGCCAACTTAGCCAAAAAGAAAGAATCAACCCACACTATGAAGATAAGAAATGAAAAAGAAGATATTACCACTGACAGTGTAGAAATCCAGAGGATTATCAGGAAGTACTTTGAAAAACTATACTCCAACAAAATGGAAAATTTAGAAGCAATTGACAACTTTCTAGATAAACACAACTTCCTAAACTGAGTCAAGAAGATATAGAAAATTTAAACCAAGCTACAGCTGTCAAGAAGATTAATAAAGTAATAAAGAGCCAACCATTAAAGAAAACCCAGGACCAGATGGTTTCCAAAAAGAAGGTCTTGATACTCCTCATTCTATTTTATGAAATAGAAACAGGATTCTCCCAAATACATTCTATGAAGCCAAGATCACATTAATACCAAAATAAAATAAAAACAGCTCAAGGAAGAAAAGCTACAGGCCTATATCTTTGGTGAACTTGGATGCAGAACTGCTAAACAAACTAGTACCACACCTTCAGAACCACATCAAGAAAATCATACACTGTGACCAAGTAGGGTTTATTCCAGGAATGCAAGGCTGGTTCAACATATGAAAATCATTCCATGTAATTCATCACATAAACAGAACCAAAGACAAAAATCATATGATCATTTCAATAGATGCTGAAAAAGCATTTGATAAAATCCAACATCTATTTATGCTAAAAGCACTGCAGAGATTTGGAACAGAAGGAACATACCTCAACATTACAAAGGATAAAGGCCATCTACAAAAGGTTCACAGCCAACATTATATTAAATGGGGAAAAAACTATGAGAATTTTCCTTAAAAACAAAAACAAGACAAAGAGGTCCATTGTCATCACTTCTTTTCAATATAATACTTGAGACTCTATCCAGAGCAATAAGGCAAGGCAAGGAAATCAAAGGAGTACAAATAGGAAAAGAAGAACTCAAACTTTCACTATTTGCATATGACACAATACTATACTTAGAAGATCCAACAAACTCAGCCAAAAGGCTTATAGAAATGATTAACAAATCCAGCTAAGTGTCTGGATATAATTCATTTTTAGAAAGAAATGTTTTCTTTTATATTTATATCAACCACCCTTTAAATATACATGTATTATAAGTAATACATATATACTATACATACATATAAAGAAGAAGAGACAGAAGTAGAAATAAATGATAAATACTTAGAAAGTAAGCAGGATTTGAGGTTAGATGTGATGGGGTCACTATTTTGGATATTGAATAGATGAAACTGGTGAACATTATGCTAAGTCAGATTAATCAGTCACAAAAAGTAAAAATCATATGTTCTCCCTAATATGCAGATGCTAGGGAGAAAATGGGTCATAAGAGGAACTCTAGACAAAGGAAAAACCATAGATGAGCAAAAAAGGTGACCTAACTCAGGATGATGGGAGGGGGAAGAAGGAAATTTTCTTATGTACATGATGTACATTCACAAACATATAGTCAATCATTAAACTAATCATGAGAAAAAGGGAAGGGGAAGGGAATGGGAAAAATAGAAAAAAACTGAAAAATCTCTTTGGGTGAAATTTTATTTGAACAGAGATATGAAAAGAGTGAAGAAGTAAGATCTGCAAAGTGTTTGGGGAGTGAGTTTACAAAGGAGAGAAAATAGGCAGTAAGAAGGCTTTGAAGATAGCACAGCTGGAAGGAAGAAGAGATGAGGAAAAGCAGAAAAATAGAATAGAAGGTGATGCAGAACCTTGAATGTTAAGGCAAGCCTGAATTTTATTCTAACTATGCTGAAAAGGAATTCTGAGACTTTTATATAAAACAGTAACATAATCAAACTAATATCTTAATAAGATCACTCTGACTATTGTATACTTTTATACTGAACAAATTGGGGCAATTATGAACAATGAAAATACTAATTAGGAAATAATATAATATTTCAGATGACTGATGATTAGATCATTGACTAGAGTAATATTGGTAAAGATGGTAAGAAGTGGTCAAATTTGAATATAAATTTTGAAGGTAAACTCTAAGATTTGCTTTATTTTCTTTCTTTTCTCTATTTTTTTTTTTTTTTTGCTACTGGACATGAAAGCTAGGGGCCTTCTACCTCTGGGCTATACCCCAATTTGGTTTATTTATTTATTTATTTATTTATTTATTTATTTATTATTTTTTAGTTTTGAAACTCTCGATAAGTTTCTGAGGCTGGTTTCAAACTTGAGATTCTCCTCTCTGTTTCCCAAGTATTTGGATTACAGGCATATACCACTATGCTTTTCTAGACATTTGATAAGAAGAAAGTGGATTGAATATATGCAATAGAGATCATATGTGAAAGCTAGCCCTGAGAATTCAGAAGAGTTAGTGCTAGCAAAATGTTTTTAAGTTCTTTCTCTGTAATAAGCAGTTAAGAAGTCCTATAAATCTTAGTTGTTTCATCTTTTGAGCACTAGATACAATCTACTACTGACAACATTACGTTAATAGCATAGCATTTAGTAGATTGACATACTGTCTTTGTTAATTAGCGATAATTTGCTGCCAAAATGTATCTACAATTATTTTCTTGGCATATTTCCTTGACAGCTTTTTAATTAGATGTTCAAATACAACACTAAAGGTACTATAGATACCTTACTTTATGTAATATAGTATCTGTTCAATCCTTTGACTCATCTTTGGTGCACATCTTAGTCCATTTTGTGTTACTATAACATAATACCACTTACTGGGTAATTTTTAAGGAAAATAAATTTTTCATAGTTTTGGAGAATGGAAAATCCATTATGTTGGTATTTGACAGAGGATCTTGCTGCATCTTCTCATGGTAGAAGGCAGGGGAGAGAGAACAAGAGAGGGTTGAACTCACTTTTATAACAAGTCTTCTCTCAGGATATTCTCATTATTATGGCATTAATCCTTTCTGAGGGCAGAGCCTTAAAGGTTTATCTTGAAAGCCATTTCATTGAAGATTAAGTCACTGGCACACATACTCTGGAGGACACATTCAATCCACAGCAGTGCCTAAAAGCATATCTGCAATAGTAGAACTGAGTAAATATTAGCTTTATGTTGAAATGTTTCACTGGAAAATATGTAACAATCAGAAAGTCATCTTATCAAAAAACACTGTAAAATTTTTATTATAGGAATTTTCCATATTTTTTCTTCACAGCACAAAGACAAATGAGAAATAAAAAGGAACAGGGTATTTCTTAAAATAAAGATCCCATATCTAAGTTCTTTGATCAATATTTTTACTTCTGAAGGTCTACAAGGGTTTGGTGAATTTGCTTAACCCTTATTTAAAATGAACATAATAATGTTTTCTTTCTACATTTTGAAAGGTGTAAGACCTGACGGGAAGTGTTGTCCTCACATCTCTGGGAGAGACCCACAGATAATGACAGTGGTGCTTACAGTTTATTAAATGATGTCTCAATTGACCAGCTGTTGTTTTTAGAATGGCTCTATGATTGGCTAAGCAAAGATGCCATGTGACTAGCTTCAGATGGGCAAGAGCTCTTTTGAATCTGTCGCCCTTGACTGAGTCGGGCTTACAGGGTTAAGAAGACCTGGGGAAAGGGAGGGGAATCTGCATGTTGTTCCATTTTGGATCTTAGAGGGAAAATTCAAGAGTTTTCATTCCAGGATCATTTCCAAGTGCTGCCAGCCATAAAAGTGATATTATCTAATGACGGAACTCATTCAAGATTATAAAATACCAGGTATGAAAAGCAAGTTAAAGGGACTGATTCATATTGTAAAATCTATTTATCTTTCCTTATGCTCAACTAAGTTTCTTATGGTGGGATTTAAAATTTTTACTTCTCATGCTTACATTTAAATTCTTTTATGTTCAAATTTTAGTGTCTCAAGCCTTAAATGAATGATCACATATTTCAATTTATTGTTAAGAAATGTACTTCTAGTCAATTTAGAAATATTTAGGGAAGTTTATAATGTTATAATATAATGACACTTGTTTTGTTTGAAAAGTTTATTTTTGTGCTTCTCGGAGTTTGTACCATGGGCAGATATGAACTTTTGGGGATTGGTGAAGTTAAAATCCTTTCATAATAATATTAAAATACCATTTGCAATCTCATTGTGTTAGCATCTGTATTGATAAAGCAAAAGCAATTATGAGTAAGTCTCTTGATACTGTAGTGTGAATCAAGACAGTGGCACCCAACTGCTGGGTGCCATTAAATTTCTTATTTCTAGTACTCCAGAAAAAAGGACCCCAGTTTCATTTACCTTTTTTTTTTTTTTAACTGGAGACTAAACCCAGGGCCCTATGCATGCTAGGTAAGAGCCCTAACACTAAACTATTTCCCTATCCTAGAAGTCTAAATTGCCCATGCTGGCACTGGGCTTGTGATCCTCCTGCCTCAGCCCCCTGAATAGCCTGGGGTTACAGAGTTACAGGTGTGCACTCCCAAGCCTAATTTAGGATTATTCTTGATGAAGCATCCCAAATTATTATTAAGTCTTCATCATTGAGTACTAATATTTCTTAATGGTCTGGGGGGGAGTGAAAAGTATGTATGCACAATTTTATTACATACTGAAGTACTATGATTATCTTGAGGAAAATTCTTGGATACTTGAAAGCTAAAATAGCTATGATTTAAAATGTGACTTTATTTTTGCTTGACGGTACTACTGACAAATCATAGTTATATAGACTCAGGTTTTTGGCAGACAGTTATTAAAATTAATGAAGTGAGCTTATTACTTCAAGAGAAAACAATGTTGTTAATGATAATATTCCAACTCTTACATCAAAATTAGAATTTAAAATTTTGAGTACTTCCTTGTTAATTTGACTGCTTCCCAGCACTTTTCAGGTTTTTATCATTAGATTAGTGTTATATTCAAGGATGATTTTAGAATTGATTATTATATGATAAAATGTGGCAACATTTAGGAGATCTGCAAGAGTATGTGAAGTAAATTAACCAACTTATTATGAATAGTCAGTGTATAATATTACAGTATCATACAACAGTTCCACCCATCTATGATGGAGACTGATGGATTTTAAAATAATACAGTAAAAATTTTCATTGATATAACTTCAGATTTTATATTACAACTAACCTTTAATAAATCCTTTTGAAGTTTTAGTACAGAATGAAAACCTATCCATAATTATTCAGAAAATCTATCAGAATATTTTTCTAACTACATATATCTGTGTGGAATATGATTTTTTTTTATTTTTTGGTGGTACTGAAGATGGAACCCAGGAGCATCCTCCTCTGAGCTTCACCCTCAGCCCTTTATTTTGTTTTGAAACAGGATCTTGCTAGTTTGAGAGTCTTACTATGTTGCTGAGGCTATCCTTAAACCTATGATCTTCCTGTCTGTGCCTCTCTAGTACTGGGATTAGAGGCCTACACAATTTGCTTAAAATACTTTAATCAAGAGAAAACTTCCATATAGTGAATTCAGAAGTGGATAGACATGAAAGAAATTTTAAATTATTTTGGAAAATATAATTTTTAAAATAAAAGTATGTTGTTATTCCAAATAAATGAATAAATATTATAAATTTCCTCTTATATTTCTAACATGCTAAATTTAATAGATAACTCACAAAAACATAACTCTTTGTAGTCCTTAATAATTTTTAAGCATATGAAAGGGTCTTAATTCCTTATAAAAGGGAAGCCAGATAGAACAGAACTATGCAATGATAGGGTCTTAATTTATTAGGCTTTTGAATAGACTTAAAAATATTTAGGCCCACAAAAATGCTACTGGATTTTTTTTCTATTATTCAGTGACTCAGTCTATCCTGTATTTAACAAAGTGATGATGCATCTAATGATGGTGCAGATCAGACACTTTAAAAAAGTGCAGTGCTGATGCTCTGGGAGCTATTTCTTATTTTAATTAGTGCTTATCTCCAGTCCCCAGGCATTTAACACTTTAGTCATTCCTGAAATCATGCTGAGAATATCTAACAATGCATGCTTATAGATGATAAGAACTTTGTTTCATCCTAATAAAAAAGAGTCCTAGGTTTTTCCTAGATCAGGTGATTAAAATAATTTGAGGTTGGCAAATTCAATGCCGAAAGTCAAATTTAGAAGACTACCCTAATATTCTAGGTTATACTACCCTAGTTGCTGCTGTGGCACCTTATTTTTTATTCTGTGAGTACATACATGTATAATATATGTCTACTATATATGTATATAGTGAATTTTGAATTTGAAATTTTATATTTGTAAATATATGTATAATTTTTTACTGAGATAAATTGGGTAATATTGCTATTTAAGTTGGTGCATCTTAGAAATTATAGGTAAAAACTATTTTAGGAGCTATGAGAACATTTTGAAGTTTACAAATAAAGGGACATTTGAGTATTGTTATTTTCTAAAATTTTTTATATTCCTTTTCTTATTTTTATTTTTGTTTTCCACCCATTTTCTTCTTTTCTGTTCTTATTCCCTATACTACTTATCCTCTTTCTCATCATAAAACCTAGTATGAATTTTCACATTCAAGAAGAGGTTATATTAGCTAAATAAGGGTATATTGCAAGCTTTCACATATAAAAACCTTTTTTACCCTTGCATTAATGTGTCTCTTTTGCAATATTATTCTATATACTTTATCTTCTCTTTAAAATGTGGAGGAAAATACACCAACTTATGTGTACATGTATGAATGTGTCACTTTAATCTCACTATGATGTATAATTGCAGTGCACCAATTTTTTTATTGGTGCATTGTATTCATACATCATAATGGGATAAAAAAAAAAACTTGTGTAGACATACATGGACACATCACCCAGTCAGCCTCCGTACAGTCCCCACCCCATTCCCTCCCCAACCCTTCCTGCCATGCTTGGCTTAGTGGTTAATATCGATATGTTTAAGTACATCATGTGCTTTAGAGAACTTTTTCCCCACTCCCATACCCTCAGTTAAGTTGCCTTATTTGCTCTTCTATAGGATCTCCTCTTTCACCTGGAGCTCCTCCTATAACACATTTCACTTTAGCTTTCACATATTAGGGAATGCATCTGATTTCTTACTTTTTGCGACTGACTAATCTCCCTTAGCTAATGTCCTCCAGTTCCATCCATTTCCCTGAAAATGATGTACTTGTATTTTTTTAAATGGCTGAGTAAAATTCCATTGTGTACATATCCCATGCAATGCACCAATTTAAAAAAGGAAAAAAAATTTAAAAATGTATATAGTTTTGTTTGAATGGATCTTGAGCATTTATTAAGTTTATTACTGGTTATAGTGTGTCATCTTTCTCTCTTATGAGTGAAATGATCATATTATCACTCAAAGTTGGATAATACTGATTGTTATTAAATTTGGTATATTTATAATTTGTATCAACATACTTTAAAATATGTTTAGTATAAAATTTTTTTAATGAACTTAGATTTTCTACTTAGTAAAGCACATTGCTTGTAAATGATATTTTTACCTAACAGACTTCAGTAGTCAAATGTCTTTTTTTCTTTCTTATCATATCACAGTATCATAAACACAAATAAAAATGATAATATTTAAATTTCTCATTTTAAGGAGAAAAGTCAAGATTTAGATAAAACTAGCCTATATTAACACTAGCTAATATGAAAATTTATACATGTTTGTCTGTAATCAGTTCTTACAATTCCTACTGAAACAGGCTTGTAGTCGTTTCACTGATGAATATTTATATAGAACTAAAAATAAATTATCCTCTTTTAACTCCTTATATAAGGATATTTGACAAATTTTAGTTGTTTATAATAAATTTATGAAAATTACATAAAATGGTTAAGTCTCTGTTTACAATTCATCTTGTTTCTAAACCAAAGAGTAGATAAGAGAGAATAATTTATAATATTTGAGATATGTCATTAAGCATAAACTTCCTATCTTGCTGTTCTTAGGAAATCTAACTACACCTTCCATAAGGAAATCCTGACCAACAAAAATTGCATCACTGCTGGTTTCATTCATGAACTAGAGATTAAAGTAACCTCTCCTGTGACAGGTACTCTAAGTCATGCATAGATAGTGAGAGAGATAAACTAAGGAATTAGAACACTCATTGGAGTTGAATTAAGCAAATCACATGGTTTAGGAAAGGATAGAGATGAATGAATGTCAGTGTTATATGAACTTGAAACTGAATACAAAATTGGCAGAATTCAATGAGAGTAACAAGTATGGTGTGGATATGGAATAGGGGTTGGGGAGAAATTGAGAGATGATGTGGATCAGATGTGGAAACAGAAACTCCAAAAGCAAAGGTGGAACGTCTTGCGGTGATATCAGCCTCTCAGGCTAAGATTTGGCTTTCGTGTTTGATTTTTCCTGTTATCTATGCCTATGGTATAGGAGGCCAAGGAAAATAAATCATCTCTTTCATTTCTGTTTCCACCCCTCAATATAAAAGTATCTTAATTTCCATTTCAATTTATGTCTAGTTCACAAGACCTCAGGGGAGCTATTTAATTTATTCTATAACTTTTTCATAGAAATTCTCATTTGGATGAGTAAGGACCAAACGAGAGCACTATTTTTCAATATCAGTGCCAATAACCTGCTAGTAATAAAGATAAAACCTATAGCATATCGATTTGCGTTTTGTAATGTAAATGTAGTAAAATGTAGTTTTGCCATGGAACATAGGTTTTTAAAAAAGCTGCACTAAGATGTGTCAAAGCCTCCGTATTGACTAGGAAAATCTAATTTCTGCAAGGGTAACTATAGAGCAGTGACATAAGAGGTCTGCTGGGAGTGGATGTCAGTGGGAGGAGTCCACCCCCAGCAGGGAGGAACTTTGCATCAATGATGTTGTTTAGAGCTGCCAGTGCATGGTGATAATAATAGCCACACCAAACTTAATCAGTTTCCTTGTGCTTTAAATTCTGTTTTGATACTATACCCTCTTATTTCCTGCATGCAGAATAGACTGCTTCTACAATACCTAATTCCAGCTTTATATCCAAATTTATGTTTCAAGTCATTACATACCAGTCCTTCTCTTGCATCAAGTTTAAGTCTTTATAGAACCCACTGTAAACATCTACATCAGCTAACAATTAAACAAGAAGGCTATTTAGAGAAATTGGCTATCTTGATCTTAAGTATAATTTATTATAAGATTCTTTTTTTATCAGCTAGGAAGGAATAAAAATCTTAAAAGAGTTCTGGGAGGCTAGCAATGCAATTTTTGTGTGTAAAATTATTATTAGTATTAGTAATTATTATCATTATTATTATTATTTTCCAGATCAAGGTAAATGTGGGAACATATTATGGTTCATAGGTCCAACTTCCAGAAAGAAATATGACAAGAAAGCGAGTCAGTGTTAATTGACTACCTACTATGGGTCTATATCTGAAACTAGATCACAACTAAGAAGCAAAATTTTAGTTTTTGTTCTTTAGGGTTTCAAATGGAGTCAGAGAGAAAAAACTGGAATACAAAAGACAATAGCAAATAACACTCCCTCTCATTAAGGTCTAAATTGTGAGTCATTGATTATAAATAATAGGAAAGTCACCCAGAGAAAAGACAAAGAGTTTTATAATAATACACTGGCACTACAAAACCGTTGATGAAGTTGTAATGTTTATTCAGTGATTACTTTTTTAAGATAATATTCCAAGTCACTCACATTCATTATTTCATTTGTTACGGATAGGGTAGCCAGGCCACTATTGGGGCTGTCAAGAGTGGGATCAGTATTTGCAACACGGCATGCACAGAGAAATATTGCAGAAAATAAAAACCAGATGCTTCCCCTAATCAGCAATAACTAGGAGGAACGGGGCAACAGGAAGAGGTCATAGAAAGGGCCCTATAGTGAAGCAATTAAGGTGACCAATCAGAGGGTATGGAATAGGGGAGGACGAAGCCTCTTTAAAAAGCAGGAGGTACATAAACAAATGTATCAAAGTTAATCACCAAACAAGCATGGGATCGAGGGAGGGGGAGGGAATGGGATGGGGAGTGGATGAGGGCTAATTGGATGATGTGTGCTTGTATATCCTCTCAAGTCTTGTATTCCAATGTGATGTGTGATTACAATGCACCAATAAAAATAAATTAAAAATAAATAAAAGATAGATTCTATTTGCATCTTCATTTCATAGATAAAGAAACGGAGGCAATCAAGATTAGGAGACTTATCTAAGGTCACAAAATTAGTGGCAAAACAGCATTTGGGTTTAAGCAGTCTGTACCCAGGAACTGTCTCTTAAACTGCTACGCAAATTGTCAGAGATTTTGTTGAGGAGGAAGTAATTAGTTCTTTTATAGAATCACATTTAAGTGAGAGAAAATAAAAGGGAGAGCACCACAGAGGGAAAGAAGGTTGTAATCATAGATAAGAAATGACAAAGTTAAAATGACTATTACATATCTCAGGTATGACAAAGCTTAATAAGATTTGAAAGTTCATGGTGTGATGCATTATGGGAAGTTAAGTTGGGATGAATTTGATTTTTAAAGCATTCTTAATTTCACTGAGTTAATACTTCTTTAATTCACCTAATTCTTGATGAGATATAATCAACCATTAAAATGTTTTAATAGTCACATAACAAAAACCATATTTGTGTAAAATTAAGTTTTTAGGTTTTGTTTGTTTGCTTGCTTGTTTTTGTTTTGGTACTGGGGATTGAACCCAAGAGCATTCTATCTCTGAGCTACACTCCCAGCCCTAATTTTTTGAAATGGAGTCCTGCTAAGTTTCTGAGGGTCTTTCCAAATTGTCGAGGCTGATCAGATCTGTGATCCTCCTATCCCAGTCTCAGCAAGTACTGGGATTACAATCATAGGCCATGACTCCTGGATGTGCAATTCATTTTTAATTAGGATGAAGTACATTGGAAAGAAAATAGAACAAAAGTCATGGAGTTCATATAGAAATCTTTTAATAATTTAAGCTAGGTTGGGAAGAGATGACAATATATGGACTAGAGAAACAATTTGAGAGACTAATTATCAAAATCATTGGATGAATACAAAGACTGAAACTGAAGATTCAGTATCCTTCAAACTCTGACAGCCGGTGGGAACATAAGGTGGTGCCAATAAGAGAGGGAAACTTAAGGGAAACTTAGAGGCACAAAAATTAGTTGGATTTAAGATACCTGATTCTATTCTCTGAAAGCAGGATGGTGTTCTTTTGACCATTTTAGCCTCAGCACTATGCCAGGCACAGTCCCTGGCACATAGTAGGTGGATAAAATATTTCTTAAACAATTTTATGGTAAAATAATTAAAGAAAGACTTTTGATATGCCAAGCCTAAGTTTCTATGTACTATTTTCAACTCCTAAGAAGTTGAGGAAATTATATTGCATATGTAAAAAGTAATTTGTGGGCTACAATGTAAGTGGTATACAATATTGATTTTTATCATGAGTAGACTTCACACAGAAAGCAGAGGAGATATGCAAAACTCCAAAGAAAAATGGTAACACAAATAAAAGATCGATGGCATTAGATATTCAGGCAAGTGTTTCCTGAGAAAAGGCAGAGAGAAAAATAACACTTAATATCTGCTAAATAGTAATTTGAAGGAATGTTCTAGAAGCAAGTTGTTTTGTTTCTTTTATTTGATGTTCCATATTTGTATAAAGTAGATATTGGAATTACTCTTTTACTAATGAAAAATCCAAGATTTATAGTTAAACTTGCCTAGTTATAGACAGCTAGTCAAATATAGAGCTTACTAAAGAGATTATGCTTTAAGACTAGAGAGGATGTAGCTCAGTATTAGAACACTTGCCTAAAATGTTTAAGTTCAATCCACAGACCTGCAAAAAAAAGTACAATATATTTTAGTTCAAACAGCACTATCTACTCCACCAGACTGGGGGTATTTAAACCAGAAAGTTAGGGAAGCAGGTGCATATAAAATGTTGAATGGAAGCATAGGTTTTTTATTTTAAAAGTAAATAATAAACTATATGGAGATACAGACTAGTAAATAGAATAAAACATCCGATTTCCTATCTAGCATATATGCTTTTTATATAAGAGTGTCAGTAAGTTTTACTCGTATTCTGTTTAGACATTGCTAGAGAGTATGAAATCTTTAAGAAGATAATTCATTCCATATGGGTCAACATTGATCTTAAATTTTATAAAAACTCTTAAAATAGTGAAATATTCTTATTTGTTGTTTTGATTATGCACACTGTAAAAAGGGAAATAATCTCTCTTCCATATGACAAGTTTATTCACAAAATACTGCTGTTACAAGACCCTTAAAGCTCAGAAAATACAATGGAGAATCAATAAATGGGATAGTCAAATTACAAAGACAAAGAATTGAGAATTTATATAAACATGAAATAAAACAGTATCTTTTTATTATCTTAGTAGTGCATTGTGATTATGCATCAGAGTGAGGTTCAATGTGATACAAACAGACATTTGCACACAGCACTTGGTGCCTTTCACTCCACGTCCACCCGGCTCTCCCACCCCCTCCTCACAGTAGTGAAATTGATAGTAAGATCCTCACATAGCACCACTGTATTATGCGAACTGTTTTAAAGCAGTATTTTCAAATGTCTTTGTTATGAATTCCGATCAGTAAAATAATTTGGGGTGTGCATTCCCAATTTAGGTATATAAACATAAATTTTATTCATGTACTGCTATGCTAATATATTCTAATATATTCTAAAATCTATACAAAATAGAAATTTTTAGAAGAATGACATGGTACAAAATATTTTACATAATTTTAGCAGTATAAAAACTTTTCTGATAATAAAATATAATTTAATACTTATATGCACAGTATCAATACACTAATATGTGACAATAATGTGATTGGCAGGGTTGATTAGGCCATCATAATTGCTTTTTGCAGCTGACAATCAGTTCATCAGAGGAGTAAAATATTTGTCATTTCTGCCTTTTAAAATGAACTTCTCTCAAAGGGCTTTTTCAGAGATTAAAGATCATCCCGTTCAGCACAGTAGAAATGCAGGGCCAGTTATATGATAATTAAAATACAGAATGAAATAAGAGCATGTGTGAATGTTCACCGACAGGACGTGTGGCTTGTTTGTCTTCTCTGAACCAAAACATCTTCACTGCATTAGTCAAATATGCTCCCAAGAAGCCTGGGACTCTGCTCTGGGAACATACTATGATTAGTTTCTGGTCTTTGCTGAAGTGTAAGGGCTTTGCAGACAGAAATGAGTATTTTTTGCTCCACAATTAATACACTATATGGCCATAGCAGGTGCTCGATAAATATTGCTTAGGGACTGAATAAATGAAAGTTTGAGGCCAGTAGTGAGAAATACTGTTAATTTTAAAATTCTATAAATGACAAAAATGATTGATTATTTTAGACAACTACACTTTGGAATGTGAATTATATAAATGTAACTACTAACTAATTTTAAAATAAAGACACACATATATCATATATTTATGAATGTGATATCATAAATATGATAAAACCTAAATATGTTTTATTTTCTCATTAAGAATCTTGAAAAACTTAACCATATTGTCAAGAGAATACTTCTGTTGTAGTCTAGGCTGATTCTTTCTCCTTTTCCACCTGACCTTCTCTTTCTTTCTCCACTCTCTTTCTATTCCTTCTCTTGACTTTTTTTAAATTTCCTATCACTTGTTTTTCTCCTAGTTTCTCTTTCTGCTTCCGTTTCTATTAATGCTTCTCTCTCCTCCCTGCTTCTCCTTTTAGTTCTTCTAATGTCTATGGCATTTTTTTGGTCTGTACCAACCAGCATAGTTGCAAGTACAGAATAAAAGAGAAAAACAGAAAAAAAAGAAATCATAATTCAAAAATATGTATCATGCTGGGCGTGGTGGCACACGCTTGTAATCCCAGCATTTGGGAGACAGACCAAAGGATTGCAGTTTGTGAACAGCCTCAGCTACTTAGCAAGGCCCTTCGCAACTCAGTGAGACTCTGTTTCAAAACTAAAAAGACTAAAAAATAGGACCGGTAATGTAGCTTGGAGGTGTAGCTTGGAGGTATCAATGTTCTTGGGTCAATTCTCAGTATCGCAAAAAGAAAAAGAAAAAAGAAAAAGAATATGCATCATGATGACTATCCTGAAAAATTGAAAACAACTTTTTCTGACACGGAAAAATAGTGTTCTCTATATTTTTACCCCTTAGGCATAAACTATCAAGCAAATGAAAACCATCAGAGCTTCACATTAATGCTAAGTGTGATACTGCACATAGATTAATAGGACACAATCCACCAACAGGATCTCAAAAATCATCTATTTTATTTCATTTTTTATTTTTTGGTGGTACTGGGGGTGGAACCCAGTGGCTTTCTACCTCCAGGCTACACTCCCAGACATATTTTGTACTTTATTTGGAAACAGAGTCTCACTAAGTTGCAGAGAGCCTCACTAAATAGCTGAGGCTGGCTTTGAACCTGCGGGATCCTCCTGTCTCAGCCTCCCAAGCTCTGGGATTACAAGAGTGCACCATCACGCCCGGCTCAAAAATCATCTATTTTAATGTAGTTTTTTTGGGAGGAGAAATTGGAGATTGAAGCCAGGGACATTCTATTTTTGAGCTACACCCCTAGCCTTATTTTATCTACTATTTTGAAAAGAGTTTCCCTAAATTGCTAAGAGCCTTGCTAAGTTGTGGAGGCTGGCCTTGAATCTATGATCCTCCTGTCTCAGTCTCCCAAGTACTGGGATTATAAGCATGCACCAGCAGCTCAATTAAAAGGTCCTTAATGAGTTTATGTAGTAGAATCTATGGTAAATCTGTTGAAAATGATACACATTTTTTAAGACAGATGCATACAAGCAAAACTTTATAAATCCAATTTACACATATCATTAGACTCTGGAGTTTGTCCAAGCCCTGAAATCATCATTTTTCTCTTTTTATCCATCTATTTTCCTACCTACATACATATCCATTCATTCATCCACCTATCTATACATCTATAAAATGATCTGAAGGTGCTGTCCTCATTAATTACACATATTCATTGGCTCCCTAGCTTCCAGATCATGTTTCTATTTTTTTTTTTTTTTTTTTTGGTGGTACTGGGGGTGGAGCCCAGGGGCTTTCTATCTCCAGGCTATACTTCCATACCTATTTTTAAAAATATTTTATTTGGAAACAAGTTCTCACTAAGTAGCTGAGGCTGGCTTCGAACCTGTGCGGTCCTCCTGTCTCAGCCTCCCAAGCGCGGGGATTACAAGCGTGCGCCACCACGCCCGGCTTCTATTTTTTTTATCCCAGAAAAGAAATTAGACAGAGGATTTTTTCTTTTTTTCTTTCTTTGCACATCTCTGAAATTCTCACAGAATTTCTTTTTAAATACTACCATCATTTCCAAAAACTAATCAATGTGCCATGAAAGAATACTTCAGTTTACACATGTGGTGGAGAGACCTTTGGATGTTTTAGATGAGTTCCAAAAGGTTCCCGTGGTTACTTCCTATGGTATTCTCTTATCTTTGCTGACTCAAATAGAGGAAGCCCTATTAGTGGCTCCATTTCCAATCAATAACCTTATTGTGTTAAATAAGAAAATACTGTAGGTGACTAAGTAGATAGCATTGCTCTACTAGAGGTGCTAAAAAATACCTTGCTCCAGGAAAGAAGCAGGTTGAATTGAGTAAAGCATTGGGGTAAGTTTCAGAATGAAATGTCTTCAAACTCGTGGTTCAAAGTTGTCAACTATCCCTCTGACAAAAAATGTGATCAAGTAGCAAATAACTTAAAAACATATAATGGCTCCGAAGTAGAATGAATACCAATACAAAAAAATAATAAAAGACAAAGATGTCTTCTATAGTACAGGAAATACATCAGTCTTTGAGGAAGAATATCTATTTGGATGGATCTACTTGGGAAAATAAGAAAAAACCCTAGGTGTGGAGTTCCCAGTTCATCACCTTGATGAAAAAAAAAATCTGTACAGAAGAAATGCAGTCCAACCTGGAGTCATGCAATTCTTTTGAGCTTTGTAGGATGATGTAAATATCTATTCATAAAGCATTTCACTATGATGCTTCTTTGTTGTTATTCCTGAGTTTGGTCATTACTCGTTTATTGGCCATTCAAATATCCAGGACACAAATTATTTGCTCTGTCTCTGTTGGGTACCACTTCCTATATCAATATTTTGCACAGTATTATTGATCATATGCAATTTTGCCATTTGATTTTGATGTTATCACTATGTCTTTAAGAGAAATTTTTTGTGTGGGTCTGGGGATGGAACCCAGGGGCATTTGACCTCCGAGCCACATCCCCTGCTCTATTTTTAATCTTTTTATTTTGAACCAGGGCCTCACAAAGTTGTGGAGGGCCTCACTAAGTAGCTGAGGCTGTCTGCGAACCGCGATCCTCCAGTTTCAGCCTCCTGAATGCTGGGATTAGAAGCGTGTTCCACCATGCCTGGCCTTAAGAGAAATTTTAAAGATAAACTCTTTTGGTGGAAAGATCCTCGACATTAAGAAATTTAATTTTAATCTGTGCTTTATTGTTTACCCTACCATGTAGCATTTATGGTATCTATCAAGTTGGATACTAGACTCAAGATTTTTTAAAAGATTACCAGTGCTTGTCAGTTAGCAAATACAGTCTTATTACTATGCAACCCCAAAACATACATTCTTAGACTTCCTCAACCATGTAAAAATGTTAACACAAATGACATTAGTTAAGCTTCGATCTACTAGACCTATTTTTTTTTAAAGAGAATCAGGGTTGAAAGCATTATGAAAAAAAGTAAATCTATACACTATAGATATAAAAGCATAATAAAGAAATTTCCAAAAGTTCAACTTGAAGTTAATTTTTAAGTTTTTATTACTTAAAACAATTTGTAGCTGGGCATGGTGGCACATGCCTGTAATTCCAGTATTTAAAAGGCTGGGGCATGAGGATCTCCGTTTCAAGGCCAGCCTCAGCAACCTAGAAAAATCCTGTCTCGAAATAAAAAATTAAAAAAAAAAATAGCTGGGGGCATAGCTTCAATGCCTGTGGGTTAAATCCCTAGTAACCATAAAAAATTGTACAAAAATATTTTGCCATAACAACAATCGAAAAATGAAAATAAATGAACATTTGATTATTGGAAACAGATTTTCAGTGCTACTGATATTTATTTATTTATTTATTTATTTATTTATTTATTTATTTATTATTTTGTGGTACTGGGATTGGAACCCAGGGGCATTCTACCTCTGAGCTACAGACCCAGCCCTATTTTTTATTCCTTATTTTGAAACAGGATCTCAATGAGTTGCAAATACATAGCTGAGGCTGTCTGTGAACCATTATCCTCCTGTCTCAGCCTCACAAATGCAGGGATTACAAGCATGTGCCACGACACCCGGATCTGATACTGATTTATTTACTTTGATATAACAACTATTGTTTATGTGTCACATTTTTAATATTTAGTTATACAATAGCTGGAACACAAAAATATGAAAAAGTAAATTCCACATATAGGAGGATAGAAATATATTTTATGGCTACCATAAAATAACCTAAGTAGCAGCATTTCATATATAAAGAATGCTTAATTATTAAATATTTTGTAAGTTCTTTCAGTTTAAAAAATTTCTAGAATATAAAATAATTTCTTAGTTTTAAATTTTTTATTGGTTCATTGCAGTCATACATATTAATGGAATACAAACTGATAGACACATACATCCACACATCACTCATTTAACCCTTTCCCAGTTCCTACCCCATTCCCTCTCACCTCTGTCCTTCTCATGTTTGGCTTAGTGATTGACTTTGATATGTTTGTGAACGTACATCATGTACATTAAGGAATTTTCTTCTCCCCCACCATCGCCCCTAGTTAGTCCTTATTTGCTCATCTATGGTTTTTCCTCCTTCATCTACAGTTTGTTCTATGACCCCTTGCCTTCCTAGCTTCCGCATATTAGGGAGAACATATAAGTTTTTTTTACTTTTTGTGACTTTGATTCTACGATTACATCATTGAAAAATGGAAATCCCCAAAACTACTAAAGGCTGTCTAAAAGAATACTGTATAATTTGTGAAGTTTCTCTTTACTGCTTAAAATTAATAGATAAATTGTTTTAGCTACAAGTACATGTATTTTTTTTAGGCAAGGGCATCATTTTAGTACTTTTTATTTGATTCATAATAGGATATATTTACAATTTGAAGATAGTTCTATGGAAGTAAGCTATTTCTGTTTATAATTTTAAGGTGATTTCTTTCTCATATGTAAAGTATGCATTTTGCTTAAAAATAAAAATTTCTACATGAAACAATTAAGTTTTTTAAAAAGTTATTGTTTTGAACATTAGTATAAGCAACTTCAAGACTTACTTTTTGAGTTACAAAAAACTCATGTTTTGAGTTTCTCAGTTCTAGAATTTAATGAGCACAGAAACAGGATTCATGGAGTGAGCCTACCTTATAGTAAGTGTCCTCAGTTTTGTTATCTTAGATTTCTGACTCAATAACAATTAATTTGACAATATATTAAAGGCCACTTGATTTGGTCTCCTTTGTCTTAGGCCTATGACACAGCCATTCTAACCCATGAGACTCGTCGCCTTACTTCAGGATAGCCTCTTCTTTCTCTTCTAAAATCCTTTAAATGTTCATCTTTTGCATACAAGGTCTTACATTTGGGAAGCTGTGATTTCTTTTTCGGTACTGGGGATGGAACCCAGGGGTATTCTACCTCTGAGCTACACCCCCAGCCCTATTTTTTATTCTTTATTTTGAAACAGGATCTTACTATGTTGAAAAGGGCCTCACTAAATATCTGAAGCCATCCGCGAACCGTGATCCTCTGTTCTCAGCCTCCTGAATGCGGAGATTACAAGTGTGCGCCACCACGGCCAGCTTGGGAAGTTGTGATTTTGTACTGAATCTTCTTATGATCCTTCTTCATTGGATAAATGGTATATCAATTGTTTAAAAGTACAAGTCAGAGCCAGGAATGGTGGCACACACTTGTAATCTCAGTACTTAGGAGGCTGAGACAGGAGGATTTACAGGTTTGCAGCCAGGCTCAGCAACATAGTAAGACCCTGTTTCAAAACAATAAATAAGGGTGGGAGTGTAGCTTTAAGGTAGAATGTCCCTGGGTTTGACTCCCAATGCCAAAACAAACACAAGCAAAACAAAACTCCCACATCTTGTCGGGCATCATGGTACACGCCTGTTGTCCCAGTACTTGGGAGGTCGAGACAGGAGGATTTCAGATTCCAGATCAGCTTCAGCAACTTATTGAGATTCCCAGCAACCTAGCAAAACCTTGTTTGAAAACAAAAGTTATTTCAAAAAATAAAATAGGTTTAGGGGTACAGCTCAAAGGTAGAATGCATCTGGGCCCAATCCTAGTACCACACATACACACACACAATATGGGCTGAGAATGTAGCTCACTGGTAGAGCCCTTGCTTTATATGCATGATACGCTGAATTTAATCATCTATAACACAAAGAAACGAACAAAACTTTTCAAGTCAAAACCTAACCCAACCTTCAAACTGTAGGCTACTAGTAGAAATGAAGTTAAATTATTTCTTTGTTCTTGTCACACTTATGTACTAAGTTCAAATTTTTTTTTTTTTTTTTTGCTGTACTGGGAATGAAACCCAGGAGCTAAATACACCCCCAGCCCTATTTTTTCTAGTCCTTTTATTTTTGAAACAGGGTCTCACTGAGTTGTGAAGGGCTTCGCTTAAGTAGCTAAGGCTGTCCATGAACCACAATCCTCCGGTCTCCACCTCCGGAATGCTGGGATTACAAGTGTGAGCCGACAGGCCTGACCCCCTGAGTTCAATTTTTTTTTTTAATATGGAATGCTTCACGAATTTGCATGTCATCCGTGTGCAGGGGCCATGCTAGTCTACTCTGTATCGTTCCAATTTTAGCATGTGTGCTGCCGAAGCGAACACTAAGTTCAAATTTTTAACTTCTTATAAGATCTGAAATTATGCTTGTACTGCTGGATTGGTTCTGATCAGAAGGCAAAAATGAAGCATGACTTACACAATTAAAAGTACAAGGTAGCCAGTGTGTATATAAATCCTAGTGCTTGAGAGACTGAGACGAGAGGATCACAGGTTTGATGCCAAATTCAGTAACACGGTGAGACTCTCAACGACTTAGCAAGATTCTGCTTTCAAACAAATAATAAAATAGGGCTGGCGCTGTAGAATGCCCCTGGGATTCAGTCCACAGCCATTCCCCTCTACACACACTCAAAAAGTAATCAAAACACAGGAAAACCCCATTTCAACATATAAAATCAGTAATACTAAAGCAAATTATCCCCAGGTATTTTTCTGCACCCCAAAAGGTGTTGACACCTTTTGAATTAAAAGTACAGAATAATGAAACATAGGGAAGATAAAATGATGTACAGTAACAGACCAGGAGGAAGTACAAACTCCAGAGTAGAGCTGGGAAGTTTGCTAGCAGCCTCTCTGCAGTCCTAGTTGGAAAGACGGATCCAGCCAAGGCATCTACTTCATGATGAGACCCCAGAGAGACACTGTGGTCCTTTTCTTGTTATAAGGGGCACTACCTAAATTTTGTGGTGAGCTCACTGAGGTCAACTTTTTAGCAGTGGCACATGTTGGCCAGTCTTGGACTGGTGGTCAAATGCTCCACTGGTCAATTATTCCAGACATCTTGGCCTGGAAAAGTCTAGTTAAGCAGATTGACTTATTAAGTACATAAGTGGTAAAAAAAAAAAAAAAAAAAAGCAAAGTGATATACCAGGTAGCTTAAACAAAACAATCAGCATATCAGGTTAGCAAAAGAGCACACGGACCTACCCATTCCAGGGAAACAGGCTAAAAAAAAAAAAAAAAAAGTGAGAAGATTAAGGGAAGGGAAAGAAGTACATTCCTATTCCTTGAAAAACAGGCTAAGAAAAACAAAGAAGATTAAGGGAAAGGGGAGGAAAGTTGAGAGCAATACTCACAGCCACATGCATTACAGCAGTGAGGAGTAGAAGGTGCTTCTGGAGTCGGTTCTAAACATTCTATTCTTCTATCCCTTTCATTTATTTTGAATCCAGGAGAAACTTGGTCAACTTTGTCATATCTGAACTTTCTCTTTGAGATACTGGTATAATGAAATCTTTCGTTGCCTTTTCTCCATTGACATTTTGGATCACACACTGTCTTTTGAATGATAAGTCAATCATTGCTGCAGCAATAGAAACCAGGATTCTACCTGCCCACATCTGGCAACATGTGTCTGAGGGTGCTGAGAGCCAATAAAATTAGACTCACATGTAATAATTTCAATGTTATACTACAAATCACTGATGCTTACCAACCCTCAGAATTACATATTGATCCTATGAAGAATATTCTTTTAAAAATCTCTATAGGCTGTGTTAACTAGAACCTAGTGGATCAATTATCTTTATTGCAGTTAAAGCAAAAATCTAAAGAAAATAAGTAATTGGAAATAAGACATATGATAAAAGTTTGGAAAATATTGCTTTTGCAGTCATTAAGATAGTTAGTGATATAGCACTCATACTTAAAAAATGAAAGGAAGTTAAGAGAAATAAAATGCCTAACATTTTTGTGGGCTTTTTAATGACCCAGAACTATCTTAAGTCTTTTATATTTATTATTATATTAGTTACAAATGTTATCTCCATTCACAGAGGGAAAAACTAAGATGTATAAAGGTCAAGGACATCCTCAAATGCACACAAATATTTAATAACAGTGCCAGAAACTGGACTAGGCATCCGACCCAGGAGCCCTGTGTATTGCCATCCTACCAAAGGGAGACACTTCACCTACGGAATAAAAGTTAGTTTGTTTTACATATTTACTGAAAGAAAGAGGGCAACATACACAAACGCCCACATTCATTCATGCACACACAATCACACACACACACACACACACACACAAACACACACACACACAAATGATTTAAAACAGAAGATATCAGGCACAGTGTCTCATGGTTATAATCTCAGTATTTGGGAGGCTGAGACAGAAATCACAGGTTCAGGGCCAGCACTAAAGGTAACTAAAGGACAGCCCAACAGGAAAGATAGTTAAGTTTCGATTTTTAAGCTTTAAAAAGAACTACAGTAATATATGCATACCTACGTTCATAGCAGCACAATTTGTAATAGACAAAATATGGAAGCAACCTAGGTCCACATCAACAGATGAATGAATTGTAAAATTATGGGAAATACACACAATGAAATTCTATTCAGCTATAAAGAAGAACAAAACCATGCCATTCGCAAAAAGATGGATAGATCTGGAGACCATTATGTTAAGTGAGATCAGCCAAGCACAGAAAGAGAAGGGACATATGTTTTCTCTAATATGCCCAAAGTAGGGAGCATTGGGGATACCAGAGGGACTCTAGATGATGGAGGGGAAACCTCAGCAAATCTAGAATGGAAGGATAGGAGAAGAAGAAGGCTGAGGTTGATTAATGGAGGAGCTACATCTGAGTATGTGTAAAAGTATGCATATAGCATTGTTAAACTGGACACTCATTTTTGGGAGAGGGAGAAGGGAAATGGGGCTGGGGAGAGGGCACCAAGCACTGTCTAAATGTATACCATTTTTAATATATCCCACATATAAATAAAAATTTAAAATATAAAATTAGATTGTTTCTGCTGCAATCTTTAGATGCTTAAAAGTATGGCTAAAGCACTTATTTCTCTTAAGTTTTTCTCCCCTAAGTCCTATGATTGAATTAACAATACTGATTTTTAAAATTGTGCTGCCATAAACATGTATATGAATGTATTGCTATAATATTCTGACTAATCCTTAGAAAAGTGGACTACGGTTCACAGACAGTCTCAGCTACTTAGTGAGGCCCTTTGCAACTCAGTGAGACCCTGTTTCAAATAAAGTATAAAAAATAGGGCTGGGGGTGTAGCTCAGAGGTAGAATGCCCCTAGGTTCCATCCCCAGTACCGCAAAATAAATAAATAATAAAATAAATACTGATTTTATTACTTAAGAGATTACATATATAAGGAAAAAATACATATCACATGCCTCATTCCAGAATACTCAAAATTAGTTCTTGTACTTGAACAAGCTTCTTGTATAACATAATTCCTCTACCCAAGCCACGGAGTTTATTTTCTGCTGCATTATTGTGCATCGATATAAGGGCTGATAGTATTTTTATAAATTAAAAAAATAAGAATTATGAGAATATTAACCAGGCATGGTGGTGCATGCCTGTAATCTTAACTTGAAAGGCTGAGACAGCAAGACTGTAGGTTCAAGGCCAGCCTCAGCAACTTAGTGAGACTCTCATTGACCCTAGCAAGACCCTATTTAAGAAAAAAAATTTGAAGGCTGAAGGAGTAGCTCAGAGGAAAAACTCGCAGGGTCCAATCCCTAGTACCACACACACAAGAAAAGATTATTTACTGTTTGTAAAATTTTAATTTGGGGTTGGCACAAATCTATCATCTATACTATTAGAAAATGAAAACAATAATGGGGTTTAGTCATGTTATAAAATCTAGTTTTTCTAACCCCTTTTTGTTTGATTTTATAAATTTTCACTTCTGACAAAATAAATACTTCAAAGAGCAATGTTGCTTTTGCTAAATTAAGGTGTAGTTTCCAAGGTTGTTAAATTTATTGGTACAATTTAGAAATTCTTACTTAGAAAGATTTCTTCATACTCAAAATTATATTCATGTCCTTTAATAGTTAATTTTATGCAAATGGAGAATTTGACTTATTTTTTTCCATTTGTCAAATGCCTGAGCAGGATATTATAATGAAAAAATTAAGATTAGATTTATCGTTTCTTCAGTATTTTACATAAAGGCATTCTACTTGAATAACAAAAAACACATTTATAGCTTTTTCTCCTTTAATAACTCCTGGCTCTGAGCCTTTAAAAGTAACTTTTAAATTTATAGTAGCTATCCTGTTACTTTACTGATATTCATTAGATATTCATGTTTTTAAGCTAGAATCTCTGAGGGATGTACAAAAGCCTGTATAGGAAATATTTATAAGTACTGGGGAATTTATAACAATATGATTGATTGAGCTATTTTTAACAATGAAAAAATGAAAAGAGGTTGTTTTATTTTTCTTTATTTGCCTTTTTGGGGATAAATATTTCAATTAAATCTATTATCTAAATCTAGATATCCAGATAATTAAAGCTAAAATGGACAGTATTATAAAAACCCATACAGCCCTACCATTTTACTAATGAGGAAACTAAATGCCAACAAGCTAAGCAGCTTGCCTGTGGTCTTACCACCAACATGGTAGAAACAGGATCCGTGGTCTATAGCCTGGGACTTCACCACACCTGGTGATTCCCACAAAGGGGAGGGACAAATATTTCTAATAAGGAAGTCAGATGTGCCTTCAGTGTACTCTAGTGTTTTGTATTTTTTAAAAAACAAATTGGGGCCACACCTCAATGCCAATCATACTTCCCCAACCGGAATAGTGTGGCCTTCTGAATCATCAGTTCAGATGCACATCGCGAGCCCTTTGCAGCTCCAGCCTTCTGTAAGTAGGTATTCACAGTTCACTGTGTGGAACCAGCTGGCACAGAACTGATCATGTTCTTATCAAGCTATATCAAGACTGTAGACCTCAGTCATTGAACCTGTCAGACTTGTTTCCTTTCTTATGCCAGTGACTGCCATTATTTTCCAGCCTCCCAGCCCTGACCTGGCTGATACAGATCAGATGGTGACTGAATAGAACCTGCCCCAGTCCTGGGTCCATGATGTACGCGTAAGTACTAAGCTTTTCTCAGAAAGAGTTATCAATGGAGACAGATGTTCGCCACTCCTGAGACACGTTGTGCAGACGCTGGCTAGTAGAAATTAACTTAAAACTCAGAATTTTTTGAATTTGTGCTGTGTTAAAGTTTTATTTTGTTGTTTTAAATATAGAAATTTTTTTAAACAAAAGGGGCCAATGTTGTCCTTAATTTTTAAATAATAGAAATGATATGTCATAATATGTAGTAAGTGATATGTAACTATTATGTGATATTTAAACATATATAAAATATGTGCTTCAAAAGATAAAGTGTTTGGTATAATTCATTTAATTTCTATCATATACCCAATAGCATATGATTTTTATCATATATTGATTATAAAGTATATTTAAACAAAGTATAATTAGAGAGTTTACTAGAATTTTCTTTGTTTTAACTCTAAATAAAGGAAATATGACAGCAACGACATGATCATATATCTCATGAACTAAATGGTTAAAATTACAATACTCATACGTAAATAATTATTGAATTAAAATTTAGATTTTACATGTTGTGTCTGTATTGAACTCCAAGCTAATATACTAATTAATAAACTTAATGTAAAATAATTTGTATATATTTATACTTAGGTAATATTCAGGCTATAGAAATTCATTTGATAAGTTATTCCTGCTTAGTCGAAAATTGTTTCTCTGAGAGATTCTTAATATTTCTATAGATAAAAATTTCCCACACATTCTCCACTGACTGACATTTCAGACGGAATCATGATTTTGTGACAATTGTAATTGCTCAGTCATTGGGTTTGTTTCCAGTTAAATAAAATAGGCCTGTGGGCTCTCTAACTCTTAAATGACGAGTGTTCTTATTTTCCCTAATTTACTTTCAGTAACACCAGGACCATTTCATGTATAAAGCTCCCTCCATCAATTCTTTCATGATAGCACGATGTAGCTTATTATATATACTTTTACTAAATACAAGAAAGTATATTTCCTACCAAGATAAAGACAGAATAAGATAAAATATACATCTGGAAAATACTTACTTTGATATTTAACAAACATCCTCATAAATATGATGTAAAGTTTTATATTTACAAGTACTAATAATGAACTTGAAGTTCTCTCACACTCATTTATTTCAGCATCCTCTTCTCAATTTGTGGCATCATTTTTACTTGCTTCTTTACTTTTAATAGTCTATGAAATTTCCATATTGAAGCCTTATCAACATTGATTCTGAGTTATAGAGGATTTTAAGTATAATAATTGGATTCTAGATCAGTATTATTTTAATACATATATTTTGCCAAAAATATGGATTTGACATAAAGACGAGAAGGTTATGGGTCATTTCCTTTTTCATCTAGAAAAAGGAAATCCTATAGAGGAGCAAACAAGGCAACCTAAATGAGGGGATGGGAGGGGGCAAGAAGGAAATTCTCTAAAACACACAATGTACTTAAACATATCGAAATCAACCACTAAGCCAAGCAAGGGAGAGAGGGACGGGGAGGGAATGGGGTGGGAATTGGGTAGGGGTTAAATCAGTGATGTGTACATGTATGTACACACAAGTTTTTACCCCAATATGATGTATGAATATAATGCACCAATAAAACATTTTTTAAAAAAGAAGGTTATTAAATAGTAGGCTCATTAAATTTATTAGTAAAAGTACTTTGCTCAAAGGATGAGTCTCATAGAGCAAATGGGACAGATATGCTGTACCTTCTTGGTAAAAGTCTTGTTATTGCCATTGTAAGATAAAGAACCAGCATGATATTTAGATGTGTTCTAGATCCAAATTTGAATTAATTTGTTTGCAAAAGTCACTGATCTCTCAAAACTTCACTGTAAAATGTGGAGAAAGTTTACAGCAAAATTAATAAGGCAGAAGCATTTGTTACCATTAGTGAGCGTTGAAATAAATTTTGTGGATAAACAAGAAGTTATTTTTTGTTTATTGGTTTTATTATTTGGTTTATTTCAACATTATGACTTTTCTTTTTACATATTTTTGTGGTTCTGGGGATGCAATCATGTTTGACATTTATTTTTTTTTGAAGATTTAAAGTAGTTTATTAAAAAGATAGAAATACAGAAGATAGTTACCAGCCTCATGTTACCCAGGGGTAACATGAGAGGGTGCTTTGAATGAAATCACCCTGATATTTATTTTATTATGTTTTGTTAAGTGTTAGTAAGTATAATTATACTGTAAAAATGTTTCAAATATATGATGATATCTTTGTATATACCATACTGTGACATAGAACATTTCTTACTGTGGGTCATGGTAAAAAAAATCTATACTGCATTAGATAACCCTCAAGTCCTTCAAGTCTATAATTTCAAAGACTTAATACATAGTTAATATGAGAACAAAAACGTTTAGGCATGAGTAAACCATTTAAATTATTCCACAGTGCTGATTGTTTAATTTCTTTCATTAGTAGCCATACTAGTTGCCCTCCACAAGTGAGGCAGAGATAAATTATACAATTACCAGCAAGTAGACCTTGGTGTCAAAAGGAATCAATAAGTGACACCTTCATGACACTATCTGATAAGTGTAAAAATAAGTACAAATAGGGTATTCTGGAGTGCTCACCTAAGCTTATAAAAGTTCTCAGAATATGTAATAATTGAACTTTATTCTTTTAAAAAAAGTAGAAATGGAAAATTTGGAGGAAAAAAGACATATTCTGTGTTGAAAGATTGTAGCCCTTGTAAGACATGAGACTTCAAGTAGTTTGCAAACAGATGTTGAAAACTGTTTAATGAAACCAACTTGATCAGTCTGCCTAAGAAAGGCCTTATGTTCCAGATTGAAAATCCCTGAAATTTATTATGAGAGTTGAGTTAAAACTTAAAAAAGTTAAAAGTGGAAGAAATAATACAACTTGCCACCTAGAACTGTTAAGAGGACTTGTGCTGCCATTTGTTTAATGCTGAAGACCTGTGGCATTTCTCTCCTATCCTGGCATCTTGATGATTTCTGAAACACAGGCATCCTGTTCAAACTTTCATGAGACCTTGTGTATACTTCTATTGGCACTTATCTTTCTGTAAATACTTGTTTTAAGATATGTATCCCCAGCTAAACAGAGAACTCTCTATATCCTAGTGCCAAACATATTACCTGTCCTATGTAGATTCTCATTATGTGTATGTCAGCTTATGATTATGCATGAATAAAGCCAAAGAACAGATACTGAGAAAAGAGGAAAGGCTAAAGATAAAGGAAAATTTCAAGTTTATTTGTTATTCCATATCCATACAGAAGACTTATGAAATAGATGAGATACAGTAATTCAGAAGGTAAATAAAAAGATGAACAGTATAAATAATTTATAACAAGTAAATTTATGTTGCTGTGATGATGGGATTTGTTTTTGAAGATATGAAAATATAAGATAGTCATAAATTAGATTTTCAATTTTATTCACTCATTAACTAAAGTGATTACTAATAGTATATTAGTAATCTATGCATATATGTGTAAAATCTACATATATTATTTGTACACATGTGTTATGTGTATATGTATACATTTACATAGCAGATGCACATAAAATACATAGGTACACACATAAAAGAATAAGAAAAAGATACTACTTTTTTAATCACAATCAAAAGGAGATATAATAAGCAATTAGTTGACTAGATGTGAATTATAAATGTGGTATGAGTTAAAACTCATATTTAAAAAATATTTCCAATTCACTTAATTTCTTTAACTACTAGCTTTTTAAAATAAGTGAAAGCTAGATATGTGAAATACATTTTTAAAATACCAAATATATATATATATATATATATATATATATATATATATATATATATAGTTAGGTATAAAAAGGACCTTTAAACGCTATTTAGTGAATGTAGAAAGACAATAAGCAAACCAGTATCTAGACCAAGAAAATATCTCTGTTGCTTGTAGCAATTATTTACAGTAGTATTTTGTGTGTGTGTGTGGGGGGGGTCTGGGGATGGAACCCAGGGACATACTACCTCCGAGCTACACCCCCTGCCCTATTTTTTATTCTTTATTTTGAAACCGGGTCTCACTGAGTTGCAGAGGGCTTCAGTTGCAGAGGGTTTACTAAGTAGCTGAGGCTGTTCGTGAACCGCGATCCTCCTGTCTCAGCCTCCCGAATGCTGTGATTACAAGCGTGCGCCACCACGCCCGGCTTAGTTGTCTTTGTCTTTTTTTTTTTTTTTTTAAAGAACATTATGCCTTTGGAATACTATGAGGTTTGGTGCATTAGTGTAGCAAATGAATATTTAGCAATAAATTTGACAAGGAGATTTTCATGTTATTATTATTATTTTCGGTACTTAGGATGGAACTCGGGCATTCTACCTTCGAGCTACACCCCTAACCCTATTTTTTAGTCTTTTTTAATTTTTGAAGCAGGGTCTCACTGAGTTGTAAAGTGCCTTGCTAAGTATCTGAGACTATTTCCGAACCGCGATCCTCCAGTTTCAGCCTCTGGAATGCCGGGATTTACAAGCGTGCGCCACCACGCCAGGCTGAGATTTTCATATTCTTGAATCATATAATCATTGTAACTTATTATTAAGCATCATAATTAATTATTAAGCATTTGAGCCCTATCATTTCAGAAACATTCAAAATTCAAGTTCAAAACTCAATTCAAAGATAAATCAGAGATATTTGCATTTTTTTTCTTTTAAGACTTTTGCAATTCACTATTTTCTAAAGTTTTTAAATTGTTAAAATTAGCTGATTAGTATTGCTCAAATTTTGAAAACAAGCTACTTTGAGGCATTTGATAACTTGATGCTATCACCAAGTAAATCAAGTAAAGAGAGCAGCCCATATCCTAGGTATCTTATATAAAATAAAAATGAATTACATTAAGGCATAAATTTAGAAAGGATACAGTATGGTATATGAGTATCCTATAGCCAGGTGTGAAGGAGCACCCTTGGAATCCCAGGACTTGGGAGACTGAGACAGGAGGATTGCACAGGTTCAAAGCCAGCCTCAGCTACTTAGTGAGGCTCTCAGCAACTTGGTGTTTCCAAATAAAGTATAAAATATGACTTGGAGTACAGCCCAGAGGTAGAAAAGGCCCTAGGTTCCACCCCTAGTACCATAATGTGTTAGAACACATTCAATAGTGGCAATTTTTTATGGCCCAGGCTTATTAAGTATGTTTCTGGTTTTGTTTCTTTTTTTCTAGCATGTAATATATAAAATATATAAAATATATAATGCAACATTCAGAAAACATGATTTTAAAAACTAGATATCAACCAGGTGTGCGGACACACACCTGTAATCCAAGCCTTCAGGAGGCTGAGACAGGAGGATTGCAGTTTGCAGACAGCCTCACCTACTTAGTGAGACCATGTTTCAAAATTTAAAAAAAGCCAGGCGTGGTGGTGCGCGCTTATAATCCCCGCGCTTGGGAGGCGGAGACAGGAGGATCGCGCAGGTTTGAAGCCACCAGCGCTGGCATAAGAGACCCTGCTTCCAAATTTTAAAAAAAAGTATAAAATAGGTCTGGGAGTGTAGCCCGGAGGTAGAAGGGTTTCCAGGAAGCCCAGTACCACCAAAATAAATAAATAAATAAATAAATAAATAATAATAATAATAATAATAATAATAATAAAATAAAAATAAAAAAATAAAAAAGACTAAAAAACTAGATATCACGATAATATTTAAGTTCTCTCTACTATCTTAGAAATATTGGCATAGATACTAGAATGTAAAACAGTTTTGAAGCTGCAGTCCAACGGGTGAGATAAGATAGAGAAAACTGGCAAGAATTAACTCTCAAAAAAAAAAATCCAGTGCAAAACAGCATAAGCTGTATTTAGGTACTACTAAAAGCAGAAAAAAGTGCAGCAAATCCAGTCATTTTTCTATCTTAACTTTGATGTCTCCCCCTCTTACAACCATTGACAGAGTCTTGTATTTGCTCTAGGTTGTTGTGTTTTAATGATAAGTCAAGAGAGCCTGAACAGACAGAAGGGTCTAAAATGAATGAGACCTTTAATGTAGTACATCAGTGTCAAACCACAGAGAAGGAATACAAAGTAAAAGAAACTACAGTTTCATCTTGATAAAGGTCCAAATATATATATATATATATATATATATGAAAATGTATATATATTAAAAATCAAGTCATTTATCTAGCTCCCATCTGAACTCATTATTGTAAACATATGCATAAATCCAAACAGGTTGTAGAGGCCTGTTGTGGACTGAGTTGAACATAGTAATTAAAGATGCCACTTCAAAACTATGTCAGGAACATTACTTTAGTTCTTGTCTTTGTCACACTGGCAAGGCGTTTCTTGCTGTATCGTGACCCTATGCCTATCTTACTCTTCCTTTTATCATTAATCATTCTGTGAGCTCCTTATTCCTTGGTGGTTATCAATCCTTGATCATACCTTTATTTCCAGTCTTAAACTCCAGTTGCTTTAGGTGATCTTTGCCACCATTTCTGCTAGGTAGAAGAAATATCAATTTATTCATTTTTCATGGTTTATATATTACATTACTTAAAAACTATGAACTAATGGGATATTATAACTGGGTATTTGGAATATTTCCAGATAAAATGGTTGATACAGTAGCTCCATCTTTCACTGAATGAGCAGAATTATTTTCAGTGGAGTTAACTCAAGAAATGTGCCCTTTTCACGGGTAAACACAGATGTAGATTCCTTGCAATTCAGGATACTTTATTTTTGGGGCCATCCATGCTTGCTTAAGACTGATCCTGCCAGGAGTGGTGGCGCACGCTTGTAATCCCTGTACTTGGGAGGCTGAGACAGGAGGATCACACAGGTTCGAAGCCAGCCTCAGCTACTTAGTGAGGCTCTCAGCAACTTAGTAAGATCCTGTTTCTAAATAAAATATAAAATGGGTCTGGGACTATAGGCCAGAGGTAGAAAGCCTCTGGGTTCCACCCCCAGTACCACCCCTCCCCACAAAAAAGACTGATCCTATGTTCTTTATTCCTAAGTGAGTATTTACTATTTTTAATTGACAAAAACTATTAATTTCTCTGCATTTCAACTCACTTAGCTGCTAAACTACCCTCTTTCTCTTGCTAACAGCTGTGTGTGTGTGTGTGTGTGTGTGTGTGTGTGTGTGTGTGTGTGTGTTACTGTAAATTGATCCTAGGGGTATTCCAACCTATACCCACAGCCATATTTTATTTTGAAACAGGGTCTCTCTACTTTAAACTTGAGATCCTCCTGTCTTAGTTTCCCAAGTACTGGGATCACAGGCATACAACACTGCATCATGTCTAAAAGGACCTTTATCAAAATAAAAGTAGGGTTATCAACAGGAAATGCAGTAGTAGAAACCTATGTATTCATGTACAGGTAAAATCTAATCCGCAGTCTGTAAATATTCTCTAAAAGCTCAGAAGTCAAAATCCAATTATTCTGTTGTTATTCTATAATTACATGATATGTCTTTCTGGGAATTAGATGATTTTATTATAGCAACTAATTAGATGTCAATGAGCCTCTTAATATAAACTCAGACCTTATAGATCTTATAAAATAGCATTTGAGTTGCATGATTTTTTAGTTGATTAGTCCAAGATAAGGGAACTGAGCACATGGAGGAAAGTTACAAGACTGAGAGGCTCTTAAGCTTTTTTGTAAGAAACTTCTTATCTACTCATTATCTCTCGCACATGACCTTCAGTAATGTGACAGAGAGATTCTGGGACATGTTAATTTTGTTTATTTAATATGCAGATTTTATGAGCTGTAAATTAGAACACTGTTGATCTCCTTTATCTAGGACATTTATATCTTAATTAGAGCTCCTCCCTCTGAACAGAATTGCAAAATACCCTAAGATGCAAACCTTTATAGCAGACAGGCATATAGCGAGCTAAATAAAATCATTGGTTGCTGCATTTTAAAAACATATATTTATCATTAAAGGGATCATGTTCATTGATGTTACATACATATATGAGAATATCAATATCAATAGCTTTTATAGCGAAAGCAGGAGTGAGTAGGAAGCCAAGGGAAAGCTATCCAAGTGCTGTATGTATGTATGTCACTATCACTGCGAACCAGATTATGACGAGACTACAATGCACCAACAGAAGTATACAAATATGTATACTTCTGTATTTAGTTATTTATTTTGCCTGAAACTGGGTAGCAATAGCATATTCTGTTTGTCATCTGTACTATATATAAACACAGATCATATATGTATAATCTAGTTGAGGATTGCTAAATTAAATATCCAACTTCAATAATGAATGCAAATATTTTCACAAGAGAGTGTGATCAACAGCTTAAAAATTATTTTCAGCCAGGCATAGTGGCACACGCTTGTAATCCCAGCATTTGGGAGGCTGAGACAGAAAGTTCACGGTTCTCGGCCAGCCTCAACTATTTAGTGAGGCCCTCTGCAACTTAGTGAGACCCTATTTCAGAATAAAGTATAATCGGGCTGGGGTTGTAGCTTGGAGGTAGAATGCCCCTGGGTTCCATTCCCAGTACCACACACACACACAATATATATATATATATATATATATATATATATATATATATATATATATATATGTATATTTTTTTTTTTCAGTCACTATTTTGAAACAGGGTCTCACTGAGTTTAAAAGGGCTTCACTATGTAGTTGAGGCTGTTTGCGAACTGGGATCCTCTTGTCTCAATGTCCCAAATGCTGGGATAACAAGGGTGCACCACCATGCCTGGCTTTTAATTCTGCATTTGTTTTTTGAGATATTCTCCAAAACTCAGTTACAAGGTAACAGAATTTGATTTTTCAGGAAGCATTTTGTGGGATATTTGATAATAATGGCTAAAATTATTTTGATTATATTTGCATTCCATTTGTTTATTTTTTTCTTTTTTTATATTGATGCATTGTACTCATACATCTTAGTGGGGTAGAAGATGGTAGAGGCATACATACACACATCACTCATTTAGCCATTCCCAATTCCAATCCTATTTCCTCCCTACTCCCTCCTTCTCATGTTTCTCTTAGAGATTGACTCTGATATGTTTGTTTGAAACCATTGAACTTGAGTTAAAAAGCGATTTTTATTGAGATCATTTAGCCAGCTCATAATATTAAAAAAAAAAAAGATTCAACATGAATTTCACCTGCCAGGTGTATCATATAAAAGAGGTGAGATTTAATTAATTAGTTGTAATTTAGCATTTTTCTTTTCAATTTTCATTGTCACTATTTGAAAGTGGAATCCCTGGGGTCATGTTTGAGAAAAAAGTACATGTTCTACCTGTTAACTTATCTGAAGCTTAAAACATAATGAAAAATTCCTGTTGTTCTTTTACTACATTAGATAATATGTTATTATTTGTCCATGGTCTTAGGAAACAAAATAAAACTTAATACCAAAAACTCTTGATTTTTATTTTTCAAAGTTATTGTTATTTTTTTCTCTCTCTCTCTCTCTTTTGTGTATGTGTGTGTGTGTGTGTGTGTGTGTGTGTGTGTGTGTGTTATTGGAGACTGAAGCCAGGGGAATTCTAGCTCTTAGCTATACCTTCAGCCCTATTTTATTTTATTTTGAAACAGAGTCTCATTAAGTTGTAGAGGACCTTGCTAAATTAAATTAATTTAGCAAGGTCCTCTACATTACTGAATTTATTTATCTGCTCTAGAAGTCTTCTGATGGAGCTTTTAGGATATTCTTACTATAGGATCATATCATCTGCAAACTGGGACAATTTTGACTTCTTCCTTTTCTACTTATATTATTTTGATATCTTTCTTTTAGCAATTTTTTGAGCTAAGATTTCAGGATCTATACTGACAAAAATAGCACTAGTTTGGAGTTGATAAATAATAGTCATTATAAGACTTTATTCATTGCCTATTATATGTCAGGCTATATGCTCAGCACTTAATTCATATTAGGTTTAAATCTCAGGACAGTCCAAAAATTTGAGGCTATTTTTCCACTTTTCATATTACAAAACTGAAGGTTATCAAGAGTAAATAAAGCCAGCAAGTGGTACAATCTGCTGTATTCTGCAGGTACTAGGTGATTATGTTTCCTGTTTTATATATATATATATACAGCAGGAAAGAACATCTGAGTTTCAAGAAAAGTAGTCCTGACTTTTTTTTGGAGGGAGAATGTACTTATTGAGAGATTCAACACAAGATAAGGAATCATTATAAAAACATGAAACTGAAAAGAGGAAATATTGTGATAGCAAATGTACATGCTTCAAATGAAAAAGTAGTCTAGAAAAGTAAGATAAAGAAAGAGAAAATAGCTAAGTTTGGGGGTAATAATGCTGAGATTTAGTTGTGGTCCAGCACCGTGCTTAATACAAATGAAATTATGTAAGGTAGGTCATAAATATTTGAATAATATTGCTATATTTATGTTAGTGGAAAACTATACTATAAAAGTAAGTTAAAGAAAGGAAAATAGTTGAGTTTGTGGGTAATATTGCTGAGACTTAGATATATTCCAGCACCATAACAAATATAATATGGAATTTCCATGAACATGCTCTCTACTTGGTAGATTTTAACCTAAGTAATGCATAAAAGAAAAGAAAATTAAGATGCATGATGGCATTGGATACTTTGAAAAGACTTAACTATGAAAATATGAAGAATAGTTAGAGTTGTAGTCTCCATTCTCATCCTTGGACTCCAATTCTAGCCATTTTATTTTTAGAAGACAAGAAAATTAGGTAAGAATGCAGAAAACCATTCAACTGAAGTGAGAACCAAATTACAATGGTCATACTGGAAATGAGCAAATACATCTGAATTTAAAACAAACCCAGTGAATTATTATCATTTTATAATGGCAATAATCTTATAGTGCTTAAGACATACTAAATATATTTCCTCGTTTATTATCACTAGAAATTCATGAAACAAATACTATTATACTCATTTTGCGAATGAAAAAAAATGAGGCACAGAGAAGTTAAATATCTTGTCTAAAACCACACACCTAATAAAGGTCAGGGTTAAAATTTAATATAGAACATCTGGACTCCAGAATCTATGCTTCTAATCACTATACCGTATTTCTTTTCAATCCAAATCTCTCAAAACCAACTCTATGCCTTTTAACTACCCATAGAGCAGACCATAATGAAGGGTCTACTTTAGGTGATTTAGTTCTGCTCTGCCACATATCCATGACTAAACTCTAGGGAGGAACAGACTAAGTCTGTGGATATTACTGAGGTTCACAGGGATTTTTTTAGTGCGTGTGCGTGTTCATTCAAAATTGCATTTAAAATGAATACAATGAATTGTATTTGTTCTCTGTTGATGCTTCTTTTGATTAGCATGCCTGTATCTCTGTGTGTGTATGTATGTGAGTGTGTGTGCATGTGTGTGTGTGTGTGTGTGTGATCATTAACCTCAGTTAACCTATGCTAAAGAAATACTACATAGACATTCCCAGAAATGAAGGCTTTTTGGCAAGAAGTAGAGAGAACTGTGCCCAAGCAAACTATCTAATGGGTATCTGTGCTTTACTTTGCATATAAACATGTTAAAACATGTGTAAGACATGAAAAGAATTTCTGCTTACAGCTGCTGCCTTGAAAACATCTGACTAGCACATAAATATTTATGCTGCACATAGAATGATGTACTGCACTCAGCTTACATTTTGTCATTTACATTTCTTTGGTAGCAGAGATGGCCAGATATTTAAATTTTCATCTTGGTGGCATCAATTACCTGATTAATTCACTTCACCCAGTTCAAATGAATTGCATAGTATTTCCTTGTAACATTTTAATGGCATTAGAAATAAACATAGAAATAAGCCCAGTGAGAAAGTCACATAAAGCTGGTAGTAAAGATTTGAATAATATTGCCACATTTCGAAAAAATGAATACACAAATTCATTCAAAATAAACTCAAGGCTCTTTTTCTAGTTTTAAGAGGCATTCTGTGGTTGACTTTACAACAAAGTTAAAGCCTTAATTCCAAATGAGCAAAAGCAGACAAAAATATTCCTATGGAACTGTGCTTTTCTAATTTAGTTTCACCTGCTATATAATTCCTATTATTGTTAATTTATTAAAGGTATGTGAAGAGTGTTTTCTAAACACTTCCTCACATTTTCCCCATGGCATTAAGGTTACTTAACCCTCTGGTGTGGCTAACTGGTGAAGGGAACCGTGAATGTACAACTGATTTCAATTTATCTGACAACAGAGACTTTAGATTGTTAATGAGTAGCCAGTGGCTATGCTTACCCAGCAGATGCTTAGGCAGAATTTCTGCAATGTGGGCCAGGTGTGGTGGCACACGCTTGTAATCCCAGCACTTGGGAGGCGGAGACAGGAGGATCCCGCAGGTCTGAAGCCAGCCGCACTGGCTTCAGAGACCCTGTTTCAAATTAAAAAAAAAAAAGTATAAAATAGGTCTGGGCGTGTAGCCCAGAGGTAGAAGGGTTTCCAGGAACCCCAGTACCACCACCAAAAAAAAAAAAAAAAATTTTTTTCCAATGTATTACAAGTGACAGAGGATGAGATATATTTTGAATATTCTAATGAAATAGAACAAAGTGTAATAGGATAAATGTTGGAAATACATATCTGAAAAAACATCATCAGGCTAACTGAAGGTGAGCGGGGCTTCCTCAGGAAGTTTGAGTGGAAAGTTTTTAAAAATAGACTAAATAACAAGGTGGCGGTGGTATTATGATGAAAGGGATTGAAAATTGGTAACTGAAGTGGCTTAATAATGTTACATTTAACAAATGGAAAATTTTGTGATTCTTATGGGTCCTGGGTAGAAAGGAGTCCTTTAATTCTCACCCCATATTTAGGGATACACTTGTCTCTGAAACCAGGCTCAGAAGAAACACTCTGGTCTGAATCTCCTTTTTCCTATTTTGCACTGGGTTAGATCTTAACTACCTCCCAAAGATTGTATGTTAAAGCTGTAGCTTCCAGATTTTTGCTATTAGAAAGTGGTGGAGCCTTTGAGAGGTGGGGCTTAGTGGGAGAAAATTAGATCAATAGGGGCATGCCCTCAGTAGGGATTGTAGCGCTCTTTTCCCCCCTATTGTTTGCATCCTGGTTGTGCTCAGGTTATAGGCTTCCTCTATTACAACTTTCTACCATTTCTATCACAGGCTCCAAAACAATAAAGCCACTGACCATAGACTGAAGCCTCCAAAACTGTGAGCCAAAATAAACCTTTTTTCTTATTACATTGATAGTTTCAGGCCCTTTTATCATAGTGATGGAAATCTGACTAACACATAGCTGTTCTGAGGCTCTGGGACAAAGAAAGAATAAATAGGTCTTGGCTCTAATCACCACCTGCCTGCTGGTTCCTTAATTACAAGTGAAAGCAAGCCTGCCTGAGTTTCCTATGTGTAAAAGACTTTATAGAGACCCTTGAAAAATGAAGATGTGTCCCATGGGTGAAAGAGATGCATAAGGGCCATATGACAGATCAGGCTGTCACGGGCTCCATCATGGAGGGTCTTCAGAGTTTTGTCAAAGCTTTTATATGTTACCTGGGCGTGGTGCCACATGTCTGTAATCCAAGTACTTGGGAGATTGAGCCAGGATCACAGGTTCAAGGCTAGCATCAACACTAAGTTAGACTTTAGCAACTTACTGAGAACCCATTTCAAACATTTGAAAAAGGCCTGGAGGTGTAGCTTGGAAGTAGCACGTTCCTGGATTCATAAACAAGATTTTGTATGTCTTTAAAATTCAGCAGTTAGTTTTTGCAAATTTGTCTCAAGGTGTTTGTCATTGGAAATATTACATGCTGTTAGAGTTCTGTATACTTTCTTCATCTCAAGATAGCTCTATTTGAGTGTTTTGTTTTTATTTTTGTTTAGGTACTATGAATTGAACCCAGGGACATTATGCCTCCAAGTCATATCTCTAGCCCTATTTTATTTTTTATTTTTTTATTTTTGGTGGTACTGGGGTCCTGGAAGCCCTTCTATCTCCAGGCTACACCCCCAGACCTATTTTATACTTTTTTATTTTTGGAAACAGGGCCTCTTAAGACAGCGTAGCTGGCTTGAAAACAGCACAATCCTCCTGTCTCCGCCTCCCAAGCACGGGGATTACAAGCGTGCGCCACCACGCCCGGCTTTAGTTTTTATTTTGAAAGAGGGCCTCAATAAGTTGCTGAAAGACTGGATAAGTTGATAAGGTTGGCCTCAAGCTATAATCCTCCTATGTCAGCCTCCCAAGTACTAGGATTATAGGTATGTGCCACCATGCCTGGCTGACAGACCTATTTTAAATCTGTATTATTCATAGATATATAAGCATCAACTAGAGAAATGAGTCTTACCACTTTCAAAATGTTTCAAAGCCACTATATTATCATATATTCCTCTCCTCAGGCTGAACAGCTTGGAAAATGACTTAGCTCTTCTCATTTATATTCTCCTGCCAACTCTTTAGCAAATTCTGTCTACAATGACTGCAACCTGAATGCAATCATTTATTCTAATCTCTTTACTGCTAATGCAACTATCCAAAGACTAACTAGTTTTGGACTTTCTAGCCCAAGCAATCATCATTTCTCACATGAAATATTGCAGTGGTTCCACATAAATTTTGCTGCTTCTACCTTTCACCCACTGAATCATGTCCCTCCATACCACCACCACCCTTAGGCTGTGTATTCTCCACAGGGTGATCCTTTTAAAATGATTATTTCAACACCTTGATCAAAACTCTACAGTGGCTTGCCTTCTTACTCAGAATGAATTGAAGGAGTCTATCATGGTCTTCTGGATTATAATCTGGTCCATAATTTTCTCTGGCCTCGTTGTCTTCACACTTGTGCTTGCTCACAGCACATTGGCCATACCAACCTGACCTTCTGCTCTTCTGCAAACTCACCAAGTCTGTCCCATATCCAGGTCCTTATGCTCACTATTCTTTTGCTGATTTTACTCCCCCCTCAGATATCTACATGGCTCCATCCTTCACTTTGTTTATGTCTCTGTTCATATGTTACATTTATTTGCAGAGTGCTCTTCCCTGACCACTCTAATTCCTTCAGAAGGTACATATCTTTTAATGGTCTAAAATAAAAAAAAATTAAGAAATGTTTAAAAACTCAAGAAATTATTATAGCTAATTTCTTAAATGTCTTATATGTTCTATATTATATTCTATTATGAAAGTAGAACTTAACAGGACTGATATCCTCTCCTACATGCAGAACTATCCCACAGTCTAATAAAGAAGCTGGGTATCGTGCAATTTCTTTTCGTACTCTGAAATTTTGCCATTCTCTGTTATCTCTCAAATTGGCCATTACTAGCTGTGAGGAAGCTAATATTGATCACTACTTCTTGCTCTCAATTCTCCTGATTTCTATCACTTTATCAGTTCTTAGTGCTTCTGAAGTCACTAATCATCATGATACATAATGTGTCTTCATGTGCCTTTTGAACAAAACCAAGGTCATTTATTTTGTATTTTTCTGATTTGTATTCCTTACCTTTAAAATTCATATCAACTCCCAAAATAGATTTGCCTCATAATGAAAATTATAATGGCATCACAACTTAAATGTTTCTATAATTTTAAATTTTGCGACAAGATAATTGGCCCTCCACCACACGCACACTCACTTATTTTGTCTGACTGTGTTATTTCAAAAGACCTGTCTCCAAGTTTGGAAATCCTTTCATGTGCTTGATCTAGCCTGTTTTTGAGGTTCTTGATTCTATGTTTATTGTACTCATTGAATACTTCAGTTCCAAGTGTACTAGTTGTTTTTTTATTATATATATATTTGTTGAATTTCTCATTCAGATCATGAATTATTTTCTAGATTTTTTTTGCCTATCTATGTGCTTCTCTGAGTTCTCCTAAGATCTTATTTTTAATTCCTTTTTAATATTTTCTCTTCTTTAGGATCTATTATTAGTGCATTACTGTGTTTCTTTGGAGATGTCATATTTCCTCAATTTATTATGTTTCTTTTTTTCTTTTTCTTTTGTCTTTGTTCAACTGACCAAACAACCACTTCTTCCACTTTTGTTTGGGTGCTCGAAATTGAAAGCAGGAGCATTCTACCTCTGAGCTATATCCCTGGCCATTTTAATTGTTATAATTATTAATTTAATTTGGAAACAGGGTCTCACTAAGTTGCTGAGGCTGGCCTTGAGGCTGTGATCCTCCTTGGCTGTAACCAGTGTCAGTAGTCTTTGCAAGTTCCTCAGTAGGCTAGATTATAGATGTTTGTGAAGACAATGTTATGGTTTTACTGTGGTCAGAGGCTGCCAGCATGGCTGGTTTTTACGTCTTGGGAACATGCAGTAAATGAGGTGGAGCCTTTGATGTGTGGCATCCTTAAAGGTAGGGGCTTCCTGGCAGGCCAGTCTTCAGCTCCCCCACTTGTTCCTTGGGGTAGAGGCCACTGTGCAGGCTTGGGTAGCAGAGTCACAGATGTACTGCTGGCTCTGGTGGAGGTCATGGAGTTGCAGCCTTCTGCATGTGGAATGACAGGAGAAGCCTTGAGAATGGGGAGATGCAATGGCTCACTCTCTAGGGGAGGAAACACTCTAACAGGAGCTCCATGCTCAAGATAGCACCATACTGTGTAGCAGCTTGGTTCCCCAGAAGTTGAGGAACACAACAGGAGTTCTGTTTAGGGAGCAAGGCCTGTGAGGACTGTGGGACTCCCCCGTGGTTAGAGCTGCAGGTGTCTGTAATGCCTATGGGCTCCACTGCAGATCTCCTGCTTACATTTCTTTTGCAATGGGGAGTTCCACAGGGCTCTGAGATGATGCAAGTTGGGAAGCCAGGGTCATGATTACTTCTTTCCATTCTCTTTGCTGCCATCCCAAGTTTCCATGCCACATTGGGTTCCTTTCACTTTTCTACTGAATTCCAGTGGTTTTCCTCAGACATGCTCCTTGAAATACAGCTATTTATTTGTTATTTGGTCCTTCTTTATGGAGTAGCTGAGCATTGGGACCCTCTATTCAGCCACCTTGATGGTGTCCCTCACTCCTTCCTCTTTCTTCTCAACATTAGCAGTGTTTCTGAGTTTTGTTTTTCAGCATTGCCAACATCTTACCACGAAAAGATCTCTCACAGAGAATCCAATTGCCATCAGTGAAACTAAATCAGACCTGTTAAATCATGTTTCTCAAATTCGCTTAAATTATTCTCATTTTTATCCAATATATGTAGATTGTTTTCCCTTGCCAATTTTATAAATAATTCTTTTGAGTGGTAGTGAAAAAACACTATTCGTGATTTCTTTTTGACCTTCAAATACACTTTTATTCATATATCTGCATACCATTTCTGCCTGTTATACTTAAAAACACAGAAATTAACATTTGGTAATGCTCAACCTTCTCATAAGACAAAAATCAGCATTTTGGTTATATCAGACTGAAATAGCTGGTCATCAGACAGGTGAAACTCATTTTAAAATTAATTGTGACCATAATAAAATAAAAAGACTCCTCTATAATGATGCTGTGTTATGATCTGATACATTGTCATCATTCCCATAAACGTGATAAAATTTGATTCTCATGATTTCTTGATTTTTGAAGGATTTAGGATATAGCAAGGAAATCAACAAAACAGGGAGAATTGGGAATGAGAATAAAAATGAATTACAACAGTCAAAACATCCACAAAATAAATACTCAAGATTACTTATTGCCATACATTTTGGAAATAGAGATTTGGGCTATGAGTCAGAAGAAAAGCATTGCACATGAGAACAATAGTAATTATTTTTTCTGGGCTGTGTGCTTTCAACATTAATAGCTGCTTTTATTATAATAATGCAAACGTGTTTCTGACACAACTAAAATAAAATGAGTCAGAGAGAAAGTGCTTACAAAATTCTTTCCATTTGTCTCAGGCTCAAGTATAAGGAGATTAAATTGCTCTTTTTAAAAAAGTATTAATGTCTATACTGGAAACACTTTCTTTTTCTCTGCTCTTTCTCATCCTGCCTGGAGGTACAACCATTTGCCTAGACATCCAAATAAGTGAGCCACTAATCCTTTTCTTTCCCCACACCTAATCAATTACTCAACAAAGCTGGAGAATTAGAGCTAAATTTGTCTTGTCCTCTCCATCCCACACTATATCCTTATTTCAGTCCTTACCATCTCTCTCCTGGAACCTTCAATATGACACCTAGCCTGGCCTACCTGTCTGTCCTCTATTCATGCATGCATAATTAGTATTAATTTACTGCCTGGTTAAAATTGTATTGACTTCTCTGCTCCTGCAGAGGAAATTTCTAGATCTTTTATTTGTATTATGAGCCTCCTCATGAGCTCATCCCAAGCACCTGTGCTGCCAGGCTCTCCTCCATTAGTGTAGGACAGAGAGAAATTAGTCTAGACATACTTTGTAAAACATTAGTTCTTTAAAAGCAAAAGCCATATTTTGTTTATATTTTTGTTTCTAATGCTAATTATTGGCAATGAACGTTTTTTTCACATCTATACCTTTTTGTTGTTCTTATTCTTTTGTTTTTGTTTTCTCTACTCTTTCTTTTTTCTGCCTAGTAGGTTTTAATAGTGTATTCTACATAATAAGGCATTCTGAAACTCACACTCCTCCAAAATGCTAATTGCTACCTTTTCTTGTATAAAATTATTTTTAGCATAGTTCATACTACATAATAGCTACTTTCCATGTCTTTCTCCTCTTTTAAAGTGTGAGCATATTAAAAACAGAGTATATCTTAAAATCTTCAGACCTCATGTGATCTAGAAGAGTTTCAGAGATATTATTCTAATGTGTTAGGTACTATTCTAAGGATTTTCCATTATTGCATTAAGTTAAAGCTTATGATACATTTTTATTAAATAATATTCAAAGAATAAAAACTTTTATAGAGAAACACTCACTTGCAAGATATCATTATATTGAATTCTTTTGGAGGATTTAGACAATAGAGTTAAGTAAATGCCAACTTTCAAGTTGGAGACAGATAATCCAAAAGGTGTACGATGTGGGAAAAGGAAGTAGTGCACCAGTGAGAAGGGGCTAAAGTGAAGGTGATGGGACTCTGGAATACTGACGTTTTGTCAAGTATAATTCACAAGCTGTGATTTCATTGAAAGTAGTAATACAATATAAATAACCATGTTCAAGACTTCGAAAATAATTATGAAAATTTCAAGTAGCCAGTATGCCAGACAAAATGCAGTGGGGGATATTATCATTTGAAACACAATGTCAGCAGAACTTTAAAATGTGTACTGTGTTGAAGTGTTGGGAGCATGTGTGCTAGTTAAAACCTAGAGTTCTCAAAACTTACAAATTTAGTATTATTTGGCAATATAAACTATGTTCACAGAGGAACATAGCAAATGAACATAAAGTAGAAACATAATTCATCTTTTATTGTAACACTATTTTTTCTTTCTTTTTGTTATCACAGACCAGTTGAATTTTCAGAACCTGAATACCCACGAGTTGAATATCCAAGAAGACAGCAATTTTGGGACCCAATACGTCTAGCTCTTTTCACATTGGCAATTGTAGCAATTATAGGAATTGCAATTGGTATTGTTACTCATTTTGTTGTTGAGGGTAAGTATCAAGGTCACATTTCTATTGCCTAAGTAAATATTCAATGACACTTAATCGGCATCATGGTGCACACTTGTAATCCCAGTACATAGAAAGCTGAGACAGGAGGATCAGAGCTTTGTAGCCAGCCTCAGCAACTTAGTGAGGTCATATTCAAATTAGTGAGACCTTGTTTTAAATAAAAGAATAGAAATAGGGCTGGAGGTGTAGTACAGAGGTAGAATGCCTCTGGGTTCCGTCCCCAGTACCATAAAAAATATAATAAAATATGACATTTGCATGACATTAACATTTTAAATACTAACTTATATTGATGCTCAATTAGAATTTGCTCTATTAAATTACAGTGAGCTCTGTGTTACATATTTCTACCCAGTAAAGTTGATATATGCAGTTATGGAAAGATGCATCTAAAAGAAACACATATAAAAAGGTGAAAGAAAAATGAGAAAACCTTGAAAATAAAGATAAATCATATCCTGTGATGAGTTTAATAAGTTTTCATCAGTACCAATATATCAATAAGTTTCCTCAAGAAATCCTCATGATATAAAAATATTACCTGAAAATAACTTTAACAGATAATAATCAAGCATTACTTTTGAAAGAAAACCGTATTTGTGTCATGACAGGAGGGGGAAGAGAAAGCTCAGAATTAATTCCTAATTATATGTAGAAATGACTAGTCAGCACCATAGAGAAGCAAATGATAATCAACTAAGATTCATTTACTTTTACCTTTGATTCATATGTTTGCAATCACAGGTGATTGGAAATTTACTAAAATGTAAGCACTCCCATCAGTCATAAGAGTAAAACCATACTAGAAAGCCCTCCAGAGAAGAAATGAAGTATTGTACAACATGCCCAGCTTACTTTTCTGACACATTTATTGGGAGATTGATAATATCAATTTTATAGACTCTGGTAATATAAAACATAAATTACTCCCTGCAAATTTTATCTTTTTCATATTTTACTTGGGATTTTATTTAGGTTAAAAAGCAATGAAGTAATTCTGTGGACATATTCTCTATCCTCATTGCTGCCAGTTTTTAAAAGAGAATAACTGAAGGAAGAGTAAAAATGATGACAAAGATCATGTACAAAAATCCCCCAAACCAATTACAGAGGTTGTGAAAGGCTGATTAATGCTCCATCCTCACCCAAAGATGTCTATAATCTTCAGAATCTGTGTTACTTATACGGCAAATGAATGTTCCAAACCTCATTAAAAATTTGAGATAAGAAAATTATTCTGTATTTTCTGGTGGGTTCTAAATACAACTACAAGTGTTCTTATAAGAAAAGGAAGCCGGGTGTGGTGGCGCATGCTTGTAATCCCAGCATTTGGGAGGGTGAGACCGGAGGATTGTGGTTTGTGGACAGCCTCAGCTACTTAGTGAGGCCCTCTGCAACTCAGTGAGACCTGGTTTCAAAATAAAGAATAAAAAATAGGGCAGGGAGTGTAGCTCGGAGGTAGAATGCCTCTGGGTTCTATCCCCAGACCTGCAAAAAAAAAAAAAAAGGAAAAGGCCAAAGGAAGATGCCAATAGGACAACAAAAGGGGAGAATGGGACAATGTGAAGTGGGGTCTAGAGCCAAGGAATGAGGATAGTCTCTAGAGAAAGACATGACACAGATTTTCCCCTTACAACCTCCAGAAGAAACCAGCTTTGCCAACATACTGCTAGAGACATTAAAATTGACTTTTCTCCCTCTTACTTCAAAGATGGAAAGGACTAAGCACAGAGAAACTCAGTGAAAACCTAAATGTCATTGTCATGGGAGAAGAGATGATTCAAGAAGGCTCTGAGGAGTTCTGCTGGGGGAGGATGGGGGGAGTTCTTGGCTTAAATAAAGGAAATAATTCCAGCACATGCCAGTCAGAGACATAGAAATTTATTTAAGAAGTCACTTGAGAAGCTGAGACAGAAGGATTGTGGTTCATGGACAGCCTCAGCTACTTCGTGAGGCCCTCTGCAACTCAGTGAGACCCGGTTTCAAAATAAAGAATAAAAAATAGTGCTGGGGGTGTAGCTCAGAGGTAGAATGCCCCTAGGTTCAACCCCCAGTACCACCCATAAAAAGTGAACTATGACAAAGGATGAACAAGTAGAAGGGATAATGAGACACATATAGTTTTAAAAAGTAATATGCACATTTTCATAGGATAAAGGACTCAGTGAAGGAAACTGCATTGCAGTAACCAGGCTGATAACAAGAAGAAAAATTATTTTTAAACTGTGGTGGCCTACACCTGTAATACCAGTGTTTGGGAGACGGAGACAGGAGGATTACAGGTTTGAGCCAGCATGCTGTAATTTAGCAAGACTCTGGTTGAAAAGTTACAAATAAAAATGTCTACGGGTGTAGCACAGAGGTAGAAGGCCCCTAGGCTTAATCCCTGGTACCACAAAAATGTGGCATTAAAAGATTATAAATGAATAGATTCAAAGGAAGAAGAGGAAAATAATCAAATACATGAAATTATTACAATAAAAATAAGAATTTCCGCAGACTTACTGGTACAAGTAACCTCACCAGGATTGAAGTATATTTTATGGAGTTATTCTGATCCTAAACATCTCAATAATTGTGAATTATCGGCTTTAGCTGTATTACAATTTTAACCAATTAATTCTTCACTGCCAATTTTCCCTCCAGTCAAAGATTATGACAACACATTTATGGCTGGGTTTATCACTGTTAATGATAAACATGTTATGGGAAACCACAGGGCTGCTTTGTGAGAGATTGTTAAAAATAATGCTATATAAAATTTTGCTTTGTGTTAGGTAATTTGGAGGAAGTTTGAATGTTCTAGGTTTTTCCTCTGGAAGAAATGCTGTAGAAAATTTGAGTAATGCTGTGTTTAGGTGTCTTAAAAATAAACCCCTCTAAAGGCAGGAACAGTGAAGTGAAGCCAAACCAGCAGTTAAGTATTAGAAAAACAGAAGCCACCCTATGGGCCAAGATAAAGAGATGTTTCTTTTCTATTTTGATTTGTTTTGCTCTTTTGAACAACATTCAAGCTTTTGCTTGAGTTCAGACATATTATGTGGAATATTTTGTCTAGATCTAATATGGCCACAAAAATGGCTTCATCCAATGCTAATGTCCTACAGAATACCAGTTCCCAGCTGACCGTACCACATCAGTTTCTGAATGTTAGGGGCTATTTCTTTTCTCTCTAGTGTCTTATATTCATAATTTCATAATTTTTATCATACATTACAATTTTTATTATTACCTTAAAAATAACTTTTGTCTTATTGAGTATTAGCTGCTTGTCATATTCTGTGTCCTATTGCTGTAACAACATACTTGAAACTGGGTACTGACAAAAGAGGTGACTTAGCTCATAGTTTGGAAGGCTGAAGGTTCAAAATGGGCAACCCCACTGGTCTGGCATCTTGTTTGGGTCTCCTTTGCTTGGGTCTCCTTTGCAAGGCAAATGGCATCATGGAGGAGCACACAGGAGAGATTATCTGGAGAGACAGGAAGCTAGGGAGAAGGAAGGATTCTGCCTTGCTCTTTTGTAACAATCTATTCTTTAGGAAAACAATTAACTTCACAATAGCAGTATTAATTCCCTCTGAGAGCAGCTCCTCTAATGGCCTAATCACCTTTCACTAAACTCTACTTCTTTTTCCTATTTTCTTGTCTTCCTGGTACAGTGAATAAAACCCAGGGCCTCTCACATGCCGGGGGATTGCTCTACAGTAGAGCTAGCGCCCCCATCCCCAACACATGAGCCCTGGGAGACAAACTACATCCAAACCATGGCAGCATTTTGTAGAATTCATTTGAATTCTTATTTTTTATTTTACCAAAGAAAATAAAATTTTGAAAAGCCAAATATAATTTGAATATTAAATGAATATAATAGTATTTTTCCACATATTCAAGGCTCACTTCCACTCAAAATTGTGACATAAGTCATCCGCCTTGTTTTAGGCAGCTTTGTTTCACTAATTTTCACTATTTGCTAGTACTCTATTGTCTTAAACATGCTGAAATGTACTTATCTATTCAAGTGTTTATGGAAATTTGGATTATTTCAGGTGTTAAACACTCGAGTAATCCTACTCTGAATCTTCTTAATATATAAATTAAAGAGTGTGCTTAGGAAACAGAGATGATCCATTTCTGGGTCATTGGGCATATATTTATGTTATTTTCTTGTTTGTTTGTTTTATTTTTATGACTAATACCAAGCTATTTTGTTCCAGCACCATATGACAGTTCTTACTGCTCCATGTCATCACCAGTATTTAGTATTGTCACATCTTTATATATTTGATAATTTGGTGTAGGTTTTAGTATTGTCATTGTAATTTCAATTTGTGTGTGCCCAATCAACAGTCTGTCCAGGAATCAATCAGTAATTGGAACTTTTGTTATTGTGAAGTTCCTAAGTTTCTCATTTTTTTCATTTATAATTGAGTCATCATCTATCTTATTACTTTAAGTAATTTTTCCTAGAGAAAAAATAAAAAAAACCTTTCTGTGGGGAAGTCTAGGGAAAGAATATTCCCCAAAAAGGGCATTTCAGGTTAAAGTGGTAGCAAAACCAAAATCATAAGGAAAGAAAACAACATAGTAAATGCAGACAAATACATTTTAGTGAGGTTTCAACATAAATTATAAGGAGAATGTGACAAAGAATTTACTGAAGAGATAGGCAGGCTCCAGGACAAGAAAAACTTAGTAGTTCATAGTCAAAAAGCTGTGACTATTTCCCACTGACAGTGGAAAAAATTATAATGTTTTGGTTGGAGAAGTTGTACTATCAAATTTATAATTGTAAACATTATAGAATGGATTTGAACAGAACTGGAGGCAAAGATACTAGTTAGAAACTAGTTCAGCCAATTATAAGGACACAAACTGGATCTTTAGCAGACGTAGAATTTGTGAAGAAAATGGATTTTTTAAACTGAAATGATATTGTCAGAACCTGATGATTAATTAGAAGAGAATCAGATTGCTTCAAGAGTTCTAGTCTGTATGATATAGCTTATAATGAGATTATAATTAAGAGAGGGGATATAGATTAAAAAGTCATTTTGTTTTGAGTAAACATCAGCTAAATAGTTAATAAAGATCCAAATTAAGGATGTAGCCCCTGTGGGTGAGGTAAAAAATTGGAGAGATCAAATGGGTTGTATCCATAGTCTTTAAAGACTGAAAGATTTATTGGATGAAGATAGACCTTGTGTGAACATGTGGATGTACACAAAAAATGTAGGAAGTAGATCAAGTTGAGTAAAGAAGAGGTAAATGGTTATTTCACTTGGGAAACATTATAGTATATTTGAAGTGCGTAATGAATGCACAATAAATATTCTTCTGAAATGAGTTGTCAAGCAGTTGAAAATCATAACAAAGAGATGGTCTAGAGTGTTAGGGGGAACAAATGAATACTAGGTTATACCAGTTAAAATCACCAAGAAGTGCATAGTTGGACCACACCCAAGATAGGATGTGAGGAAGCTAAGAATCAAGATGGAAATCAAGAGCTTTTCATTGTAAAAGAGAATTGTTCAAGGAAGAAGGAAGAAATTAAAAACATAGTTTCATAAAGCTAACGATGGGTTTTCAAAGAATATGACTGCAAGTTTGGAATATAGCTTAGTGCTAGTGTTACCTAGTGTGTTTTTGAGGTCCTGGGTTCTTTTATTTTCTCTTTTTTTTCTTTTTGGTGGTACTGGGAATGGAACTCTTCTACCTCCGGGCTACACTCCCATACCTATTTTATATTTTTATTTTTGGAAACAGGGTCTCTTAAGTCAGAAAGGCTGGCTTAGAACCTGTGCGATCCTCCTGTCTCCACCTCCCAAGTGTGGGGATTGCAAGCGTGAGCCACCACGCCCAGCGAGGTCCTGAGTTCTAAACCCAGAAAACACACACACACACACACACACACACACACACACACACACACACACACAGAAGAATATGATTGGTGTCACAAAGAAATTGAGAAAAACAACAACAAAAAATAAATAAACCATGGATATTACAACTCTCGTCCTTAACAGTGGATGTTTTAGTGGTATTGTTAATAGATTTCAGAGAATTAAAAGTGAATGGGAGGGTGTATTCACCCCTCCATGCCAGTCTGGTATGGAGCTGTACCTATCCTCTGTATTTCTATCTTTCTAATAAACTTCTTTAAATCTTCAAAAACAAAAGTGAATGGGAATCAAGGAAGTGAAAACAATTAATATAGACTTCTATTTAAGTGAGCTTAGAAGCAGCACAAAATATTCAGTTTGTTCAGTATATCTTCCTATTACAGCCTAAATGTGATATACATACCTTTACAATCTTTATGCAAATAGGCCCATTTTATGACTTTTCAGCCTTTAACTTTCAATATTTACTTTCCATTCTATGCTGCATGTCCATTTGTATGAAAATGTTTCTCTGTATGAATATGTATAAATGAAGCATTTGATAAGTATACTTTGGGACCTGAATTTTCTATTTTGGCTGACTACAATGATGAAATTATAAAATATTTGAAAAGTATCTATAATAATGTTTGTCCTAAGTGGAAATAAAGTACATTATAGTGGCCCCTTTGGCAGAGTGGGTACAAAGAATTTATGACAATGAACCATGAATCTTTTGTTTTATCTTTCAGATGATAAGTCATTCTATTATCTTGCCTCTTTTAAAGTCACAAATATCAAATACAAAGAAAATTATGAAATGAGATCCTCAAGAGAGTTTATAGAAAGAAGTCATCAGATTGAGAGAATGGTAAGCTCAATAAAAATTTAAATGTTTATCTTTCTACCAATTTGAATACGGGCATTATAGGGATTGTCTCTTTGTGTCTCAGTCTTCCTACTGAAACATGGAGATAATACAGTATTTAGGGTATATAGTTGTGATTATTACAAAATACTTAAAATAGTGTTGTGCACCATTACATGTATGTAGTAGATTATAGAGCAGACAACCATTTAGCTTCTGGGGAAATTGTCGAAACAAATATTTTCCCTGTTTTAACTCTTTTTCTTTAGCTTTCTTTAACAAAACAACATAGATTGGCATATTAAACTTAGCTTTTTATTTTTGAAAGTACTTAAAGGATCATATAAAAAGATGTGCTATGTCTCTAATTTCTTTTTTTCTTGTGGTACTGAGGATGGAACTCCGAGGCATTCTATCTCTAAGCACACCCTCAGCCCTATTTTTTATTATTTATTTTGAAACAGGGTCTCACTGTGTTGCAAAGGGCCTCACTAAGTAGCTGAGGCTGTCTGTGAACCGTAATCCTTCTGTTTCAGCCTCCCAAATGCTGGGATTACAAGAATGCACCACCACGCCCAGCTATTTCTAATTCTTTATGTTAGTTTTAAGTTTATGCCCTCAGATATTTCGGTTTTCCTTGATAGCTTATGCATTTAACAAGGCATTTCTTAATTGTAAAACCTTTTGGCGATCTCATCTCTACGTGTCATAGAAAAATGCCAAATAGAGTAGTGTTTTCTTTTTCTACCATGAAAAGAATGACTATGGAGGGCATAGATTTGTTTAGAAAAACCCAGTATATTAGCTTGGAGTACAGCCTTTCAAGCTTTTGTTGTTGTTGTTTTGGTGGTACTGGGATTCCTGGAAACCCTTCTACTCTAACTCTGGGCTACATTCCCAGACCTATTTTTATATTTTTATTTGGAAACAGGGTCTCTTAAGCCAGCACTGCTGGCTTCGAACCTGCGGGATCCTCCTCGTCTCCGCCTCCCAAGTGCAGGGATTACAAGCATGCGCCACCACGCCTGGCAGCCTTTTAAGCTTTTGAAAGCTATTAGGTAACAGAGAAGTAAAAGCTGTGTAAAAAGGACACTGTATTGCTGTGTCTCTTTAGATTAACTATAAACACTATCTTTTTAAATTAAAAGATAAGAACTTTAACAACTTACACTGTCTCCTCAGTATACTCTCCTTTCTCGCTGTAAACAATGTGAGGTTCCTTACGTAAGCTCATTCTAAATATGAAAACCAATAAATAACATGTTACTTTCAATAGCTATTTAAACAGATCTGTTTTTGGTATTCGGTATTGAACCCAGGATAATTCTTCCTTCAAGATAGACCCCAGTTTTTTTATTTTTTATTTTGAAACAGCATCTTGCTATGATTTCCAAAACAGAAAATAGTTCACTTATTTTCTCTTCTTTGTAGAATGCTCTAAGAGGGATGCACCACTACTTACTAATTCATTTCATTTCTGACAAACATCTGTTTATGATTTCAATAGGTTAAAAAAAATGTCTTTACATATCTCCTAGCACATGTGCTAGATCCTCTCCAAGTGAAAAGCTCAAGAGCTTCACTGAATCATGGGCTTGTCTCAGACTCAAGTTGATTCTGATCAGTCATTTTCCAAAGCATCTTTAAACATTTGTATTACTATTAGCAAAGCATGAGAATTCTTGCTCTATATTCTCCTCAAAATTTATCAATTTGATTTTTCAATTTTGCCATGAATAGTATCTTATTATGTATTTCATTTGCATTTTTATTATTAATGAAGCATTTATATTTCATCTTCTACAATTGCATACTCATGATTTGTTGCCTATCTTCACAGCAGTTTTGTCTTTATAAATTCATTAGAAACATGTTTTACATAAGAAGGAGGGAGGGGGAGGGAATGGGGTAGAAATTGGGTGAGGGCTAATTGAGTGATGTGTGAGTGTATGCCTCTTCCATCTTATACTCCATTAAGATGTACGACTATAATGCGCCAGTAATATTTTTTAAATACTGTATGAAAAAATTAAAAAAACATGTTTTTCGGGAAATGAATCCTCTTCCATTATATGTATTTGGTTATATTCTTTGTGACTTTCCTTTTCATTATCTTATATTTGGATGAACAGAGGTTCTGAGTTTTAAATATCAAGTTATCATCCTTTTCTTATTGGTTCTTTTCTTTTGTTTTTATACTAAATCCTTTTAGATTCTGATGTTACTTGTCTTTTAAAAATCCTGATTTTCCTTTCCTCATTTAAGACTTATTCTATATGGAATTGATATTTGCGTGTCTGTTTGATTTAGGGATTTATTTAATTTTATTTTTGTGGTACTGAGGGTGGAACCCAGGGGCTTTTCTACCTCTGGGCTATACTCCCAGACCTATTTTATACTTTATTTGGAAACAGGGTCTCACTAAGTAGCCGAGGCTGGCTTCAAACCTGTGTGATCCTCCTGTCTCAACCTCCCAAGCACAGGGATTACAAGCGTGTGCCATCACGCTCTGCTTAGGTTTTTATTTTTATTTATTTATTTATTTATTTTTAATTTATTTTATTGAAAATAAATGTTATACATTTAATCTGTATTTGGTGCCCTCTCCCCCCCGTTTCCCTTCCCCCCTCCCTATACTTAATACCCAGGATAACCTTGCTATATTCGTACTTTTACACCTATTTGGAAATAGCCGCTCATCAATCAAGTTCAGCCTCCTTCCTCTCTTAGTTTTCCATTCAAATTTTGCTGAAATTTCCCTTCCATTATCTGGAGTCCCTCTTGTATCCCCAATGCTCACTCATTTGGGCATATTAGAGGAAACATATGTCCCTTCTCTTTCTGTGCTTGGCTGATCTCACTTAACATAACGCTTTCCAGCCCTTTCCATCTTCTTACAAATGACATGATTTTGTTCTTCTTAATAGCTGAATATAATTCCATTGTGTGTATTTCCCATAACTTTGCAAACCATTCATCTGTTGATGGGGGCCTAGGTTGTTTCCAAATTTTGGCTATTATAAATTGTGCTGCTATGAACATAGGTATGCATATGTTGCTGTAGTTCTCTGTTTTCAACCCCTTTGGAAAAATACCCAGGAGTGGTAAAGCTGGATCGTATGGTGGATCTATTCCCAGTTTTCTAAGGAATCTCCACACAGATCTCCATAGTGGCTGAACTAGTTTGCACTCCCACCAACAATGTAAAAGAGTTCCTTTTTCCCCACATTCTCACCAGCATTTATTATTGTTTGATTTCTTTATGCTTGCCACTCTGACTGGGGTTAGATGGAATCTCAGTGTAGTTTTGATTTGCATCTCCCTGATGGCTAATGATGAAGAACATCTTTTCATGAATCTATTGGCCATTTGTATCTCTTCTTTTGTAAAATGTCTATTCATTTCAGTTGCCCATTTCTTGATTGGGTTGTTTGCTTTGCTACTGCAGAGTCTTTTGAGCTCTTTGTATATTCTGAATATTAGCCCCCTATCGGAGTGGTGACTGGTAAAGATCTTCTCACATTCTGTAGGCTTCCTCTTTAGGTTCTTGATGGTTTCCTTTGATGAGAAGAAACTTTTTAGTTTGATGCTATCCCACTTGTTGATTCTTGCTTTAATTTCCTGAGCTTTGGAGGTTTTGTTGAGAAAGTTACTGCCTGTGCCTATATGTTGTAGTGATGAGCCTATGTTCTCCTCTAATAACTTCACAGTCTCTGGTCTGATTTCTAAGTCTTTGATCCATCTTGAGTTGATTTCTGTGCATGGTGAGATATAGGGGTTTAGTTCCATCTTTCTACAAATGGATAGCCAGTTCTCCCAGCACTTATTCCAGGTATTTATTTTAGACAGCTGTCATTATGCCCAAAATACCCAACAAGACAATTTAGAGGAGAAAATATTTATTTGGGCTCACAGTTTTAGGGGTTTATGCCATGGTTGTCTGGCTCCAAAGCAAAAACATCATGGTGGCAGGGGTCGCAGAGGGATACTACTCAGCTCATGTCAACCAGAAGCAGAGAGAAGGACATATACAGTCCCCAAAGCCATACCCCCCATGACTTGTCTCCTTTGGCCACACCTTCCTGCTTATAATTACCATCCAGTAAATTAATTAGAATTATTAATCCATCAGTAGGCTTATCCTCTGATGAGGTTAAAGCCTGATTCACTTATTTCACTTCTGCATATTTCTATATTGCCAATATATGAAATTTTCTGAGGGACATCCCATGTCATGCCATAAAAGAATTTGACTTAATTTTTCCAGTATATAATAAGCAATTCTCTTATCACTACTTATTGAATAGTCAGTGGTTCCCCAGCAGATCTTTTATGCCATCTCTACCATAAATCAAGTTTCTGTATATGAATTGAGATGTTTCTGGGCTCTTCATCCTATTCTATTGGTCAGCCTGTTTTTATTGTGTTAACACCATCGATAATACTTTAATATTAATAGTCAATTAATTGTCAATTAATTGTCAATTAATGTCAATATTTTGACAATAGTTGTTAGTGTCTGTTACACTGGTTTATTAGGGCTGCTGTAGCACATTACCATAAAACTAGGTGGTTTATTTTATTAAATTATTTATTTATTTGGTGGTACTGGTGGTGGAACTCAGAGGCTGTTCTACCTCTGGGCTATCTTCCCAGACCTATTTTATACTTTATTTGTAAACAAGGTCTCACTAAGTTGCTGAGAGCCTCACTAAGTAGCTGAGGCTGGCTTTGAACCTGTGTGATCCTCCTGTCTCAGCCTCCCAAGCACTGGGATCACAGGTGTGCACCACCACGCCAGGCTAAACTAGGTGGTTTAAAACAACTGAAATTAGTGGAAAAAATATTCAACATCATTAGCAATCAGGGAAATGCAAATTAAAACTACACTGATATTCTATATAACCCCAATCAGAACGGCAATCATAAAGAAGACAAATAACAATAAATGGTGATGAGGATGTGGGGAAATAGGAACCCTTCTACACTGCTGGTGTGATTGCAAAGTAGTTCAGCCACTATGGAGATCAATGTGGAAATTCCTTAGAAAATGGGAAATGGATCCACCATATGATCAGAAAGTTAATTTTTAACAGTTCTGAATGCCAAAAATATAAAATGAAAGTATCAATACTCTCTGACCTTCTCTATTGTTTCTTTGGTTTAGGTGTTTATTATTTCTTCTTTGCAGCTAATCTCTTGTGTATTTTCTCTAGTGCTGGTTTGGAAGACATAAATTCTTTCAGTTTGTGTTTGTTATGGAAGATTTTTATTTCCCCATTGAGTTTGAGAGATAGTTTTGCTGAGTGGGAAATTTTGGGCTGCAGGTTATTTTCTTTTGGAGTCTAGAATATGTTACTCCAGGCTTTCATGACTTGGTTTGGGAAATCTGAAGGTATTCTAATTGATTTGCCTTTGAATGTCACTTGATATTGTGCTTTTGTTGCATTTGAGATTCACTCTTTGGCTTCTATGTTGGTCAGTTTGACTGTTTTGTGGCTTGATAAATCTATTTTTTCTAATCTTGTTTAAAGGGGATTTTACAAGTTTCCTGTACCTATGTATTGACCTCTTTTGCTATGTTTGGAAAATTTTTTGATATTACTTCTTTGAAAATATCATTGATCCCTTTGGTTTCACCTTCTATTCCCTCTTCAATGCCTATTATTATTAGGTTAGCTCTTTTAAGATGGGTCCAAATCTCTTCAATGTCCAATTCATGTTGTCAAATTTTCTGTAATTATATACTATGTGTTCATTTTAGATTGATCATCTTCTAAAAACAAGATTATATTCTCCATATGGTCTAATATATTGTTTATAGTTTGTATTGATGCATTCACTTTAATGATCTTTTATTCTTTCAGACCCTCTCTAAATTCTTTCCAGAAATCCTGTATTCTTTTTTTATTGATGTGTTTATTTGTACATCATAATGCGATAAAAAAAAAACTTGTGTAGACATACATGCCCACATTGCCAAGTTAGCCCCTACCCAATCCCCACCTCATTCCTTCCCCATCCCTCTCTCCCATGCTTGGCTTAGTGGTTGACATTGATATGTCTAAGTACATAATGTCCTTTAGAGTTTCCTTCTTTCCCCCTCCCATCCCCTCAGTTAGGTTGCCTTATTTGCTCCTCTATAGGATCTTCTTTTTCACCTAGAGTTCCTCCTATGACTCATTTCTCCTTAGCTTTCACACATTAGGGATATGTGAAAAGTATTTCTTATTTTTTGTGACTGACTAATTTTGCTTAGCATAATGTCCTCCAGTTCCATCCATTTCCCTGAAAATGATGTAATTGTGGGTTTTTTATGGCTGAGTAAAATTCCATTGTGTACATATCCCACAGTTTTGTAATCCATTCATCTGTTGATGGACATCTTGGCTGGTTCCATAGTTTGGCAATGGTGAATTGTGCAGCTATGAACATAGATATGAATGCATTAGTTTGGTAGTTTGATTTGCTTTCTTTTGGATAGATATCCAGAAGTGATATTGCTGGGTCAAATGGTAAATTTGTTACCATTCCTTAGAAGATCCTCCATACTGTTTTCCAAAGTGGTTGCACTAATGTGCAATCCCACCAACAATGTTTTAGAGTTCCTACTTCTCCACATCCTCGCCAGCAATTGTTGTTGTGTATGTTTTGAATTATTGCCATTCTAGTTGGAGTTAGGTGAAATCTAAGGATAGTTTTGATTTATATCTCTCTGATTGCCAATTATGTTGAGCAATTTTTTCATGCATTTATTGGCTATTTGAATTTCTTCTTTCATGAAGTGTCTATTTAGTTCACTTGCCCATTTTTTATTGGATTATTTGTTTTTTTAGTGTTGAGTTTCTTGAATTCTCTGTATAGTCTAGATATTATTTCTCTATCTGAGGAGTAGGTGGCAGAAATCTTCTCCCATTCTGTTGGCTCACAATTGAGGTTTTTAAGTTTCCTTTGATGAACAGAAGCTTTTTAGTTTCATGCAATCCCACATATTGATTTCCCTTTAGTTTCATGTGTGCCTAGTTTTGATCTGTGCCTATGTGTTGCAGTGTTGGACCTATGCCCTCTTAAAGGAGCCTCAAGGCCTCTGGTCTATTTCCGAGTCTTTGATTCATCTTGAATTGACTCTTGTGCAGGGTGAGAAATTGGAATTTCTTTCCTTTTTTCTGCATATGGTTAACCAGTTTTGCCAACACTATTTGTTAAACAGGCTATCTTTCTTCCAGTGTATGTTTTTGGCCCCTTTGTCAAAAATAAATTGGCTGTAAGTGTGTTGATTTGTTTCTGAGTCTTCTATTCAGCTTCCTTGGTCTATGTATCTGTTTTTGTGCCAGTACCATGATGCTTTTATTACAGTGGCTTTGTAGTATAGTTTAAATTCAGGTATTGTGATTCCTCCTGCATGGTTTTTGTTATTAAGAACTACTTTGGCTATTCTGTGTTTTTTGTTGTTCCAAATGTACACATAGTTTATAACACAGAAAAAACAATTTGACAGCAGGAATTAGACATTGAAGAAATATAGGCACATCTTAAAAGAGCTAACCTAGGAATAATTCCATAGAGGAGGAAAAAGAAGGTGAAACAAAGCGGCTCAACAATCTTTTCAAAGAAATAATAGCAGAAAATTTTCCAAACATAGAGTAAGAGACCAACACACAGGTACAGGAAACTTATAGAACCCCCTTTAGACAAGATCATAGAAAATGTTCTCCATGCCACATAATCATTAAATTTACCAATGTAGAAGCCAAGGAGAGAATCTTAAAGGCAACAAAAACAAAAGACAAAGTGACATTCAGAGGAAATCATTTATAATCGCTACAGACTTCCCAAACCAAGTCATGAAAGCCAGAAGGGCCTAGAGTAACATATTCCAAACTCTGAAAGAAAACAACTTGCAGTCAAAAATTTCCTACCCAGAAAAACAATCTCTAAAATTAGATGGGGAAATAAAAATATTTCATGACAAACAGAAGCTGAAGGAATTATGTCTTCAAAACAACCACTAGAGAAAATACTCAAAGAGATTAACTACAAAGAAAAAACAAGTAATACATGCCACAACCAGAGAAACATTAATTTCCATCCAGCAGACAACTAAGAAGAGAAGAGCAAACAGTATTTCAAACAGAAGTAAAATCTCAGCATGTTAGGAATTAAAAATCATCTCTCCATAATCACACTGAATTTAAATGGACTCAACTCCCGAATAAAAAGACATAAAGTGGCAAAATGGATTAAAAACCAGAACCCATCTATATCATTTCTACTGTTAAATTTCTGATTTGTCCTTCTGTCAAACTCTGCAATTCTGTGTTGTTGGGTTCTGTTATTGTTCAGTTGTTAAAGCTTATTGCTTCCTTGTTATTCCTCCTTCTCATAATTTCTAAAGTTTGTGTCTTTGTTGCTTTTGCTAGGTTTTTCTCAATCTCTGAGTGTCAGCTGGAATATACAAGGGCAAGTTGTGTTGTATTTAATGATGAAGACTGAGTGAGGAGGAAAGTGATGAAGTTGTAAATGCAAGAATAGGGAAAAGTTACAGATAGGATTCAATAGAATGAGAGAATGAGTTTGGTATGGTAGTATAGAGTAGAAATTAGAGATAGTATGTAGTGGGATTCTAGTAACCAGTGTAGATTATTTTGTATAGTGATAGGAAGTGGATTTAATACAAGACAAAGAAGAGAAAAGAAAGAAACGAGAAGGAAAGAAGAGAGGAGAGAGAAGGAGAGGAGAAAAGAGATGTACAAGGGAGGAGGATTGTGAAAAGGATGGGAAAGAGAGCAAACAAACAAGCATACACACAAAAAATAAGAGAACAAAACAACAACAACAACAACATATAATGCAACACTTCAAATATATGAATACTGAGCAGACTTGGCCTCTTCAGTCTCACTCTATGCAGGCACCAAGTGCCACTGACACTTTTCCTGCAGTAATCCTGGATCTCTGAGACTCTCTTAGTCTATCCATCCCCATCAGACCTCATTTTTACATAGTCTGGTCTCAACTTTATTTTGGGAAATATCAGGTAGCTAGTGCACTACTGATTTAATTCCACACTTTAAAACTGTAATTGCCTCCTTGTTTAGAAAAAAGTAAATAGAAGCAGTTTATTTTTTCATGTCTTCTATGATATATTGGCTTTATTTTGGAATAAATGCTCATAATATTCCCAAAAGCTAATATTTGTATAAGTAACATGCCAATTATTATAGTTGTGTTGTAGATAATTTTCAAAGTGAAGACTAAGAAATTCCCACAACTCCATCTACTCTGCAGCACTTTTAATGCCAAAGGCCCACAGACGTCAGTCCTTGACTTTCCTAACCTTCTGCGTCAGGAATATCTTTTACGAAAACTTCCTTGTGGGGCTATTTATGTTCTAAAGCTACAAAAAAATTTGAGGAGCTATTTTCAAAGATTTCCTTTTTCATTTTTTTTTATTTCAAGGAAATAACATTTAGAATACAAAAACTTCTATGGAGACACTAAATATTACCTTTTAAAACACTTTCTCGTTTAACTTTATTGATTTGTTTCCTAGCTACAAGCTGTACTTCATCTGAAAATTGGGATATGTGATAACATATCTTCCAAAAAAATAGACACTGAAGTTTCTGTATAGCACAACCTTCTTTATTTTTAACTAATTTTTTCTTGTATATATTGAGCCCAAGAGGTAGAATTTGTGATTCAAAGTTTTTGGTTAAGTGATTTCTTAACAAAGAGCTTTCAGAAAGAAGATAGAGACTTTGCTTAAAAGGGCAAAGGAAGCTATACAAAGATGTTGTTTCAAAAATACAGCCTCGGCTTCACTTATATGGAAAATCCAGGGCCTAGATTGTATCACAGAGGTGGTTCTCTGCACACTTAAGAGAGCTGGGCTGTTTGTCTTATACCAGAGAGCTGCCAGGGAAGGTGGAGTATAACTCCCACACATTGCTGGGTGAGGCATTCAGGTCAGACAAGGGCAAGCTTCTGGAGAAGTACAGTCGTGAGCTGTTATCAGTTAATATTTACAGAATCTGGGAGATGGGTACACCCATCCACTAGATATAATTTATATTGAGAATAAAAGCAAATTTATGTCTTGTACTTTCATCATAATTCATCATCATGTAGGTGAATCCAGCTTCTTGATAGATTTCTAAAGAACGAAGGCATTTTTATTTGCTTGACAAGCAGTTATAAACAATAAATACCCATTGGCCTAAGCTTCTAGAGCATCCAAGGCATGGTGCTGGCTTTGCTTTGCTTTCTTTGTTCATATGCAAATGATCACCTCTATTCTCATAATAGGACACTCTTGGCAGAAAATAACAGAAACTCAATTAACAAGTCAAAGTAGAGATACCATATATAAATAAGTGAAGACTATCGGGATCACCTACAGTCTCATCTGCCTTCATAATTCAAGAGATCAAAGTTCCTAGGCTTTTTCTCTTCCTTTTTATTATTTTCCACATGGAAGGTATGATGGCTAATAGCTACCTTATATTTACATTTTCTAAGTTAGTAATTGAAGCAGGAAAAGACTAATTTTTATAATAATTATCTTCAAATGAATGTTTGAAGATTCAATCTTGTTATCTGATTGGCCCAATTTGGAACACTTGACCTTCCCTACATTAAACAATGTGTCCAAGCTTGGCTTGGTGGTGTATGCCTATAATCCTCATAGTTGGGAGAGTGAGACATAAGAATCACAAGTTTGAGGCCAGCCTCAGCAAATTAGGTCCCGTGTCAAAATAAAAAGGGCTGGGGTTGTAATGTGCAGGCAGAATGCCCTTGAATTCAATCCCCACGTACAAAACAAAACAAAACAACAAAAACACTGTGACTAAGAGTATGAAATGATGCCACCCTAGTGGGAAGTGGGAGACAAGGCAAGTTTAACTCCATTTTAACAATGTAGATAAATTAAGCCATTGCTGTGAATTCAATAGTCTATTTACTTGATGTTTCCTCTTGGCTGTCTCACAGATGCTTCAAAGTTACCACGTCCAAATCCCCTTCTTGAAAAATGCTCCCTCTCCATTTCTCTGACTCCTACGTATTTCCCTGCTCAGCAAATGACACCACTGTGTACCTGGTTGCTAGAACTCCTGCATTCTTCCTATTCTCATGTCTAATCCATTTGCAAGTCACATTTCTGCCTCCAATTTGTGCTCTCCATTCTGGGCCTAACTTCATATAAGCAACTCATGATTAACACTATTTCTTTTTCAGAATCTCCCTTTACTTTTGGTATTGGGGATTGAACTCAGGGACACTATTCAAGCTACTCTCCCAGACCATTTTATCTCACTATTTTATTTTATTTCGAAATAGAGTCTCACTGAGTTGTTGAGAGTTTTGCTAATTCCTGAGGCTGGCATGAACCTGCAGTCCTCCTGTCCCAACTTTCTTTCCACAAGGTCCCTTTAGTATCTTATCTACATAGCAATCAAAATGATCTTTGGAGAGCATATTGTGTTATCCTTTTGCTTAAAATTTTACAGATGGCTTCCAAATGTACTTAGAATAAAACCCAAGCTCTTCACCAAAGCCTTCAAGCCCCTGCATGGCTGTAACCTTTCCAATTTCTATACTCTTCTCACTGTGTTTTACCCATATTGGCCACCTTTTGGATTCTTTATGTATTCTGCTTCTATCACTTTGATTGACCCATGACCCTTCTTTCAGTTGCTGACTAGGCATACTTTAAGTATCATATAAACATCACCTTCTGGGAAAAACATTCTGTTATATTTCCCCAGTGATTTTCGTGTGTGTGTGTGTGTGTGTGTGTGTGTGTGTGTGTGTTGTGTGTGACATTTTACTTTGGATAAATTCATGGTATTTTGTCACACTCTAATACAAAACACTCCTGATCCTACCTCAAAGTATCACATATAGACAGTTCAAAATTTCAAAGGACATTTATCTAAAATTCTACAGACATTAAAATTGACTTTTCTCCCTCTTACTTGAAAGATAGGAAGAACTAAGTACAGAGAAGCTCAGTGAAAACCTAAATGTCATAGTCATAGGAAAAGAGATGATTCAAGAAGGGTCTGAGGAGTTCCACAAGGGGAGGTTGTTGGGGGGTAGTTCTTGGTTGAAATGAAGAAAAAAAAATCCAGCACATGTCAGTCAGAGACATAGAGATTAAGAAAGCATCAGGGTGGGGTGGGGGGGTTGAGTATCGCAGTTTGCGGACAGCCTCGGCTACTTAGTGAGGTCCTTCGCAACTCAGTGAGACCCTGTTTCAAAATAAGGAATAAAAAATAGGGTTGGGGGGTATAGCTTGGAGGTAGAATGTCCCTGGGTTCCATTCCCAGTTGGGGGGGGGGAGAGAGAGAGAGAGAGAGAGAGAGAGAGAGAGAGAGAAGAAGGGAGAGAGAGAAGTGAAGAAGGAAGGAAGGAAGGAAGGAAGGAAGGAAGGAAGGAAGGAAGGAAGGAAGGAAGGAAGGAAGTCAAAAGAGAATACGGGCCAACTCCAGATAAGAAAAGGCAATTTGGGAGTCCATGGCTCTTCTTTTAAAGGAAGTGTGGTGAAGGAAGATGGGAAGGTTTGTGAGAATGATCTCAGTCTGGTGATCTCAGTACAGTTTGGTCATCTGGTCAGCTTCTGGATCCTGATTCTGATCAATAGATAACTTTGGCTTAAACTCTTAATTATTGGGATAATTAACACTGCTCCAGGTAGCTATCATGAGTGAATGAGTGAAGATTTGTATATTTCTCAGAAATTTGGGAGTGACAGGCCTGGCTTGGGAGATGAAAGTATGAGAAACTTCAGCAAAAAAAAAGGTTTTAATATTAAAGCTAACAATTTCTCCATCCTTCTTTTATATCTCTTTTTCTTTTATTTCTTTTGTCCAGCATGACTCAGAATTAACACAAACCTGTGAAGTGACTGTGTTCTTTGCACAGTTGATGAAGTTTCCTGTTAGCATTCATGTGGTGTCACCCCTGAGGTCTTCTTGTTCCCACCTTGCTTCAGGGATTTAAACTTACACTTGGCAACATGATTTGTAGATAAACAGTTTTTCCATATCTTTGCCTTTACTTTCTGGTTGATTCTTAATTCATTTACTCATTTATTCATCTATTTGCTTAGCCATGCACTGAGGTATACTCTAGTTCCTGACACTGTGTGGGCACTGGAGATACAAGGATGAGTCAAACACCCTCCTGCCTTCTCACAGTTCATGACCTAGAGTGGGAGAGACTAGTGTATACCAGTGGGATATTTGCTAGAATAGAATTATGTTCAAAATGCCGGGTGGCTCAAATCAAAGAAGTGTTGAACATTGAGGAATATAAAGAGATGCTAAGCTTGTCATAGAGTTTCTCAAAAAGAGCAAAGTTGTAATTGAAGATATTTGCCTGGAGGTGAAAAAATAATATGTTGTAGGAAGAGGAAATGATTGCTCAGTCACCCAGGTGTGAAACAGCCTATAGAGATTAAGAAAGAGCAATTATTAGATAAGACACCTCACTTCCACTCACCCTGCTATTTTGCAGATGCACAAGGTAGACCCATGCCCGCAGGGCTGTAGGATGGGGAGGCTGCCTGGATCCTGAGCACAGTCCACAGGCCTCCCAGTACCGACAACAGGAATATCCACAGGCAGGCAGAGCAGACACTGGCCTTCTACCTCCACCTTCATCTCCCGTGCCCTGGTCATGTGGGCCCCCAGTCACTGAAGTCACTCTCCAGGCAGACACAGAGACCCTGTGCACTGCAGACACCATGGACAATCTCTCAAAAAGGCTGGGGTCTTCTAGCTGGCCCAAGGCCCGTGGGTGGGGGGGCCTTATGCCTTGCAATATGAGCTAGCGGCAACCTTGGATCCCATGTTCTTTGCACAGTTGATGAAGTTTCCTGTTAGCATTGTTGGTTCCGTATCCTGGGGACATCTGGCAAAATGAAGCTGGATGCTATTATACTTGCTGTCTTGGTTGTACATGTTACTGGCATTTCAGTTGGAACTGGGTTAGCCTTAGCTTGTCCCTCAGGTTCATTTTTTTTTTTTTTTAAGGCAAGAATCTAAAATGTGTAGGGATCATACTTCAAAGAGGAATCCTCATTTTGATGCTGTGTTGCTTTCCTTGCTGGGTTATCCTCTACAGTACTAAGCACATCACCCTACTCTTCAAACAAGACCCTGAACTCTCCAGGATAGCCCACATTTAAGTGATAATTTTCATTCCTGCCTTTCCAGCATCATTCCCGGTCAAGCTGCAGACGAGATATTTACGAAGTCAGGGCATCACCATGCCTCAAGTTATTACTGAGATGGCAGCGAATGTCCTCACTGTGGGCATAAATGTGCTCTTGTATGCCCTGGACTTAGAGTGGTAGGTTCTGCCTGGGCCAGCACCACTTCCCAATTTTTCCTGTCTGCTTTTCTCTTTCTCTTCATGCGGTGGGGGAAAGTTTAGATTACGAATTGTTTCCAAAAGTTGAGGTCCTACATCAAGCCAGCTATTTCCAATACATTCATGGTGTGGGTTTAATGGTGGGCCTTTGAATTGGCCCCTTCTTTAAAGAACTGATTAATGAGACACAGCTAGGAGCCCGGGTCTTCATTTAGGAACTGGCCTCTGTGGTCTACTAGGTGACCCACAGTTATGATATAGCATCCAATGTCAGAGCAAGCACTCCAGGTCCAGGGAACCCCCATCAGGTTCAGTGCTTCTGCTTCATGGTCCTCCAGTATCCCAGTGTGTGTGCATTTGCAATGCATGTTTTACTTGCAGCTTTAAGGATGCTGTTGGCTGTGTATGCACCAGTGACAAAAAAAATCCACAATTTCACTTGTGAGACAAATAATGCCTATTTTTACCTGTTTGATGAACTTGAAGCTATCTGTGGTGAAGTCCTGAGAGGTTCAGGAAAACAAAAGATTGGTGAATATCATTGAATATCACAAGATAAGGCTAGCCCAGTTCCAACTGAAATGCCAGTAACATGCACAACCAAGACAGCAAGTATCATAGCAACCAGCTTCACTTTGACCAGATGGCCCAAGAGTACAGAACCAACAATGCTAACAGGAAACTTCATTGAATGTCATTGTTTACTATGTTTTGGGTTTCCCTTTGGCGTATCTATGATGTTCAGTGCTAAACTTGGGATAATGAGTCTCTGGTCCGGATTGATAGTTTGTGTCTTCTTTCAAGCTCTTTTCTATTTGGCATACTTCTTTTTTTTTTTTGGTCAGTTGTTTTTTTTTTTTATTGGTGCACTGTATTCATACATCATAGTGGGATACAAACTTTTGTAGACATACATGCACACATCGCCCAGTCAGCCCCCACCTGATCCCCACCCCATTCTCTCCCCATCCCTCCCTCTCATGCTTGGCTTAGTGGTTGACATCTAGTATTATAGCAATTTATCCAAAATTAAAAATGATAATCTCACATAACAGTTTCATTTGTCTGATACCAAGCTTTTGATGACTTAAAGATAACATTTCAATATTTCTTTTTATTTTCTTTCTTACCAGAGAATATTTTTTTCTATGTTTTTTAGGTGAAACTATCATATATTTATATATTTATTTTTCAGAAAAAAATCTATCCTAATATGGAATATGGACTCTAGGTACCCAAAATGATCTTGAAAAAGTACAAAGCTAGAAGATATATATTTTCTGATTTCAAATCATATAAAGCTACAATAATTGAAACAGTGTAGTACTATTCTAAAGGCAGATATATAAACCATTGGAGTTAAATAAAATCCTAGAGCTAAATTCTTCCCTATATTGTCAAGTTATTTTTGACAAGGTTTCCACGAACATTTGGTGGTGGAAATATTAATCTTTTAACTAAATATTGTTAAAAAATAATAATTACATGGAAAAGAGTAAAGTTGGACCCTTACCTAATCCCATATACAAATATTAACTCAAAATAGATAAAAGACCTAAATATAAATCTTAAGACTATAAACTTTTAGGAGAAAATCTGGGTCATAAAACCTCACAACATTGAAATTGGCAGTGATTTCTTGGATATGATTTCAATGGCACAGGCAACAGAGGAGTATACAAACTCCCTAAAAAAATAAAAAAATATTGTATATCCAAAGACAATGTAAACAGAGTTTAAAGTTACTAATAGAATTGGATAAAATATTTCCAAATGCTATATCTGAAGGTATATTAATATTCCAACTAGAAATCCTAAAAATTAACAACAATAAAGGCAAACAATACAATTTAGAGATAGGTAAAAGACTAACATAAATAATGAATCTCCACAGATAACCAATCTCAGTTGTCTGTTGGATGGAAAATCTTGTTTCTCTGGTTCTGGTGTGTGTTACCTATTTCTTCTTTGTAGTTAATCTCTTTGAGTATTTTCTCTAGCGCTGGTTTTGAAGACATAAATTCCTTCAGTTTCTGTTTGTCATGGAAGCTTCTTATTTCCCCAACTAATTTGATAGAAAGTTTTGCTGGGTAGGAAATTTTTGGCTGGAAGTTGTTTTCTTTCAGAGTTTGGAATATGTTACTCCAAGCCCTTCTGGCTCTTATGACTTGGTTTGGGAAGTCTGGAGTGATTCTAATTGGTTTGCCTCTGAATGTCACTTGGCCCTTTGTTTTTGTTGCCTTTAAGATTCTCTGCTTGGCTTCCACATTGGTCATTTTGACAATTATGTGGCGTGGGGATCCTCTTCTCCGATCCTGTCTAAAGTGAGTTCTATAAGTTTCCTGGATCTGTGTATCAACCTCTTGCTCTATGTTTGGAAAATTTTCTGCTATTACTTCCTTGATGAGATTGTTGATCCCTTTGGTTTCACTTTCTTTTCCCTCCTCTATTCCAATTATTCTTAGGTTAGCTCTCTTAAAATGGGCCCATATTTCTTCAATGTCAGATTCCTGCTGTCGGATATTTTTTTCTAGATTAGAGACTATGCGTTCATTTTTGGAATGATCATCTTCTAAGAGCGAGATTCTGTTCTACATGTGGTCTAATCGGTTGCTTGTGCTTTGAATTGAGGCCTTTACTTCATTAATTGCATCCTTTATCTCTTTTTGGCTCTCTCTGAGTTCTTTTCGAAGCACCTCTATTATTTCTACAGTTATTTTCCTGATTTGATCTTCTAGAAATCTCTGATTTCCTGTTTTATCAGGTTCTGATGTTGTGGGGTTGTGGGCATTCATTGCTCCAGTGTTATTCCTCTTTCCCATGATTTAGGAAGTTTGTACCTGGGTTCTTCCCTTGGGTCACTATGACTTCACTTAAGGTGTTCTGGATCTCGAGTCTGTAGTATCTCAGACCCCACTACTCCTTTACTGGGTTGTATCACATAGTCTCCGACCCAGAGAGTCGATAGAGGCTGCTTTAGACTGTGAGGGGTGCCAGGTTGCACGTTCTCCTATGGTGTGATATCTCTGCCACCGCCCCTCCCTCACTGGGTCAAGTCCCAGGGAGTACAGTACTGGGATTTCTCCTCTGTGGCCCGCAAATTGATTCACTGTTCTTGAGTACGCAGATGTAGCTGTACTGGATTCGGTGAATTCTCTGCTGCTGCCGCCGGTGGCAATATGGCGCCGCTGCCACGCCCTCGGCCATGAGGCTGGTGTATTTCTTCTTGGTTTTGATTTCCACTCTGAATCCCTGCAGCGTGTGCTGAGCTCAGCCACTGGGAGCTTTAGATTTTACCTGCAGCGAGAAATCCCGCCTGGCTGTTCCGCAGCGGCTCACCTCGGCTTGCTGTAGCCGTCTGGTGAATTTGCCGCTGCCACCGGCAGTATGGCGCTGCTGCCGCGGCCTCGGGCGTGAGGCCGGTGTATCTCCTCTGTGGCTCTGAGCTCTGTTCTCAGACCACTTTCTCTCTGGAGCCTGGTGATTTTTTTGTTTCTCTGGTGATGGTGTTTTCTGGCTATGAAAGGCGCTGATTTTGTGGTAATGGAGATTAGTTGTTAGCGGGGCTCTTAAGCCCCGCTTTTCTCGGTTGCCATCTTCCCGGAAGTCCCTTTTGGCATACTTCTTGAGGATAAACTGGGATAGAGTTGTAGATGGGGCACAGGTTCAAACTGGGCTAAAAGAAAGTAGACCCAGCTAGATCTACCTATTCCAGGGAGGGTAGTCACTGGAATGATTTTGCTTAATGTCATCAGATTAGAGTCACAGTATCCTAGTAGTGGAAGAAAACCCTTAGTATGCTATACCCCAACCCTTAATTTTGAAGATGTTTTGACATTGAGACAAGTGATTTTCCTATTGTGGAATGACTTTAGCTGTTGCCATCTTTTTAGCAGGAATTTTCATAAGAGTTCCTAATGACTGTGGTTTAAATAGATGAATTATCACAAGCCTACCAACTAGAAATGATAATTTTATGCCATATATTCATCATGAAAGGTGACTTTATTATTTTGACATTGGTTTAGTCTTGAATTGTGGTGGAAATTATACCAGATTTTTTGTCATTATTTTAGAAAATTGCATTATCCTAATAGAAATCTAAAAAGAAGTTGTAATTTTAGGTAAACTATTCTTTGTTGATTCTATGATAGTTTCTAAATATGTAAGCTTGATTTTCCATACTATAACTATTCTTTTCTCTTTCTTATACTAAATATTTTCCTTATGCTGGACAGGGTGGTGCATACCTGTAATTCCAGTACTTGGGAAACTGAGACAGGGGATCCAGAGACCATTCTTAGCAATCAGAGAAAACCTCATCAACCTAGCAAGATATTGTTTCAAAATAAAAAAATAGAATAGGGATGGGGTGTAGCTCAGGGTGCTGACCTTAGGTTCAATACCTAGTACAAAAAAAAAAGCAATTACTTTCCAAGAAAGTGGCTCACAGTCCTATAAAATGAAATGGCTAATCTTGTCCCATTTGTATTTCTCTTTATATACTTAATCTTATAAGTCAGTTTATATTAGTGCCTTTTCAAATTGTATCTTAATAATTTTAGTATAAGTTTTTATAAAAAATAAACACCTTAAATGTAAAGAGACTTTAAAGACCATGAACATAGGGGCAGAACAAAGCACAGGCAGATAAAGGGATAGGATTGTGTTAACACTGAGGAGACACTGGGTTGGAAGCAGAAGTATAACATACTTGGACTTGAATTTTTGAGGTATCTTTGTTTGCTAAGTATAATGAAAGAACACCTGAAGGGAAAGAAGATAGAATAAAACACATAAGCATGAGTTTCTGAGGACATGATTTTAGACTATGGCAGTTGGAAATAAGGGAAGTAGATTTAATATTAAGTAGGTAAAGTCTACTTTACATTGTTACTATTTCAGAGGAGTCAGGGGGTGGGAGAAATCTGGTGGAGTAGGAGACAGTAGTCTCTATTCTCCGAGTGTGTGGTAACTGGGAAGCAAGGCTGACAATGGAAGCACACCTCATCTCAGATTAGATGAACCTGTAATTTCTTGCTTCTGACTCCCAGTTCAGTGATCTTTGATTCTAGGCAGTGCCTCAGCAGTGAGCTGAGCCCCCTTTAAGGAACTGTAACCATTTAGAAAAACATTTCACTGAACATCCAAATTCTTCAAAAAGTCAGGCTGGAAAAACTGAGGAGTGAAATACTAATGGTATGAAGTATGGTGAAACTTATTACCAACCCTAGTACCAGTTGTGAAATCCTACATATCATAGAGATATGACTAACAAAGTGAGGATGTCATAGTCGTCACAGGATGATGTTGTTACAAGTCACGTCAAATGGTCTAGTGGTGTCCTACCCACTTAAGAAACCACCAAATCTGGTATCAGTAGTGTTCTAGATGCCATATTCTAGAATGAGTTCTACCAACAATTAGGCTTTTTGAGAAATGAGGATGCTCCTTTTAAAAATAGTACATATTTGCCGTGTGCACACATCTGTAATCTCATTACCTGGGCAGTTGAGACAGGAAGATCATAAGTTTGAGGCCTGTTACAGCTACTTAGCAAGAGCCTATTTTCAAAATAAAAAAGGACTGGGGGTGTAGCTCAGAGGTGGAATGCCCCTGAATTCAATCCCCAGTTCCATAAAATAAAAATTTAAAAAACACATACTTAATTCATTTGACCTAATTAAAATCAATAATTTGATAGTATCAAACAAGGTGTGAAATATGTGATGTACTTTATTTAATTCTCAAATCAACTCTAAAAGGCAGATGTTGTTATCTCATTGACAGAGACCTAGGAAAGTTTAACAAGTTTGTAAGGTTGTAAGACTAAACCTGGAATTAAACCCAGGTTTGGTTTTACCACTTTGAAAAGCCAATTAGAATGGCAAGGAGTTGACTGAAAACCTTGTATTTGCCTCAAGTCTAGATAAGATAAAAAGTAATAATTTTTTTAAGAGTAATATTTCTTTTTAAATCAGATGTATAAGATATTTCGACGTTCTTCTGGAGGGGGTCGACTTATCAAATCTCATGTTATCAAAATAAGGTATGTAAATCTGATTTGTGACTCTAACCAGTACTGTTAAGATGAGGTATTTAATCAACATGATTACTCAGCTGCCCTGAGCAAATCTTTGTAGTGACATAGAGATTTCATAAATCTTTTATCAACCCAGGTTATACAACTAGGCATTTCCTAATCACAATAGAAAGATGTAAAGATGTAAAGTGCTCAAAGACAAGAGACCCTCAGTTATGAAGGAGAAAAAAGATTAAAAAAATATATGAAAGAGAGGGATGTTGTGGCAACTCCATTCTGCCCCTTAGAGTCAAGTATAATGTATATAATCTTTTGTTTCCTCATTTTAAGCCTACACAAGCATCAGATTATGACTTTTTTGCATTCAGGTTTTTTAATACTAGTACAATTTTTGTTATTGTTCTAAATGCCTTTTTATTTGGATGCCTTGGTAAAAATTATTACACATGAATTAAACATGAAGTTATTATCAGAAAGTAAACTTGATTAGTAGACTTCATCCTGCATATGTTTTTTGCATGATGTCTAAAAGGCCTAAATTCCACATTGATATATATTGTTTGCTTTATTTGGTGATGGCAAAGTAAATACACCAATGCTTAAATGAATATGAACAAGGGACCCAAGCCTTTTCTCTTCCTCTTGCCCTTCTTTTTGTTTCTTTACTTTTTTTCGCCTTCTCCTTTTATATATCTCCCTTCCTTCCTTTCTTTATTTTTTCTTTTATCTCACAAACTCAATTCATTCTCAAAAGGCAGCTTTCCAGACTGCCACATCACAATACGCATGATGTGTTTGAATCATTGATGACATGATTTCCCTTTGTAAACTGCTTTCTTGAATTATTCCTACATTTACCAATTACCAAACACCAAAACAACAGTGCCTTAATACAACAAAGGTTAATATTATTTCCATGTAACAAACCAAAAAGTCAGAAGCAGAGAAAAGGTGGTTGGTGCTAATGGGTATTATGGGATGAAATTACCCATGGGATCTTTTGCTTCTGGTGGTGAGTCAAGGGAAGAACAAGGGCATAAAAAACAGTATATGAGGTTTTGTAGGAGCCAGGCCTGGAAGCAGGGGACGTCATTTCTGCCCACACCCCATTTACCAGAATTCACTAGATCATTTCATTAAATGTCAAGAGAGGTTAGAAATGAAACCCAGCTCTGTGTTCAGTAGGCAAAGGACACTGGTTTTGGTAAATAAGTCCATTGTCTCTGCCGCACCACTCAAGAATAATGACCTCAGTTACAACTTTTACTCAAAATATCTTTTAAAGGAATCCCTTTTAAGTACATGTAAAGCAAGATTTATTAAACACCGCCTCCTACAGACTCCTCTGAACCATGAGCTAAGGAAGGAAGAGAAGAGAAAATGTATTTTTCAGGAATACAACTTATTCAGTATTTTTAACATTTTGCTTTTATTTCTTCTACAGTGCTTCCAATACTTCCTAATTACTACACAAATATTCCTATTGCCTTTGTTTAGCTATCAATTAAAATTTGGTAGTCATGTACATTCAATTTAATAAGTTCTAATAGGTGAAAATAGTTCATGATTAGAGAAAGGCATCATTTGTCTGCTGTTTTGCTTCTCAGTCCAGATGATGAAGAAGGTGTGAAGATTCTTGTGGTGCTCATGTTTCGATATCCATCTACTAATAGTGCTGAAGGAATCAAGAAAAAAGTTGAAAGGAATTTATACCAAAGCTTGAAGATTAAACAATTGCCTTTGACTATAAATAAACCATCATTTAGTCTCACATGTGAGTCTTTATTTTTGCCATTTTTGTAGTTCTTTCTGCTCACAATTTCCTTTTATTTGTCATAAAAACTTGGTAAAGTCAAATACCCATTTTAAGAATTCACCACTGATAACTCTATCAGTGTAGAAGAGAAATAAGTAAAAATCAATCGTGAAGAGAAATGTAGTATTACAATTTTTAAAAAATTTTTGCTAAGCTTTTGATAAAGTTTGTACATTTATATAAGCACCAAAGAGTAGGTGCTATTTCCAACATTTTACAGGTAAGTAAGCTGAGTTCTGAGACTGAGATGTTGGCAAACTTTGGGGCTAGGATTTATTTAGTCTCAGAGGCTTTTACAGGTCAATTTTGGTGTTATATTTTATAGAATCAAAAAAAAACAAACAAAACTTATCCATGTAATAAAAATAAGTAACATGAACTGTAGAAAGGTCTTCTGGCTTATTTCCAACTTAAAACTATTTTTCATCTATTTTCTTGTTTGTTTGCATAAAATCAGAATTTTTTTGTTTTCAACTTAAAATATAATAAATGAAGTTCAAAACATTTATGAAATTAAAATAAAAAATACCTTACAAGTAGTTGGAATCCAAGCTGACAGGAATTTCTAATTTTCTTTACCAACACACAATTAGAGAGTAAAATGATATGTTTTTGAATAAGGGTTAAGTATCAAGAATAAGACTGTGTCTATTTTGTCAACTTTCAAACTCTAGCACACATCTCATATGAAATAAGTATTCCAGCTCTTTTCATTGCTTTTTGTTATGTATATCCAAGTTTCGTTTCTTATAATTTCATATAAAATGGGAAAGGGCTTTTGAATCTTTCAAATACATCTCCAAATATTAGGGGTAATGTGTTCTATTTTTATGAAGAAATTAGGAAAAATAGAGAGTGTGGTATCCACTTTGATCATTAATCAATTATATTTCAAAGTAAAGTATATTTTATAGCATTCCATAGAGGTAAATCTCAAATTAATTATCAATTTCTGATACTATAATGATCCATAAGGCATGATCACATATTCTAAATTAAAATATCCATCATAAAATTTAACTGTTATTAAATTTGTAGAGTTTCTTATTCTTCAATTTTACAAAGTAATTTTTGGCCTTCTTGGTCATGTGCAATGACTTTTTATTATATAGATTGTTTTAATACCAAAATAACTATGTTTTACTAACAAAATAACTATGTATAATCATACTCGGTAACAAAAATTCAACTACATATTATCTTCTGCCACATACATATTATTCATTTAAAAGAGATATATATCCATGAAACTTCCAGTAGGGGTTGAGTCTTAAAGTATAGTGTCTTGGCATACTGAGTACTTTAAACTGAAGGAAATCAAAAGTATCTAAGAAGCAAAATCTTTCTGACCTTCTCTCCCTTCCTCTTTTCTTCTGCTCCCCTTTGTACTGTAAGATAAGTCATAGGAACTAGAATATCTCTTCTCTGAAGCAACTGATAAAACCTAGAGATATTACTCTAACCTTGCCTTGCCTTTCTATGTAGGATCTGGCCATAAAGAAATTCTCTGACCTACCTTCTCTAATAGTAGATCAGAATAGCACACCTCTTGAGGGTCCTGCTCTATACCTGGGAAAAAGGAATGCCACCACAGAGGCCAAAAAGACTGAAAAGATAGGCCTTGCTGCCCCACAACCTCACCAACACACTTAGTCTTTTGTCATTAGCTCACACTCTTTTGTCCAGATATATACTATAGTATGTGGCTGTCCATTCTTCATTGCACTAAAGAATAAAATCAGACAATTTCCCCTGAGTTTTTGTGTCTTAATTTCTGAAAGCTCCCACCTTACCAAATTTACTAACTAAACATGTATATTTTCTCCTGCTTACCTGTCTTTGTATGTTGTACTTAAGCACTAGACAGAAGCCCTAAAAGGTCAAAGTAACTTTCTGTCCCTTACAAGAGGAAATCAATGTTCCTTGAGAAAATCGCAAAGTATTTTTCTATTTTTTTTCCTGAAAAAATAAAAAAATAAATGGCCACCAAACCAACAAAAAATCCAATGTAGATGAGTTTAAGTGAACAGGAATAAACAACTATGAAAGGAAAAAGAGGTCACAGAAAGGAAGCACACAGTGGATTGAGAGTTTGTGTGTGGGAGGAGTCTTTGCACTGGTTATATGTGAAGAGCTTCATGTTCTGCCCCCACAGTGCCTGCTATTTGAGCTACAAACTTCCCTCATCTGAGGGAAAATCCTCAGTGAGAGAAGCTTATAAACTTGCATGGACTGAATCCCTACTTTTTGTTAGAGAAAGGCCTTGAATTGGGCTCTGAGGACTTGATGCCCTCATCTCGAAGCTTGCCTTCTCATCACTGGTTACTGGGAAAAAGCTTAAACTATTTAGTCTTGGTAAACTAAGGATAGGAATCTGACAGAGGTTTTTGACTTTTACTGCAGCTTCTAAAGCAGGCTGTCAGATGCATTTTCTAATTTTAAAATTACTTTTTCCGATTTCCAACCAAAATAAAAAACTGAAATGTTCTCTGATCTTATTCTTAAGTGAAATTTTAAAATTTGAGCCCACAATCAAACCAGAGTACAGAGTTATTTAAATATTACTTGGGTTATAGACTATAAAACTATAATGTACCAATAAAATATTAAAACTAAATATTATTGGTTATGAAAAATTCCATTCTTCTTGAAATATGAATATCTCAGAAAGATAATTTATATTAATTATACCATGTAATAGATAACATAAATGAGAATATATTGTTCTTCAAACTAATTTATGTCTTGCTTATTACAGCTATCGACAGCAAAAAGATGAGAAATCTTCTCAGCAGCCGTAAGTTCCAAAATCTACAATTTGTGATTTAATTTAAAGATAATGAATAAGAGCCATAGAAAAGGTAGAAATACAATTTAAGGAGCATTTTTCTCATTTTATAATTTTATTAACAAAACATTTGGTCATTTTATTATTTTTATTATATTTAAGGTATTAAATTTATAAGTTTTACCAAATAATTTGAATTTTATGACCCATGAAATGTGATACAATTATATAGCATTGTAAATATTATGTTAATAATCCCTTTAAATATTTCATTTTAATATCCTCTTATAAGAGTGTTCTAAGTTGGTAATAAGCTAAGATGTTTCTTGTTTTTTAAGTTTTCTTGCATTTTAATTAAAATATCTGATATGTACACTTTTTATCCTCCTCCCAACCCTGCTTTATTTATTTATTTATTTATTTATTTATTTATTTATTGCGGGTCTGGGGATAAAACCCAGGGGCATTCAACCTCCGAGCTACACCCCCTGCCCTATTTTTTATTCTTTATTTTGAAACAGGGTCTCACTGAGTTGCAGAGGGCCTCACTAAGTAGCTGAGGTTGTCTGCGAACCACGAACCTCTGGTCTAAGCCTCCGGAATGCTGGGATTACAAGTGTGCGCCACCACGCCCGGCTTCCAACCCTGCTTCCTATATCCAAAAATGCTTTGCTTTTTTATGGACAATATATGCCTACTAAAAATCTTGTAAGGACACCTTCAAGTCTTTTTAAAGGTAGATATAAAGTCTAACCAACTGAGGGTTTGATATCAGAAAATGAGAACTTTTAAAGACTTTTAAAATTATTTTTTCAAATTTTAGAAAATATAAAAAGATTATTATTATTTAAAACTGTTAAAATACAAGATTTACAAAATAATAAATTGGTTCTACTTGGTCATGTCAAAGGTGAATCACGACCTACAGTTAATCTCGGGCGCTCTCTCATTAGTAAGGATACTATTCCTGGCTTTGGTTCAGATTCTCCTTTCACATCCCACTCTGTCACTTACCACATGTGTAACCTCTTTATGTTCCTGTTTATCTAAAAATGTGTTGCTGTTCTCAGCAGACTTGGATGGGAGAAAATAGCCAAAACACAGTCTCAGTCATTTTAAGGTTTATTGCGATTGTGACCAAGATAGGTTCTTTATTTGATAACATTTCATGCATATATTATATGATATATGATATTTTAGGGCAGAAAGAGAGATATGAGTACAACCTGGGAAGCAGGTTGGGCAGTCCATTCACCACAGAGCGCAGCTGATTGTGCCGGGGTCTTAGGTTCAAGTTAGTTGAGAATCTGGTCCAGATCTCCAGGTCTGACCTTAACCAGTGCTCAAACAGAACCGAAGTTGAGGAGTTGCCTGATGACTACCAGTTCATGTGAGCATTCAGCCTCATTATTTTGGTGGTTTGGAATGGCAAGGTGGCAAGGCTCCTTGGCAGGAGAATCTTTGAGTTTTTAGTCTCTGGTGCTGACAACTGTAATCCTCAGCTTGCTAGGGACTCCATGTGCTTGCCAAGACATTACAGCTGGGTGGCAGGTATTATGCCTATGTGTTGCCTATTAGGCCCAGGCTTTGTGTTCTGTGTAAGGTGCTTGTATGTTGCCCCTGATACCCTGGGAATATTGTGCCATGCTTGTGTGTGTTGTTACGCTTATTGTGTGAGAGTTATATTTACACACTGACATCATGTGTGCTTTGGGAATTAAGTCCCTCTTTGGCTTTAATGGAGTCCCTCTTTAAAAATATGTGTTCTATACAATTGCTAAAAATATAGAAAACACATAGAAAGGTATATATTCATTTTTTATGTTCAATAAATTATTTATTTATTAATCAAGTAAAAATCAAAATGGCTGCTGAATGGTCAAAAGAACAAAAATCCTTTTCTTTGCCTTAGAAATTTTATGACAGAGGGCAGATTGACATGTCTGAAACTCAGTCTGCTTCAGGGAATAATTTTCTAGAATCTAACAATACCTTATAAGGTTTGATAAACTTTAGACCAGCCAGTTGGCTTTCTGATCAGGACATTAAAATGAATTTACAAAATCTGTGCACACACTGATTTTGTGTTCATTTATAATCTCAACTTGCTTCAATTCTCTTTGTTTCTCACAAAGAAGGCTGAGCTATCCTACCCACTTTTTTTTATTCTGTTCTAGGTATGGTTTCTTTTTTTATCGGTGCATTATAGTCATAACTTTTAATGGAGTACAGGATAGTAGAGGCATACATACACACATCACTCAATTATCCCTTATCAGTTTCCACCCCATTCCCTTCCCCTCCCTCCTTCTCATGTTTGGCTTAGTGATTGACTGTGATATGCTTGTGAATGTACATCATGCACATTAGGGTATTTCCCTATTTCTCCTTCCATCCCCCTTACTTAAATTGCATTATTTGCTCATGTATAGTTTCTCCTTCTTTGTCTAGAGTTTTTCTGATTACAAAAGACCAAGGCCACCTTTGCTTGAAGGAGTGCTTGATCTACTTTATGATTTCTAGGTTTACATTGTCTATCTATTATATGTTTTACAGGGAGAGACTGAAGTCAACTCTTGTACTGAGTGCCTTGAAGAGTCAGTAAATACTTCTTTTGAGACTGATCAGTTGAGTTCTATACAATAGCCTCAGAGGTTGAATGCTAGGAAGGGTTTAAAGTGGTCAATGAAATTTTTTTTTTTTTTTTTTTTGGTATGGTGCTGGGGATGGAACCCAGAAGCTTTTTTTTTTTTTTTTAACCTTTGGGCTATATTCTCAGACCCATTTTCTATTTTATTTGGAGGCAGGGTCTAACTAAGATGCTGAGAGTCTCACTAAGCAGCTGAGGTTGGCTTCGAACCTGTGCAATCCTCCTGTCTCAGCCTCCCAAGTGCTGGGATTACAAACATGCGCCACCACGCCTGGCTTGGTCAATGTATTTTCTAAGTATCTTCACCCAATATAAACCAAGATATACATACCTATACATATAGTATGTACTTTATGTACTTTTTATATAAATAAATATATATATATGTGTGTGTATATATATATATGTGTATATATATATATATATTAATATATATTTTTTCTCTCCTTTTCATGAGAACAAACTAACACGTATTTCTGAAACAGGTTGTGGGATAAGAATGACATCTTCAAACATGCCATTACCAGCATCACTATCAACTGAAAGAATTGTCCAAGGAAGGGAGACTGCTGTGGAAGGGGAGTGGCCTTGGCAGGCCAGTCTGCAGCTCATAGGGGCAGGCCATCAGTGTGGAGCCAGCCTCATCAGTAACACATGGCTGCTCACAGCAGCTCACTGCTTCCGGAAGTACGTTTGAGTGTATTCTTTTTCCAGTCCTCTTTTGCCATTGATTTTGTTCCTCTGAAAAAACCCCACTCTCATCAGTTTGTCTGCTGCTCTATTCAGTGTGACCAGAAGTCATATATGATATTATAGCTCCTAGAATTCTAATATCTGGTGTCTAGTTTTCAGATGAATGCTCCAGTCCTAGGATTCTTGCTTTGAGTAAAATCTTCCTTTAATATATAAATAGATAAATCAGATGAAAGAAGAGCCCCCACCCCTATCTGGGTTTTGCCTGCTCATCCCTGGGACAGAGCAGAGTATAAGGAAATCCCCTGATCTTTCAGGTTTTTGTTACTCTTAAAAGTTGGTGATTCACCAGAATAGTAATCCCTCATGAAAGAGGAAATCCACTTTTAAGATTCCCCTCTGTGTCATTTCCTTCTACATATTTTCTTTCACCCAGAGAGTTTCAAGATTCTTGATATATCCAATCATTCTGGATGTGGATAATTTTTAAAAGAGTGGAATTGAACTTGGAGAAGAATTAGGAAGTTCAAGAGATGACTAGGCTAGGTAGAATTTGTCTGCAATGTAACGTTGTGGGGGAAGAACATGAAGGGAAGAACTGACCAGGCTGGATCAAAAGATGAAGGGAGCATGGCTTCCTGTTAGGGCTGCTGTGCCTTGACTATCTGGGAGGGGTGGGAACATAGGTAAAGAAACAATTTTGTATACACATGTGGGATTCAACCAGACAAATTATATTTAGACTCCAAAATCACAATAAGATGGATGTGTTAGCACACGACTGTAATTCCATTACTTGGAAGGCCAAGATGGGAGGATTGCAGGTTCAAGATCACCTTAAGAAACTTATGGAGACTCTCAGCAAGATCCTGTTTCAAAATTTTAAAAAATTGGGTTGGGGGTGCAACTCAGCGGTACAATCCATCTGGGTTCAGTTCCCAGTACCAAAACACACAGACACATAACACACACACACACACACACACACACACACACACACACACACACACACACAGTCTAGTAAACAAGAGCCAACAGATTGGATAGAGAATTTGGTGCCGAGATAAAATGCCTTAGTGTATATATTATCTAAAATCAAAATTAAGTTCTATGTAATTTGTTGAAGTTAGAGAAGAGTTTGAGTTTGTAACTAGCCAGAATTTACAAATTGGAAATTAATTCATACTAATTAATTGTACATATTTAATTGAATCATCGAGAGTATTTTTTCCCATAATGTCATCAACTGTGAATTCTCTCACAACACGGAACAGGAGAAATACAGTCTTGATCTTTTTAAAGATGAAATTAAGTATCACAAATCCTACCCTTTAATTTTTTATAGGAATAAAGACCCAAGTCAATGGATTGCTACTTTTGGTACAACTATAACTCCACCCTCAGTGAAAAGAAGAGTGGGCAAAATTATCCTTCATGAAAATTACCATAGAGAAACAAATGAAAACGACATTGCTTTGGCTCAGCTCACCACACGAGTTGAGTTTTCAAATGTAGTCCAGAGAGTTTGCCTCCCGGATTCATCTATGAGATTGCCACCTAAAACAAGTGTATTTGTCACAGGATTTGGATCCATTGTAGATGATGGTAAGTATTTTAACCTAATTTTCTTAATATAAACATATCTTGAGGTTGGACAAACTGTCTTAGGGAAGCACTCAATGGTGATGCTTTCCATGTGCGTGGCCCTGGGCAGAACAGGGAGCTTTGGGTTAAAAAGTAAAATAAATAATATCCCTATCTTTGAGTTCACAAATAAGAAAGGAGAGAGACTAATATAGAAGAAAAGAACAAGCCAGGCATGGTGGCGCATGCTTATAATCCCAGTACTTGGGAGGCCAAGACAGAAGGATCACAGGTTCGCAGACAACCTCAGCAACTTGTGAGGCCCTCCGCAACTTCGTGAGACCCTGGTTCAAAATTAAAAATTAAAAATGTGTTGGAGGTTTAGCTCAGAGGTAGAATACCCCTGAATTCAACCCCTGGTACCACAAAAAAAGGGAGAAAAGAACAGACTATGTTAGATGATACATGAAAAGATAAAATATTATTGGAGTAACTAAGTGCAAACTGTACACTTCCTAGGCATAAGTAATTTTGGTCTGCATATATTTTAAATCCCAATTATAATGACAGATTTTCTGTTTATTTCAGTTCTTCCTCATTTTAATGAGATATGATAGTCAGAAACATGAAAATGGGTTAGGAATATTTAAGAAAAATATGCATTTTCTCCTCCATCCTACCTTTTAGTGGTGTTGAAAAACATTGAATCTAATAATTTTTTAATTGAAAACCAGAACTTTAGATTTCTCATATTAGTTTACTCTGCTCTAGAGATAAATTAATTGAATATTTTAAAATAGAAAATAAGCCAGGTGTGGTAGCACACACTTGTAATCCCCGCGCTTGGGAGGTGGAGACAGGAGGATCACACAGGTTCGAGGCCAGTCTCCCTGGCTTAAGAGACCCTGTTTCCCAATAAAAATATAAAAATAGGTCTGGGAGTGTAGCCTGGAGGTAGAAGGGCTTCCAGGAACCCCATTACCACCAACAAAAAAATGTAAAGTAGAAAATAATATGTACTTAAGGTTCTATTAAGAGTATCTTGAAGAAACTAAGAGATAAGTGGGAATGAATGTGTCTTAATCAAGCTCTTTGACTAGAATTCTATATGAAAATTTTCTCAACTGTTCCATGCATATACAACTTAACTTTGTGAGAGATTCTTACAAGTTTCTTTTTATTTCTCTCCCCTGACTACTAGTTCATGGCTATTTAACAGCTTCAACCCATACCCATAATCTAACGCATAGAGTTACATGGTCTCCTCTCCTAACTCCCCACCCCTGTTCTGTTCTGTGCTGACATCGTTGCCATATATTGAGCATGCATTTTTTGTCCATACTGTGAGACTTTTTTAAATGGCACACTAAAGAATGGAGTAGGGCAAATGGACCCGTGCAGCTATGTTCTGGTTTCTACTTCTACATCTTTTGGGAAATCAATCAATTTCTATGGCATCAGTTTCTATATATGAAAAAATGAACCAGTTAGACAAGATCAATTTAATAGACCTCTCTGAGAATCTTATAAAAACTGTTAACCCACCCCTCTTGAAAATATGCATATTTTGCATATAGCTTTAATATTTTCTATAATATATAAATATAAATATACAGTATTTTGCATATAATTTTAAGGGTTTCTTGAAATATCTATAAGTGTGATATAAAACTGGAGTATGCAGCAAATTTAAAAGCTTCTACACAGCAAAGGAAACAATCAAGAGCCTGAAAAGAGAGCCTACAGAATGTGAGAAAATCTTTGCCAGCCACTCTCCTGAAAGAGGATGATATCTAGAATATATATATAAAAAAACTTTAAACATAGAGTGGTGGCACACACCTGTAATCACAGTACTTGGGAGGCTGAGACAAGAGGAGCACAAGTCCAAGAACAGCCTCAACACATAGTGAGACTCTTACCAACCTAACACTATCCTGTTTCAAAATAAAAATAAAATATAAGGCTGAGGGGGATGGAAGGGGAAGAGGGAAATTCCCTAATGTAATGACATACATATACAAACATATCAAAGTCAATCAGTAAGCCAAACATGAGAAAGAGGGATGGTGTAGCTTGGTGTAGAATGCCCCTTGGCTCAATCTCCATTATCAAAAAACTGTAAGAACCCCAAATAACCCAGTAAAAATGGGCCACTACACTGAAGACACTCATCTCAGAAATATATATGATTTATTTGTTTTTCATGGCTTAGATGCAACTATATTTTAAAATACACATCATTTATTTGTTTGTTTGTGTAATAGGACCTACACAAAATAAACTTCGGCAAGCCAGAGTTGAAACCATAGGCACTGATGTGTGTAATAGAAAGGACGTGTATGATGGCCTGATAACTCCAGGAATGCTGTGTGCTGGATTCATGGAAGGCAAAGTAGATGCTTGCAAGGTAAATCCAAAATCAGGATCAAAACTATAAAAGGGAAGTTCCAATCATCTATTTCTAAATTAGGCATGTATTTGACTTTGGAGAAGAAAAATTCTATTTCACCAACAGCTAAATTTATTTATTCAACAAACATTGTATTGTGTTTCATGTATGCCCAAACACTTTTTATACCAGAATAATGTATAATGAAATATAAGCAGTATATTATTCCTATTTTATAAAATAGAAAATTAAATTCTTATTCCTTACATTTGGTTAACACAATTAATTTAATTTAATGTTTTAAAACTTTTATTGGTGCATTGTAGTTATACATCCTAATGGAGTACAAGATGGTAGAGGCATACATGCACACATCATTTATGTAGCCCTTCCCCAATTTCTATCCCATTCCCTCTCCCATCCTCCTTCTCATGTTTGGCTTACTGGTTGATTTTGATGTGTTTGTGAATGTATAACATTATATTAGGGAATTTCCCTCTTCCCTCTTCCATCCTCCTTTCATCCAATCTCAGTGAGGTTGCCTTATTTGCTCATCTATGGTGTCTACTTTGTCTAGAGTTCCTCCTATGACCCTTTTCCTCCCTAGCTTCTACATATCTCCCTAGCTTCTGCAATTCTTGCTTTTTGTGACTGACTAATCTCACTTGATATAATGTTCTCAAGTTCCATCTATTTCCATGTAAATGACATAATTTTGTTCTTCTTTATGGCTAAGTAAAATTTGATTGTGTACATATCCTGTAGTTTTATAACCCAACTGTCAAGAAACTCAATCCTAAGAAAATAAATAACTCAATCAAAAAATGGGCAAGGGAACTAAATAGACACTTCACAAAAGAAGAACTCAAATGACCAATAAATGTATGAAAAAATGCTCAACATCATTAACAAATAGATGCATATCAAAACTACCCTGAGATTTTATCTAACTCCAATTAGAAATGGCAATCGTTCAAAACACAAACAACAGATGCTGGCAAGGATGTGAAGAAGTGGGAAGTCTAAGACATTGTTGGTAGGATTGAAAATTAGTGCAACCATTTTGGAAAACAGTATGGAGGGTCCTCAGAAGAATGGGAATGAACCTACCATCCGATCTAGCAATACAACTTCTACCAAACTAATGCAGGCATATCTATGTTCATGGCTGCACAATTCGCAATTGCCAAACTATGGGACCAATACAATTAATTTTATGATCTAATGTTAATTTCTTAAAGTTGAAAACAAAATACAGAGAAACCTTTCCACTTAAGGGCACCACTCATCTCTATCACACAGGCAACTACACTAATAATCTTCTAATTCCCTCATTTGCACTCTTTTGATGCATTATTAATTAAATGAAAGACAACTTAATTTCTAACAAGATGCTAATCTGATCATACCAAATTCCTCCTTAAAATACTTTAGTGGATTCTTTTCTGGTCTTAAGACATGATGCACATAAACAAACTTACCAAAATCAATCACTGTGAGGGAAAGGGGAGGGAATCGGATGGGAACTGGGGGAGGGCTCAACGAGTGCTGTGTTCATATATGCTTCCACCACCCTGAACTTCATCAAGATGCATGATTAAAATGCATCAATAAAAAGTAAAAGAAGAAATATCTCCTACTGCCTGCTTCCATGGTTGTGGATACATTTTGTACTGCATTGTAATAACTTAGAATTATAAAGTTGAAAAGAAAATTTAAAAAGACAAAACATAAACTTCTAAACAGTACTTTCTGGGCTCCGTATGAACAACTTTCTCCACCTCCCCAGCTTCATCACATACCGCTTGCCTCCTTCATTCTCTCCTTTCCATTCTCCCCACTCTGCCCACTGGTCCCTTGTACAGGACAGGATCTTCCATGGCACAGTGCATGCTCCCTCTGCCTAGGATGCATTTCATCACACTCTCCTTTCATGGTCAGCCTCACTTTCTTCAGAAATCAGCTCAATTGTACTTCATGAGGGAAAATTTTCTAGCCTCCTTGGCCAGTCAAATTCCCCTAGTGTGTTTCCATAGCATATATCACATTTGTAATTTTACATTTGTTTGACACACTTAATGTTTATTTTCTAAAAAATTAAGCTTCAAGATGTATAAGTATTTTTCATTTTTATCATTGTGTTCCTAATACTCATCAAAATTCCCAGAATACATAATAAAAATTCAATGAATAGTTGGTAAAAGAATAAATGTAAGAGTAAGTAGAAGAGGCACGGAAAGGTAAATATTTCACCCAAGATCACATACCCAATAATTAACATAACTAGGACTGAACCTCAGACAGTTCAACTGTGAAGACCACACATTTAACCTCTGCATATATATATATATATATATATATATATATATATATATATATATATAGTTTTCTTATTTACTCTTCTCTGTTCCCAAATAAATTTTAAAGGGTTTTTTATAAAATGTAGCAAGAAAACATAAATAAGATGTAGGTGAGTAAAAGAAAAGGGGACCAAAAGTAGTCTCATGAAATAGTGAAGCTAACTATATTCATAAGATGCCTTTGAAGCTTTTTACCAAAAATAATAATCTCATGTTTATATTCATAAAATGTTACAAAATCAACCTATCAAAATAAACTCCAAGGTTTCTAAGCCAGAAATACTGTGACCATTCCATATTGTTGAGGATTACTCTTTCTAAAGAAAAAAAAAAAGCAATGCACTTTAAAGTTTAACTCAAAATTTAAACTCAATTGAAAGAAGCATTACATAATCTATAGTCTAGATGGTTACCCTATATACCAATTCCTTTGCTCCATGTATGACAGATCATTACAATGACCTTTCTACTGAATTAAATTGGAGTTAATAATTTTAAATATGTTTTCTTTTATTCAGGGTGATTCTGGTGGACCTCTGGTTTATGATCATCGTGACATCTGGTACCTTGTTGGTATAGTAAGTTGGGGACAATCATGTGCTCTTCCCAAAAAACCTGGTGTCTACACAAGAGTGACTAAGTATAGAGACTGGATTGCCTCTAAGACCGGTATCTAGTATGGATGGCCCATGAGTTACATCCATGACACATGGCGATGAAACACCTACATACTGTATGTTATTATTAGGATTCATGTGATTTGAATCGGTGCTTTTGCTGGAAGTCAAGAGACTCTTCAGAGTTTGATCAATCTACTATCATGAGGTGACTTTGGTGCCTATATGACAAAACTCTACCATGAGGAAAGAAGACACAGCAAATGACAGCACTGATTCCTCCCTCACAAGGGAAACTGTGATACTTCTTAATAAAATTAATACTTATAAGTGATTTTCTTCAATGAAGATGAGGAATGTCATTTTCCACAGGTTATAAAGAGCCACCAGTCTGCCACAATTTTACTTCATATAATACCAAAGCAGCTGTGATTCTTCTAGCAAAAATCAAGCACAATCTTTTCTCAAGACTCCGAGCTTCAGCATTCTAGCACTGATGATTGGACACTTGGTGGCTCTCATGGAAGAGCATGGCATCTGTAATATAACTTGAACTCTAACCTGGGTTTACATCTAGCAGTACACAGCGTTATCATTAGCCAAAGGAATTGCCATTTTTAAAACATATCTGAACTTTTCATTAATATTGTGTTATGTGCTTAAGCACTAGCTTTAGAAAGAATCATCTGTTGCTCAGAAGCATTTCTGGTTTATTCTTTAGCAATATCTTGTCATCCATACATCAGTTACAGTTATCCCAAGAAGGAAAAAAGAAGGCTCTTGGGAGCATTTTTTCATGAGTACAAGGAAGATAAAAAGAAGGGAACAAAGGCTAGCAGAGCTGATTTTGAATTATTAGTCATAAAAACACTCTAAAATTTTGAGACAATGAGATGCCCAATTATTTATTTAGAAATATATACATCAGCATATGATAACTAGTGCTTTTGTTAGTCTTTAGCTCTGTGACAAGATGAGATGTCTATCAGAATATCAGGTTGCAAAAGCTAATTTGTGTAAAGCACTTAGGACATTGTCCGGCAAGTACTAATTGCTAAATAACTAATTGCCAAATAATTGCTAAATGAATGAATGACTCAGAGAACTTTAAGACAAATGAACTGGATTTTGTCAAATAAATTAATGATCTTAGGGCTCAAATACAGCCCAAAGCCTAGTGATGGGCACAGTGGTGAAGAGCAGAGACTCTAAAACAGGCTGTGAGAGCTTGTCTCTGCCACATGAGAACTGTGCGCCCTTTAGTAAATATCTCAACATCTCTGTTAATTAGCTCTTTCATCTCTATACTGGGACTAAAAGTGATACTACCTCATATGGTTGTTATGAGGATTATGTGCATCAATATAAATAGAACACTTGCCAGTGTCTGCACACAGTAAGTTCTAAGGTGAATAATTACTACTAATCATTATTAATGTGCATTAGACTCAATAAAATTTACTATAGTTTTTCAAAAAAAATTCTCCCTTGCTTCCTTAAAGTGATATAATTGATTATAAAATACTTGAAACTGCAATGTGAAATATTAGATTAAGTACCAGATTATAAAAATCACTTTTATGCCTTCTTAATTTTTATTTTTATTTTTATTTTTATTTTCTTTTTTGCGGGTTTGAGGATGGAACCCGGGTATATTTGAACTCCAAGTTACACTCTCTGCCCTAGTTTTTATTTTTTATGTTTGAAACGGTCTCACTAAGTTGCAGAGAGCCTCACTACATAGCTGAGACTATCCGCGAACTGTGATCCTCTGGTCTCAGCCTCCCGAATGCTGGGATTACAAGCGTGCACCACCATGCCTGGCACCTTAATTTATTTTGAATTATGTTTCTAGACAAGTACTCCTAGGATGATCATCTGTCGTCATGGCTGTGACTTCAGAGATATGTCTGTATCCACCTCTGGCCTTTTAAACCTAGATTTTTGCTCTGGTTTATCAGAGAAAATCTGGCCTACTCATTTCTTTAATGATGGAAAGTTGTGTTAGCTCACATGTATATGTATTTATATGTAATATGTGTAAACAAGATAAATATAACTAAAAAATTTCCTACTTTTAATTTACATCTCAATAAGGTGTCATAAGCACAGAGGAGTCATGCATGAACACTTCACTTTTAAAAAGGAAATGTTATCAAATTTCTGAGTTGACTAGTAATAACTAAATATTATAAGAAAAAGCAAAGTAAAAGCTTAAATTCTTATAATTCCTTAATCTGTAAATGGCATAGAAACATCTAAAGCACTCTAAAAATTGTTTAGCATATTAAATAAAGATGGATTTGTTTGATGTTGGGTTTTTTATATTAAAACTGTTGTGGTAGAAAAAGGAAAGCAAATATGTCTAAAAATGTTTCCCCATGTAAATTCTTAACAGTGGATATATGTTTTTGTGTGATTTTATTTATATTTCACAAGACTGTGATAACTTTTGTGTATAAGTATCTGTGAAACTATGTATAGTTATTTAAATATTTCTATGCTTAATTCAATTCAATTCAATTCAATGACATTTTACCATAAATGAGAAGAATAAAGACAAAAGACCATAGGAACTCTAAACAATGAATAGGCAAGTTTTTAAAAGATTTATATGTCTTATTCTGAGTTTGGCATTTGGCAGATCGGATGGATTACAGAAATCACATATATTTTACTTCATGTCTCCATCTGTCAAATGGTGCATGAAGCTATCTACCTCATGGCATTATTGTGAGATTTCCTGATGAATGAAAGTTAAAAAGTTAAAGATGGTTTAAAACTTGTTTAAAAAATGCAAAGTATATTCTTGTAATGTAGGACCGATACGAATGATGCTGAAAATGAGTTAAGATTATAAATAAGTTTCATTTGTTTTTTACAGTGTTGTCATTTTTATTGATTTGTGAATTTTGCAAGTATACTTGTGGTTAGACAAACAGACAGCCAAACTAAGATTTTTCTCCTGTGTGGTAATACTATACTAACATTCATGGTTTTTCATAGAAAAAAACCCTAAAATTTGTCAGACTCATTTTAAAAGACAAATCAGATCCATTGAGCTGATAGTAAATAATGCAAAACATAACCCCTAAGAATCATACTGTAATTTGGGGTACCATGAGAGATAATGGGATATGTATAATACTAAAATATTGTACTATAATTTTTGCTAATGCTTAAACATTCTCAGGGACATCTTCATGATTCAATAAAAATATACTAATGAAAATCTACCCCTTCAACTTAATAAATATTTATTTGCTAATATATCTCTTTGACATAGAAAGGATTATGACAGAAATACCTTTATATAATCATGGAAATGAAAAATAAATTAATCATGAATGGTTAAAATTAATATCAGACACATAGCTGTTAGTATTGTAAGGAACCTAAGAGATTGTCTACAACTGCTTCCTGTTTTTAATAATGTGATATGAAGGTGGAATGAATTTCTGCAATGTTATATAGTGGGCTATAGTCAGTGCAGTAATAGAATCCAGAAGTTTTTTATCCTATATTCTCTGCAATGTTACAACTGAGTTATTAGTTTAGTGGTAGGACTGTGGAAGTCCTAGCGTCAGTGAAACTAAATAACCATTGCCAAAATGCTTCTCATTGGGAAAAAAATTAGGTAAGCTAAATTAACATGATGCTCAGCAAAACATGTGGTGGGAACAAATTGGTTTTATGCTTAAGACCAACTCACTTTTTTTTCCTTGCACCCATTTTATTTATTATTTATTTATTTTTTATTGGTACATTGTAATCATATATCACATTGGAATATAAGACTTGAGAGTATATACAAGCACACATCATCCACTTAGCCCTCATCCAGCTCCCCCCCAGTCCCATTCCCTCCCCCTCCCTCGATCCCATGCTTGTTTCCTGATTAACTTTGATACATTTGTTTATGTACCTCCTGCTTTTTAAAGAGGCTCCATCCTGGATCAAAGACTTAGAAATTAGACCTGAAACTGTGAAGTTAGTAGAGAAGAGCATAGGTTCAACACTACAACATATTGGCACAGGCAGTAACTTTCTCAACAAAACCTCCAAAGCTCAGGAAATTAAATCAAGAATAAACAAGTGGCAAAGCATCAAACTAAAAAGTTTCTTCTCATCAAAGGAAACTATCAATAACCTAAAGAGGAAGCCTACAGAATGGGAAAGAATCTTTACCAGCCGCCATTCTGATAGGGGGCTAATATCCAGAATATACAAAGAGCTCAAAAGACTCTACACTAGCAAAACAAACAACCCAATCAAGAAATGGGCTAATGAACTAAATAGACACTTCACAAAAGAAGAGATACAAAGGGCCAATAGATACATGAAAAGATGTTCTTCATCACTGGCCATCAGGGAGATGCAAATCAAAACCACACTGAGATTCCATCTAACCCCAGTCAGAGTGGCAAGCATAAAGAAATCAAACAACAACAAATGCTGGCGAGGATGTGGGGAAAGAGGAACTCTTTTACACTGTTGGTGGGAATGCAAACTAGTTCAGCCACTATGGAGATCTGTGTGGAGATTCCTGAGAAAGTTGGGAATAGATCCACCATATGATCCAGCTATACCACCCCTGGGTATTTTTCCAAAGGGGTTGAATTCAGAGAAATACAGCAACATATGCATACCTATGTTCATAGCAGCACAATTTGTAATAGTCAAAATATGGAACCAACCCAGATCTCCGTCAACAGATGAGTGGATGCAAAACTTTGGGAAATACACACAATGGAATTCTATTCAGCCATAAAGAAGAACAAAATTATATCATTTGCAAGAAGATGGAAAGCCCTGGAGAACATTATGTTAAGTGAGATCAGCCAAGCACAGAAGGAGAAGGTACATATATTTCCTCTAATATGCCCAAACTAGGAAACACAAAGGATACCAGTGGGACTCCAGATAATGGAGGGGAAATACCAGCAAAGTTTGAATGGAAAGATAGGAGAGGAGGAAGGCTGATCTTGATTAATGAGGGTCTACATCTGAACATGTGTAAAATTATGAATAAGACATGGTTAACCTGGACAACCATTGGTGGGAGGGGGAAGAGAAAACGGGGGTGGGGGGAGAGGGCACCAAATATAGTTTAAATGTATACTATTTATGTTCAATAAAAAAATTGTAAAAAAATTAAAACAAAATAAAACAAAATAATAAATGAAATATAAAAAAAAGAAAAAAAAAAAGAGGCACCATCCTCCCCTATTCCATACCCTCTGATTGGTCACCTTAATTGCTTCGCTATAGGGCCCTTTCTATAACTTGACCTCTTCCTGTTGCCCCTTTCCTCCTAGTTATTGCTGATTAGAGGAAGCATCTGGTTTTTATTTTCTGCGATTTCTCTGTGCATGCCACGTTGTAAGTACCAATCCCACTCTTGACGGCCCCAGTAGTGGCCTGGCTACCCGGTGGACTGATCCAGACCTTGCTGGGTCAAGCAGCGGCCTTGCCTCATGGGAGGCCCGGATTCCGACACCGGCCTAACCCCTCAGCTGGCTCTGATCCCGGCCTCGGTGTCCCCAGCAACGACCTAGCCTCAAGGCAGGCTCCAATACCAGCCTCGGCGGCCTCAGTAGCGGCCTTGCCTCACAGAAGGCTCTGATGTTGGCCGCTGGCCCCGGCACCAGTCTAACCGCTTGGTAGGCTCTGATCCCGGCCTCAGAGGCCCCAGCTCCGGCCTTGCCTCATAGCAGGCTCCGATCCCGGTCTCGCTGACCCCGACATCAGCCAAACACCTCAGGCAGGCTCCGATCCCAGCCTCAGAGGCCCCAGTAGCGGCCTTGCCTCACGGCAGGCTCCGATGCCGGCCATTGGCCCCGGCATCTGCCTATCCCCTTGGCAGGCTCTTATCCTGGCCTCGGAGGCCCCAGCACCGGCCTTGCCTCACGGCAGGCTCTGATGCTGGCCTCGGAAGCCCCAGCACCGGCCTAACCCCTCGGCAGGCTCCGATCCTGGCCTTGAAGGCCCAGCACCAGCCTAGACTCATGGCAGGCTGTGATCCCAGCCTCACTGGCCCCAGCATCGGCCTAACCCCTTGGCAGGCTCCAATCCCAGCCTCGGAGGCCCCAGTATTGGCCTTGCCTCACAGCAGGCTCCGATGTAGGCCATTGGCCCCAGCACCAGCCTAACCCCTCGGCAGGCTCTGGTCCCTGCCTCGAAGGCCCCAGCATCAGCCTTGCCTCACGGCAGGCTCCAATCTTGGCCTTGCTGATCCTGGCACTGGCCTAACTCCTCGGCAGGCTCCGATCCTGGCATCGAAGGCCCAAGCACTGGCCTTGCCTCACGGCAGGCTCCGATCCCAGCCTTGGAGGCTCCAGTACTGGCCTTGCCTCATGGCAGGCTCCAATCCCAGCTTTGCTGTGTCTGTCGTCGGCCTCACCCCTTGGCAGGCTCCAATCCAAGCACCCTCTTCGCCCAACCAATTGTCCCATGTTCTCGAGGGTGCGTGGTGGTACATTCTGCCTCTGGGGTTATTATTTCAAAGGTTCCAGGTGTAATGCATCAGATCTCTGCCTCCCCTGAGTACTGACCACTGCCATTGACACTGCCTCCACCATTTCAAATCTTTCCCAACCTCTTTTTCCACTCTGAATGTTGTCCAGTGTTCTTAAGCATGCGTGACGGTAGCATTCTACATTTGGTGTAATTTCTCCAAAAAAATAAGGTTGGTAGGATCCGATTTCTGCTTCTCCTGAATACAAGTCTCCACCGCCATCGTGTGGAGACCGCTTTCAACACTGCCTTTCTCCTTGGTCTCCGCTAAACTCTCTCCATACGGGTGATGTCCAAGATTCTTAACAATATAGAGAAACAGCAGTCCTCCTTCATGGGGAATTTTTCCATAAGTTCCAGTGCATTTGGATAAGTTTTGTCTGCATCTCCAGTATCCTAGCATCCGCCACAGCCTTCTTAACCCCTCTCCAATATTTTTTTTCTTTTTTTCTTTTCCTTTTTTTTTTTTTTTTAAATAAGAGAAGACGGTATGTGTGTTTTGAGGAGGTAGTGGGATCAAGCACTCAGTAGCACTGTGACCTGGCCCAGTTTCCCCATGGGTCCAGCGTGCTCTGCACTACTCTGCCTGGGGCCCAGAGTCCTGCAACCTGGGCACCGACTGTTCCAAGGTCCAGCGTGCCCTGCCCGACCCCTGCCCGGGACCCAGGGTCTTACTGGGCCTGGTTTCTCCAGGGGTCTGGCGTGCTACGCAAGGTCCGGCCTGGGGCCCAGAGTCCCGCGACCCCTACACCAACCCACTCTTTAAAATTATACCCAGCTAATGTGGGGCATGGTGGCGCACGCTTGTAATCCTTGTGCTTGGGAGGCGGAGAAGGAGGATCGCGCAGGTTCGAAGCCAGCGGTACTGGCTCAAGAGAACTTGTTTCCAAATAAAAATATAAAATAGGTCTGGGAGTATAGCCCAGAGGTAGAAGGGTTCCCAGGACCCCCAGTACCACCCCAAAAAATTATATCCAGCTAAACCTAAGAAAATGAAGGACAGTTTTAGTATAGGCAAAGATGTTAAGCTAATTAAACTGCCAGGCTGTAATACTTCATTGGGATGGGGGGAAGGTCCTTAGTCCTTCAAAAAGGAACTGAAGCTAAATGAACTTGGTTGGTTCTTCACCACAGCCAGCCAGACACTTCGCTTTCAACTTTTGAGATCCTGAGCAGAAAGCAAAGTTGAGCTTGCCTGAACTTCATGGAATAAAAATAGATAAAAAAGGACTATCATTTTGAACAGCTAAGCTACTATTTTTACGCAGTAGTAGAAAACTGATCAAGGTAGAGAACTTCTAACTGATTAGCTTGTTTGAACATTTGCCTCTATATACTCATTTATGAATTGTAATTGCAACATGTTCCTGTTTTGCCAACATGAAATGAAGTGGAGATGCAAAAAAGTACTTGGGAGGCTGAGGCAGAAGGATCGCAGGTTTGCAGCCAGCCTCAGCAACTTACTGAGGCCTTTTGTAACTAAGTGAGTCCCTGTTTCAAAATAAAAAATAAAAATAGGGCTGGTAGTGTGGCTCAAAAATAGAATGTTCCTGGGTTCAATGCCCAGGACCACATGCACACAGAAAGTAAATGGGAATGTTGACTGTTAAAATGTTGGGGGGAAAGACTAAGTATATAGCCTTTGTGCTTGCGGAGGTGCTAGTAAGTGCATTGAAAGACATTACAGTTTTAACCCTCAAATCATTCACTAAAAGGAGAAATGAGCAGCTGGGCGTGATGGTGCACGTTTGTAATCCCCGCGCTTGCGAAGTTGGATACAGAAGGATCATGCAGTTTTTAAGCCAGCCATGCTGGCTTAAGAGACCCTGTTTCCAAATAAAAAGTATAAAATAGGTCTGGGAGCATAGCCCGTAGGTAGAAGGGCTTCCAGGAACCCCAGTACTGAGAGAGAGAGAGAGAGAGAGAGAGAGAGAGAGAGAGAGAGAGAGAGAGAGAGAGGAGAGAGAGAGAGAGAGAGAGGGAGAGCTGGGTCTAAAAATCTGAAGATAAACAAAACTAATACTATAAGCTTGAGGAAAAAGTGTGAGACTAGATCTCACTTAGCAGCTTTGCATAATATTCTCTAGTTCCATTGATTTTTCAACAAATGATATAATTTTATCCTTTTATATTGCTGAGTAAAATTCCATTGTTTATGTATACCACATTTTCTTTATTCATTCATCTGTTTATGGATACCTAGGTTGCTTCCATAATTTGGCTATTGTAAATTGTGATGCTAACATGGATATGCATGCATCACCATAGTATTTTGATAACACTGAAAAAAATGTGATGACTTAGACCAAGCAGTAGGCTAGATTGCAATACAAAGATAAACAAAACTAATTACTAGAAGCTTACTTGAGGAAAAAGTATGAGTCAAATGGTGCAAGCTACAGGGAAAGAACATTCTGGAGGAGGTCATTTTATAATACAGGCTTTCAGGGTCTGTGAACCCAATGTAGACAAATTCTAAGATTTTAAGTTGAGGACTGTAACTTAAAAAAAAGAAGAAACATTATCTGCATTTGAGGCAAAGATTCAATGGGAAAAATAAATGGATTGATAGAAAATATACTAAATCAAAGTTAACAAAGATGTAGCTAAAAAGTAGACCACACAGAGAAGAGATGATTAGTTGATAAGGATCTTTAATATGACCGTTGGCTAAAATTTTATTTTAATTTTCCACCTTAAAGCAGGATCCCCCCCTTTAGAATTTTATTGGTGCATATAAGTATACATCACAGTGAGAGTCATAGTGGTACACTCATATATGCACACAGCCTCTCTTGGTATATTTGTCTCCTAACCTAATCCCAGTACCCTCGAACTCCCTTTTCCTGTATAGGCTAGTGCGATAAAAAATTAAAGTAAAAATAACAGGATATACCTTTAGAGACAAACTGCTGAGCCAGATGTATTAAGCACATATACTAGCACTAAGAAAAGCTGTTCAACAGCTAATGTTTCATGAAAACTGATCTTGTTTCGGGCTTGACTCTGCTAGTGACGGATGGTCAGTCTCGAGACTCAGCAGGAAGAGCACCTGCATGGAAGACAAAAACAAAACTCCTCAAGGTATTAAGGGGTGTTGCTTAGGTTTTGTACTCGATATTGTGTCTCACTTAATTTGAATAGCCAGAACCAGGAAATTCTCCCTTCCTGTAACAAAGATTTATCAAGTGATTCTTCACCTCAAACCATACTATTGTTTAACATTTACCCATCCCAACTTGTTAAGCTAGTTTCTTTTACATCCTTAAGTATTCTTAACTTTAGTCAGCTTACAAATCTGGAAGAATACACAGGAAACTACTCACTTGACGAGAAATCACAAAGCAGCATAGAGGTGGAGGAGTGTGTGTTCTTGACAGTCTATGATGTATCAGTAAGTTTAACTTTATTTTATATTTGAGAGATTTATTTTATTATTGTGGTTCCCAATGAAAATTAGAAATTATTCTGAGTTGGCAATCTAATCATGTTTTTCTCTTCTATTTGTTGGGGAAAATGACATAGTAATATTAATACTCTTTCAAGACGCCATGCTATTATTTTTACATTTAGGATTTGGGAAATTTAATGTTGGATTAAATTAAAATTTATTTTAATATTGGTTTTTAATCGACATTTTTATGTGATAATGAGATAATCATAGACAAAAAGAGGAAAAGCATAGAACTTGAAGTAAATTTATCAGTTTATAGAAATAAAATGGCACAAGAAAGAAAGTGTTTCTCCCCCTCATCCAAGAGTTTAGAATACATATTGTTAGTGTATAGAAAATAGATAAATTCTACAGAATATGTGTAGAATATATATAGAATATACATATGTATAGAATATATATTGTTATCTGTAATTTTTAAATTACTAATTAGATTGATACATAAAAAAGAGAACTATCCAGGTTGAATACGAAGTATCATAATTTAGCCCTCTTTCTGAAACTGATAAATATAATTGAAATATAAAAAATAAAAAAACATAAGAATTTTAATGTTCTTTGAGAAATACTTTGCTATTTGAAATTTTAAAACTGAGAAATAACATAAAAGCAATTTTTACCTAAGAATATAAAAATGAGATGCCAGTAAATGATTCTAAGATGTTTCCATTTTAATAGACTTAAATATATAGAAATAGATTTGAAAATATATAGAAAATAAATTTCCAATATTTTAGCCCTCAGTCTTCCTTCTAATCCACTCTACATTTTAAAATATTTTGATGCTACTGAACATTAATTCTTAATCTACATATATGTGGTAAATTAATACAAATTACTTAGGATAAAAAGGGAATTACAAATGTCTTTTCATATGGAATATAACCAGAGTTACAATTTTTTTCTTGTTAGCAATAACTGGAAATTTGTACATTATATTAAAATAAACACATTCAGGTATGGTGGCACACACTTGTAATCCTAGTACTTGAGAAACTGAGACAGGAGGATCACAGGTTCAAGGACAGCCTCAGCAAGTAGTGAGACTCAGCAACTTAGTGAGACCCTGTTTCAAAATGAATGATAAAATTGTGTTGAGGGTGTAGCTTGGAGATAGAATGCCTCTGGGTTCAATCCTCAGTACCACAGATACAAAAAAAAATTCAATGAAACAAAGTATATTCCTAGACCACAATACCCCTAACAGAATTAATTCTTTCCAATAATTTTAAGTGTGCCCTTTTGGCTGATTCATTTTATAGCCACAAACTAAGGTTTATTTTGTTAAAAACAAAACAAAATAAGCAAACACAACAAACTTTTTATATTAATTAGTATTCTCCATGGAACTAGTACACATTAGAATTTACTTTTAAAATAGATTGTAATAAAAGCAGGATGATTGTTACTAATATTATTATTTAAAAGAAATTTAATATCTTATGGAAAAATGTTTCATCAATAATTCAATTAATTCATTTTTTATCTTTAACAAGCTATGCATTTATTCAAGTCCTATTGTATGCGAGGAACCATTCTTAATATGGAACATACTATTTGTATTAATTTTCTGTTAAAGGTTACATACATTTCAATTCTGTATTGTAGTTGGTTAAAGGCAAAGGAAACCACCAGAAAGGTAAAGAGAAAAATGAAAGCAACATACTTGGAAAATAAAAATCTAGGAAATCCAAAAGACCTATACTTTGCTCACGGGCCAACAAACCATTTGCTTCTACATTCCTGCTCCTTTCCAGTTTGAAGATGTTCAAAATTACCCTCTCCAGGTCCAGAACCCTTAAGGATTCCACAATCATCTTCTCTGTTTTTTACAGCATTGCATTTGGTTTTCTTTAGCTTTGTGGCTTAGAGGAAAGTGAGGGGTGAGAGTGGTGGGCTGGGTACAGAAGGGAGTGAAAAGCCATCTTTACTTTCCTATTAATGATCAGTTCCTGAGAGGGCTTTCTCCAGCTGGAACTCAGTTTTTTTTTTCACCTGTGAATTAGATGAAGAAAATATCTTATTCCTTGTCATACATGTCAGTATTGAGTATAATTCTTAGCACACACATGATAGTTGAACCATTTAATTGTTCTTCAAATTTATTAGGAACAAACTAATTTCCAACCAACAACTCATCACCTCCTGGTTGTTTAGGTGTTCTTCACTTGATTCAAATGGATTTCATACCATTTTGTAGACACCGTTTTACACAGAAATTCTTTATTTACTTTTCTAATAAGTTACTGCATTTATTTATAATTATGCAAATAAGTATAAATACATTTATAGAACTTAATCCTTATTGCTTTCCTAAAAATGAGAAACTATGACATAGACTCTAAGCTAACCTCATACAGAAATATTAGAGTCTCTTTTCATGTGTAACACTCATCAGTGAAATATAATTTATTTTCCATGTAGACTGTTAACATCAACTTTCAGTTTTATAACAGAAACCATAAAAAGATTTCATCAAGTGACAAATATGTAAATGTAGAACATAGGGTCTAATAATTTTAATTTGAAATACCAAATTGTCACTTAAGTGAGAATCTTCCCTTGACTTCTGCCTTGAGCTTGAGGAGTTCTGTATTGTCAGTATATGAGGACTAGATGCAAAAAGTGCAAAGAGAGATGGCCCCAAAACAGAATAAGTGTAATTAAATTTCTAAAGTACATAACTTCAAGTTTTAAAATGCAATTAAAGCTTTTTAAGAACACACACACACACACACATATACATATCACATTTTAAAGTCATATATATTTTTAAATAGGACTTAACAAGACAAACATCTGTCTAATCATCTAACTTAAGATTAGATATTTTGCCGGGCGTGGTGGCGCACACTTGTAATCCCCGCGCTTGGGAGGCAGAGACAGGAGGATTGCACAGGTTCGAAGCCAGCTGCGAGCGCTGGCTTAGGAGATTCTGTTTCCAAATAAAAATGTAAAAATAGGTCTGGGAGTGTAGCCTGGAGGTAGAAGGGCTTCCAGGAACCCCAGTAACACACACACACACACACACAAAAAGGATATTTTTATAGAAAAGTCCCATTATAATTTTTACTTTAAATTTATTCTTTGTAATTTATCAACAAAAATTGAAGTTAGTATTACATTTATTAATGTATCGCAAACATTATTACCTTTAATATGAAACATACCTCTGGGTAAATTTTGCCCACATTCAGGTTTGTTTCCTTAAGGTAAACTCTTTCTTGCACACTTTTACAATCCTGAACTGCCATTCCATGATTAATAAACAACTGTTTGTCTTGATTTTTTATTTGACTGTCTTCTATAATCCCCTGAATAATTGAGATATAGTTCTTTCCTCAGGACATAATACATTATGGCCTTCATGAAGAAGGATTTCTTATTCTCCCATACTCCAAAACACTACATGATTCATGATTTAATTTTATCCTCCTTGCCATCACTGTTCATTACTTTTCATGGCCTTGTAAAATTATATTTTTCCTCAAAGTTTCTTTGAAGTTCATACAACTAACTCTACTGCCCACCCTCTTTCTTTCCTCAGTGCTATTCTTATAAACTTCATGATTATGCTCCTGTCTATGAAGACTTTGCACTTCCTTTCCTATCTCCTTTTCTACTCCAAGTCCTCCATTTCCCTTCGATAGCATTAGTGCCTTTATGGTAGATATTCAACATTCTAGTCATTTATTTCCTTTATGTTCTCATTTGTATAATCTTCTTTCCAAATACCACTCTCATATCCACACCCTAGATTTGTCATGACTGGGAAGTATTCTATCTGAATCATAACTTTGGATTTCTATCACTGTTTCAAACTTCCGTCTTACAGTTTTCTAATGCCTCAGAATTGTGTGTGTGTGTGTGTGTGTGTGTGTGTGTGTGTGTGGTACTAGGAATGGAATGCAGGAGCATTCTAGCTATAAGTGACACACCCAGCCCTAATTTTTTTTTATTCTTTATTTTTGAAACAGGATCTCACTGAGTTGCAAGGGGCTCACTAAGTAGCTGAAGCTATTCATGAACCGCGATCCTCCTGTCTCTGCCTCCTAAATGTGGGATTACAAGCGTGCATCATCACGCCCAATTTTTAATATCTTTTGTATCAATTGCCTCTTCAACACACACACACACACACACACACACACACACACACACACACACACCTTTGTTTCTCTTGTGATCCTTGGATTCCTTATTTAAGCAATTCTTTAAAGACATATTGGGACTCCATTAAATTCTCTTGCCCATACCTCTTTCATTATTCACATTGGCTAAATTCTAGGATAAATATAATCATCTGAAAACTGGCTCACTACTACTATCTGCAGATATACAGGGGTGTCTATTCATCCAAGTTCTCAACTCTGCTCAGCATTCATTCATTCATACATCTCCTTTATTTTCCATGATGCATATTCCAACTTCTGCTTCTTTAAATTTCCAACTCATGTCACCTGCTCTCTCATCTTCTACTACTTCAGAGGTAATATGATTCAATTACAGAAAAATTTCTTTAACTTCTTTACACTAAACCAACAAATCTGTCTGCATTAATTCACATCCTCAAGAGAATACCTACATTTGTGCAAGTTCCCTAATCTATTAAGTTGAAACAGACGAAATTGTCAACATATAATGACTTTGACCTAACCAAGAGTTAATTTGATATTGGTGAACCTAATAGTTTATAATCCATGGACATTCAAATATACACTGACCTAATTCTTCTCGCAATTTCATGACATCTACTGGCTAGTTTTTATTACTGTAGGAATACTCCCATACACAAGAAAAACAATTTCCTCCTTCAACTCCACACATAAAGATGAACTGTCTCCCTCTTTCCATACAGTCAGACTCATGAATAAAGTTATAGATATAAACTCTTCCATTTCCTCACTTAGAAGTTTTACTCCAACTGTATTTTTACTATACATTTTTGACTTGGATTCTTATCCAGATACCTAAGAACAACGGCAACAGAATAGTGTATGGTGTTCTCTTTGTAAATAAATTAATTCTCTGCACCAAAAGGTTTTAGCTTCTTCAAGAAAAATAATTATTTCCTGGCTCTACCTTTCTGGGGGTGCCCTGAAGGTCACAGCCCAGAAAGTCAGTGTCCTTGCTGTCTTGAGACCATGTGACTCAGGCATGCCCCTCTCACAAAGTCAGCGGGGCAGCTGCACTGTAAAGCTTCAGATGCCATGACAACTCTATGTAGTAAAAGTGCCCTTCACTATAACCAGGCACTCCTTCTCTGTCTTGGGGTTCTTCCAGACCTACTAGATCTAGGATTAAAAAAATAAAATTATTTATTAATGTAATTCTGCTCAACAAAATTTATTTCCTATTTTCAAGCTTCTAATTTTCTAATGTTCCCCCATTAACCACTACAATGGTAATTTTTCATTAGGATCTATTCTGTATAGAGAAAAAATGTTAATAAGCAGAAGACATAGAACTTAAGTGGACTCAATTGATTACTATGATAAAATCATTAGGAAAAATATCTTTAGCCTCAATAGCCTCAATTGAAAAATGCATATAACAATATTTACCATGTTGAGTTGATCAAATATTCTGCAGCTTATTATAGTTCATTATAAACTGCAAAGTGCTGCATAAATGATAGCTATTAATTATCATTGTTGTTATTATTAGTATGACCTGTGCTTTACCTTTACACTTCACTCTTTGTTCTCCCAAACCTGTTTGGAATAAGGTGGAGTAACATTGAGTAAAAGACCACTCCCTATCTTTTCTGGAGCCCTATGACTCTCTAAGATCATTCTCATAAGGCTCTGATTACACCTTGCAGACATAGGCAGAAAGGGCTCCCCACAATTATGGTAGCTTATCAGAACATGCAAATGCCATTTATGTTTAACTGAGGCAATGTAGTCACACTTGCTGGTATTTTGCCAATAAAATTTCAGGGTGAGTAATAGGAAAGTTGGGATAGTAGAATTGTCTAGACATATCCCTTGATTACAGTGCTTACAAGAATCATCAAAATGGGAACAACTTCTATATAGGGCCTCATTGGCCTTGATCAAAACAGTTATCAACTGTGTCCACTTTTCAAACCATCTAATTTTGTTCATCAGGGCCAGTCACAGACACTTCTTTAATCAAGTGTGATAATTGTTCACATTGAGTAAGCATTCCCTATCTCTTGTTTGTCTTTCTCATAATAGCTCTGTGGGATCATCTCCATTTTACAGATAAACTCAGGCTCTGTTAAGTAAAGCTAGTTCATCCAACATGCAAGTACCAAGAAATTCTATCTGGAATCGCCCAGGCTGGCTCTTTGTTTCATACATCCAACCTCTTCTTAAGGAGCTGGCAAGGCTGTTGCGACCACTATTAAGAAAAAAAATAATATGGAAGATATATTGTTTGTTTTCTTTTCATCACTTTAGGAGATATGCAGAATTGGCTGGAAGAGGCAAAACATGATGTAAAAATTCACTTCTTTTTACTGAAACCCACTTATATTTTTCAAAAAAATCTGTCACCACACTGTCTTCAAACATCTTTCTTAGATGTCCAGCACATGATAGTGCTGGATGTATACATTAACGTATAGCCCAGTAAAACCTACATATGACATAGTTTCTAATACTGTAATATATACTTGAAATTTACTGACAGATTTGATATTAAATGTTCTCACCACACACATAAATAATATTAACTCTATGGATGATAGATAAGTTAATTCGCTTGGCTGTAGCAATAATTTCACAATATAGACATATATGAAACTTAACATATATCTGAGTATACACAATTTTTATCAATATCTTAATAAAACCAAGGGAGGATACAAAGGAGCAAATAGGCAGCTATCAGCCTCATTCCTGTTCTTGAGACAACAATAACCTGAAGAACAGTCTTAATGTGAGATTGATCATAGACAGACAAGAAAATGCAGATGGGCAGGATATCAAGAGAACTGGACAGTTGAGAGAACGTGAGAACTTTTCATCTTATCTTTCCAGATAATTACCTTCATTCTTGACTTCCCCTTTGCAAAGTGATTCAGAGCAAGTGTAGGAGTATAAGAGAACCCACTCTTTTCACTCCCTATCATAAATGCTCCTCGTTTACATTTTATTGGCTCTGCAAAGAGCAGAGAGATGTCAGTTCAATGAACTACCAGGACTTATTGCCCACCTGGGTCGCGTGCAGTCCTATACATGACTGTGGTAATAAGATGAAAGAGAACACGGGCACAAAAATAAGATATTCAAAAAGCATAGCTGAGCTGGGCATGGTGGCACATGCTTGTAGTCCCTGTACTTGGTAGGCTGAGACAGGAGGATTGTGCAGGTTCAAAGCCAGCCTCAGCTACTTAGTGAGGCTCTCAGCAACTTAGTGAGACCCTGTTTCCAAATAAAGTATAAATAGGTCTGAGAGTGTAGCCCAGAGGTAGAAAGCCCCTGGGTTCTATCCCCAGTACCACACACAAATAAAACATAGCTGGATGGATGGCACCTGTAGAAGTGAGGCTTGTGGCTACTCTTTTCTGATTATTCCCATTTTCTCAGTGCAAAAAAAAAATCAAGGTGATAAACTGAGGGTGAGGATGAAGGAGGGAGTATTGGAGATTCGAGAAGAGAAGGTATAAAATGATTATGTACTGTTCACATTAGAATGAAAAACTAAATTAGTATAATGGCCAGGAAGTACTGATGGTCAAGTTGAGGTTAGTGATCCTAAATTAAAAATGAGATCCATTAGCATATTTAAGTACTCTTTCCCAGCCACATTTGTATATGCAAAACAGGTAAAAAGTTGTATTTAACCAGTGTATGCTTTTTTTTTAGGTAATCATGACAAAGTGAGAGACGGTATGAGTCTGAGAAACTGAGTATAATGAGGGAATATGAGATTTATGCTAGGAAAGGAGAGGGATGCTGACATGAGGGTGATGAGAAATAATGAAAAGGTGATAGCATCAGGGGACAATAAATGCAATAGGGTCGAAGTGAGAGTATTAAGGCAGTAAACCAAAGGGTGGGTAATTAAAGTTTAAAATATGGAAAAACTGTAGCTATTGATAATGACCAGATAAAGGGCATGATGTGAGAACGAGCAGCTAAAGTAGAGAAAAGGGCAAGCTCGTTGGCGCAAATGTAGAGAATGGAAGATAGAACATGACCACTACAGTAATATAAGTGGCGATGAATCATTGTAGGCAACTTTGAGATAGCTGTGAGCTGAAGGGGTTATTACAAAAAGAAATGGTTCCTAAAAGAGAGAGGAGGTGTTAGAAAAGCACCTGGAAAGATTTCCAGAAATGCCAACACTGGCAGCTGGGGAGAGGTTGAGAAGATATTTCAGGTGGGGTAGGTGCTGTGAGAAAAGCACAGGGTCAAGTGAATCTAAGAAGCAGAATAACATGTGTGAATGGAAGCACTATGCATTAAGGGCATAAGAATAAGTTCACCTCATCAAATGAAAGAACTTTCTTTTAAAAATGTAAATTAAGCCAAGTGTGATGATACACACAGGAATCCCAGTACTTGGGAGGCTAAGACAGGAGAATCAAGTTCAAGTATAGCATTGAGCAGGTCCAAGGACAGCCTCAGCAACCTAGCAAGACACTGTTTCAAAAACAAAAAATAAAGTATGGCTGGGGGTGTAGCTCAGAGGTCGAATGCTCCTGGGTTCAGTCCCCAGTACCACACACACACACACACACACACACGCACACTCACATTATATCATTTCCTTCACACATCTAAAGTTGCCTTGTATATTCTTTAGAAGTAATACCACTTTGTCACGGTCTCCAGAGCCCGATGATCTGATTCTTGTCTGTCTCTGTGGTTTACCTCCACCCTTCTTGAAACTTAACCGCAATCCAGCCACACTGGCCTCGGTTCTTCCAGGAACTCACAAGCTCATGCCTGTCCAGCTCTCAAAACTTGCTACCACCTGGTTGTTCTTTACTCAGGTGTTCTTAAACCTGTTTCCTTACAATTCTCCTCTCAGCTCAAATAGTACTTCTTCAGAGATGATTCCCTGACACCCAATTAAGTACCCAGCATGCCCAGCCCCAGCCTCTGGTCTCCAGTTACATGTTACTGAGTTTTAATTTTAAAAAAGACAAAACTTATTTTGACTTGTTCTCTTTGTCTCCGCTCTTATCTATTAGCCACTTACCAGTGGGAATCTTGCTTGTGTTGTTCATCACATTTTTCCTGGAAAATGACAGTTTTAGTATAAAATGAGGTCTCTGTAACTATTGAATGGATCAATGTTCAGCTAAAATAATTTATGGCCTATACATTGAAAAATATCATAGGCCTTTTGAACTAAAAATTATATCATCAAACTTAAATTTGGAAGGTAATAACATAGTAGAATATACTAGAGAGGAGATTATCTGGAAATAAAGAGATCTTTTAATATCTCTTATAATTGTCCAGATGAAAAACATTGAATATCTGAGATAAGATATTGGTAAGGAAATGAAGAGACACATATGAAAACCAAATCAAAGGTAGACTTATTAGATGAAGGAGCTCTACAGAAGATGTTATGTCATTTAAAGATCCAAGGGGCAAGCAATCTGGAAACTTGTGGATAATTTTATTAGGACCTATTTTGTTTAAAAACATGTGATTAAGATGTAAAGGAGAGTAAAAGAGGAAGGAGAGAAGAAATAAAATATTAATGTAGAGATAGTAATGTAACAAGAACAGGACTTAAAATAAAGGACACAAACACCTTTATGGGATAACAAAGAAAAAGAAAAAATTGGTGAGGATGTGAGAAATAACATTCATACATTGTTGACAGAAATATAAAATGGCTAAGGCACTTCCCCTATAGGTTAAACATCTAGTTATTTTATGGCCCAGAAATTGCACTATTAGATATACATATGTCAAAGTAGTAAGAACATATACAGATATATGTTATATTATATATTATATATATGTTCTTATATATACTATATACTACATACAGTATATAGTATATATATGTGTTCTTATATATAATATATACTCTATGTAGTATAGTGAGGGCTTCTTAGTGAAGCCCTCACAGTAGCATGAACCCATAGTTTCATCTACTCAGTATATAGTATATACACTTATATAAGAACATTCTTCATATGTTCTTATATATATAATATATACTATATATATTATATATACGTACAACTTTGAACATTGATGCAGCATTTTCATAATAACCCCAAATTAGAAACAACCCAAATATCTATCAACTGATGAATGGCTAAATAAAATTTGCAGTATTCAAAAATGTAATATTATTTGGCAATAAAAAATTTTTCTCTTTTGAACTAATATCTACTAAAACACCAGTTATTTTAATCATACTTTAATTATGAGTCAACTTTCTAGTTATGTAACATTATGTCTTTCTTATTTGCATAATGTGGGGTTATGAAAACAATACACATAGCTTGTCAGAACATAAAAAGTAAAAAAAAAAAACCCACAAATCTCATTTAATCTTTTATATAACTTTTAGTATTTGTGCCCACAGTAGCAATTTTATGAACATATAATTGTATTTGGTGGTATAATTATAATCATCATCATCTTTACTAAGCTGCTGTTATTATGACTAACAATCTCACCACCCTGTTTTTTACATGACAACAACTTTCTTCTAGAGTTATCTTCCCTAGTAAATGAAATAAAACCTTCAACTCGATGATCCACCTATTGTATTCTACATTTCCCTTATCCATTATCTTTGCCCAATAATTCTTTCCTCATAGATGCTCAAAAAATTCAGGTGAAGTAACTTTGGAACTCACATTCTAAGCCACTATGCAGAATGATCTCTTTTAGAGCTTTTCAAATCTGTGGCTACCACTGTGATAGCAAGAAATCCCTTTATTCATAATCTCTGAATCACTGAGCAACAACATTTTGGTTAAACAAAGCATTTAAAAATATTCAGGAAAAAGAACAGATGCCAAATCTATCTAAGGGGCAGGATGTGAAGATGTGTCATGGTAGAAGTTTGTAACATTGAAAGAAAATGACCAATATTGAAAAAGTAAGGATAGTTCTTTTAGCCAGGCATGGTGGCGCACGCTTATAATCCCCGCGCTTGGGAGGCGGAGACAGGAGGATTGCGCAGGTTCAAAGACAGCCTCGCTGGCTTAAGAGACCCTGTTTCCCAATAAAAATTAAAAAAAAAAAAAAACATGTCTGGGAGTGTATCCCGGAGGTAGAAGTGTTTCCAGGAACCCCAGTACCACAAAAAAAAAAAAAAAGAGTTATTTTTATTCCACTGAGTTTTGGTTCAGGATACACCTGACAATGGGCTAATGTAGACAATGATCCATGTGAAATTTAAAGTAAGAGAGAGATTAAAAGGAGGATGGTTTTCAAAAATTCTTTGACTCTTTGTGAAAGACTTTTTATGAATGAGTGGCTTTTGTCACTGTTTATCTTCCTGGTGACCTGACCACCTCCTAAGGATGAGGTCACTTATGGTTTTTCTTTTGTTTGCATATCAGAGGTTTCTCTAAGGCTGGATTTTTCCCAAATTACCATTTTAGTCCTCTCAGATAGTCTGGCCAAAGCTAAATTCTTTAAAATGGAAGGATTAAGCCAGGCGTGGTGGCGCACGCATGTAATCCCCGCGCTTGGGACGCTGAGACAGGAGGATCACACGGGTTCAAAGCCAGCCTCAGCTACCAAGTGAGGCTATCAGCAACTTAGTGAGACCCTGTTTCCAAATAAAATATAAAATAGATCTGGGAGTATAGCCCAGAGGTAGAAAGCCTCTGGGTTCCACCCCCAGTACCACACACAAAAAAAAGGAAGGATTAGAGGCAAGAGGAAGCCAAAGAAGACAAAAGAATTATTCTTCAGAAATTTTTAAGAAGAAAAAATTTAAATGTATCTTGATTCCAGGTAAATGTTTAAATGCTTAATCTTACTTCTTTTGATGCCATGGATAAAGATATTCATCTCTAGAAAACTCTTATTTTGTATTGATAATACTTTAGGACTGTCTCCACCTTATTCTTTTATTTTTTTAGTAGACAAATATTTATAAGTACTTATGAAGTACAAACTTCTACAGACATTGAAATTAGTCACTTTAAAAGTCAGGAATATTGTTAAGTGTATTCATATAGTTAACAAAATAAATTGAAACAACTTCTCACATGTGGCACATACATGAGACTGTAATTCAGTCTCAATGATGGTTCTGGTATCAGCCTTTTTTTTTGGGGGGGGGGGTCTGGGGATGGAACCCAGGGGCATTCGACCTCTGAGCCACACCTCCTGCCCTATTCTTATTTATTCTTTTTGAAACAGGGTTTCACTAAGTTGCGGAGGGCCACACTAAGTAGCTGAGGCTGTCCGCGAACCGCGCTCCTCCAGTCTTAGCCTCCCAAATGCTGGGATTACAAGCGTGCGCCACCACGCCCAGCTGGTTCTGGTATCAGAAGTAGAATATTTCAACAGATGACCACATGTTTTTAAGGATGAAAGTGCTGCAAAACAAGCTCCCTCTTTATGATTTTTATATCTAACTTAGAGAAAGGCAGTGAGAAGATGAGTTCAGTTCTTTTAGGCCTTAAAAATTTAGTTTTTCAACCATTATATCCTCTGAAAAGGGAACCTCAGTCCATTCCCTGGGATTCTGTTAGAAATTTTCCACAATTCTAAGAGTAATTTGTGTGCACTGTGTTTCTCCTTTATAAGACTATAAATTCCTGTAAAGAAAGGTTTACTGAAGATTCTTCTCCTCCTCCTCCTGTGTTTTGTACACAGTAATTCTCAATAATACCCCCTGAGTTAGCTAATAATCATATATTAGTGAAATCTATATCTCATCTCATTCCCACACTCTTGTTTTCTTAAATAAGTTCTAGGTTCTCACGTCACCTAGTCTTTGCTTCTGCTGTTCCCTCTGCCTGAAGCACATGTCTCCCTTGCCAGTCAATTCCTCCAACTTCATATTCATTCTTGTTCACATACGATTGGACAGAACAAGAGCAGGCACCTTGAACTCTAAGAACAATATTCTTTACACTTCCTCTTATGGAATAGATTTCTCTGGACACCCATGTTTTTGCTATTGTAGACTGCTCCTACTCCATCATTGTTTAGATTTTATCTTGAAACTGTGGCCCCTGACACTGGGATGGGACAGAACTTTGTCATATTACCCCATTTCCACAAGAGTTTATCAAATGTTAATCATTTGCATATCACTTTCATGTTGCTTACTATTTTTTTTTTTTTTTTGTGTGTGTGTGTGTGTGTGTGTGTGTGGTGCTGGGGATTGAACCCAGGGGCATCCTACATCTGAGCTACACACCCAGCCCCATTTTTAAATTCTTTATTTTTGAAGCTGGGTCTCACTAAGTTGTGGAGGGCCTCATTAATTAGCTGAGGCTGGCCATGAATCTGAATCCTCCTTCCTCGGCCTCCCAAGTACTGGGATTACAAGTATGCACCACCACACCTGGCTTTTAATTACATTTTTATACACTGGTACTATTATTGTCTTGATATTTTTCTTTAAAATTATCTTTTATTTACTCAAATAAATATGGTCTTGCTCTATGTAAAATCATCCATAAAAACCACAGGCTTGAAACATAACTCTAAGTAATAGATACTCATCATCATATCATACCAGATTTCCTGGGTCCAAAACCACAAGATATTGCTCTTTATTAATAATTTTTGTTTGCTAATTATTTTTCTTTGTTACTCTCTTCTATTTTCTTAAATCTTCATTCTTCATGTGAATTACAGATTAACATGCCATATAAATTGGTATGTGGTTTATATATAAAGGGGTAAAAAACACGCTAATGGCCCAAGTACTATTTCTGGCTTTCTCAGTATCTGTCTCTGAGGTTTCAATAATTCCTGAACCTCTATTTGCCTGTGTTCGAATAAGAAAAGTTACTATGATGCTCTCACTCTCTGAGGTTCATTGTGATCTTGCAAAAAGAGTTCAGAACACAGTATTATGTACCAGAGAGTACATGAGATAGTCAACTGTAGTATAATACTAACTTTTCTTTTGTGTGTGTGTGTGTGTGTGTGTGAGTATGTGGTACTGGGGATTGTACTCAAGGACCTTCTACCCCCAAGTTTTTTAGTTTTGTTTTGAAACAGGATCTCACTAGGTTGATGAAAGTGTCACTGCTTGCTGAGTATGTCCTCAAAACAGCAATCTTTTTGTCTAGTCTCCAAGCACTGGGAGTGCATTACCACACCCAGCTTTAATGCTGAATTTAAAAGCCAAATATAAAGTTAAATGCCAATAGAGTTTTTGATAGTATTTTTCCTTACATTTACAGAAAATGCATTCAAATGTTACCAAATATAATAAGCTAAGAATTCTGAAAAAAATAAGTTTACACAATAAAAAATAGCTTTTAATCCTATTTGATTTTAATATATATTTATTTCATTCTCAAAGACCAGCAATATTGAATGGAAGAACAAGTTCATTGAAACCATGGATGATTGTCCTTATTGTCACAGCAGTTGTGTTGACTCTGGCTATAATTATTGGTCTCCTTGTTTATTTTTTGGCATTTGGTAAGTATTTGACTCATTATATTATTTTGGGAGCCTGATGATTCATTTATTTCAAGACCTTAATGATTTTTAAGATCAGACTCAAATTCACATTTAAATAAAATTGTACTCACTTGGTAAGTAAACATTTATTCATAAAAATTATTTCTAGCACTTAAAACATGTTGTGTTATTTTATAGTTTCATAATATTCAGTATACTGAAAGCAAAAAAATATTTTAGTAGAAATTTTAACTTCTAGAAAAACTATGAGAATATGTTACATCCTGCCATTAATTAATAGCTTAAATTTATGGATGATCACTAAGAGGTAATAATTATGTTAGGTCTTAACTGAAACTGTGGAAGCTATGAAAATATGTGATCCTAAGACCACCTTCAATGTGTCCATTAGATTTTGGTATACTCCATATTGGGAGGGAAGAAAATGGGAAGGGGGTGTACCAAGAGCAGATGCATGTATGTCATTATCAACATTATTTACATTATGATGCAACATTATAATGCACCAATAAAAGCACAAAAATAAATACAAATAAAATAAATTAAATTGGGCTGGTAGTGTAGCTTGGAGGTAGAATGCCTCTGAGTTCAATCCCCAGCACCAAAAAAAAAAAAAATGTGATCCTAAAAAAGAGAAGGTGGTCATAGCTGTTGACTATGTTCACCAATAAAATGTCTGGCTTAGTCTTTTTTTTTCTCTACATTTTTTTGGTGGTACTGGGGTTCCTGGAAACCCTTCTACCTCTGGGCTACACTCCCAGACCTATTTTTATTTATTTTTTATTTGGAAACAGGGTCTCTTAAACCAGCGAGGCTGGCTTCCAACCTGCGAGATCCTCCTGTTTCTGCCTCCACATCCAAGTGTGCGCCACCACATCCAGCTGGCTTAGTCTTTTTAGTGTTGCTATAACAAAATACCAGAAGCTGGATACTGTATAAAGAAAAGAGATTTACAGTTTGAAGGCTAGATTGGGTGACTGCATCTTGTAAAGGTCCCTTGGCCACATCACAACATGGTATATGACATCTTGACAGTAGGGCTCATCGAAGGTAAGCAATGGCTGCAGAAGAAATCACATAGCAAGAAAGGAAGCAAGTGGCCAAGGTGGCACCAGTCTTACTCCTTGGTAATAACTACTTTCACAAGAATGAATCCACTCTCATGAGAACTAACCTACCTCACAAAACCAGCATTAATCTCTCTTTTTAAATTTGGTACATTGTAAACTTTACATCATTTTGGGAAATAAATTGTCAAACAGATGCACATATATAGTTTTTGGTGCCCTCCCACCATATTCTCCTCCCTCCCTTCCTCCTGCATGTCTTTGTTATTCGAATTGATAGTTTTCTGTATGTTCATAGTATTATTTCTACTCTTTATGAATTCACCTTCCATTCCTTATTCCTCTTCAGTTACTCCCTGGAGTCTCTGCTTATCTATCTAGTATAGCCTTTATTTCCAAATATCTCTCTAGCTTCCACATATAAGAGAAAACATACTCGTTTTTGAGACTGGCTGTTCTTGTTTAATAAGATATTCTTTAGTTTCATCCATTTTCCTATAAAAGACAAGATTTTTTTCTTTATGGCTGATTAAAATTCCATTGTGTATATACGCCAAAGTTTTGTGATCCATTCATCTTTTGATGGGTACCTGGGCTGGTTGCATGGCTTGGCTATTGCAAATCGTGCTGCTCTGAACATTCATATGCAGGTGTTAGAGTATTCTGATTTCAATTCCTTTGAGAACATGCCCAGGAGCGCTATCACTGGGTCATGTGGTAGTTCCATTCCCAATCTTCTGAGAAACCTCCACACTGATCTCCATAGCAAATGTACTAATTTGTAGTCCCACCAGCAGTGTAATAGGGTCCCTATTTTCCCACAGCATCACCAGGTTTATTGTTATTTGTGTTTTCAATGATTGCCATTCTTACTGGTTAGGTAGAACCTTAATGTAGTTTTAATTTTAATTCCCCTATTTGCTGAAGATATCAAGATAGATCAAAGACCTAGAAATTAGACTAGAAACTTTGAAACTGCTTGAAAAGTGTATAAGACCTTCAAAATATTTGTTACAGAAACTTCCTCAGTAAGACCCCACAGCTCACTAAATTAAAATAAAAATCAGTAAATGGGATAGCATTAAACTAAAAACTTCTATACAGTGGAGATCACCAAGAATCTATAGAGAAATTTTTCACCACTTACCTATCAGGCAAAGGTCTAATATCTAGAATATACAAGGAGCTTAAAAACCTTAACACCCCCAAAAATAATTCAATCAAAAAGTGGACAACAAAGCTGAAAAATCTTTTAAAGAAAGTAAAAAATGGCTAACAAATGTATGAAAAAGCATTAATCTCTTCACAAGGGTCTTCATAACTCAGTAACCTTCCAACAGATGCTGCCTCTTAAATGTCCCATCACTTTTCAATAGTAATATTGGAGCTCAAGCTCCCAGCACATAAACCTCTGGGAAATAAGTCATATCTAAGCCATAAATATAATTCTTTTCATCCTTGATACTTGTATATATACAACTCAAATGAACTAGACAAATAATATTCATTTCTGTTCTTCCTTCCAGATCAAAAATCACATTATTACCGAGCCTCCTTCCAGATCCCCAGTATTGAATATAATCCTGAATTTTCTGTAGAACACTCAAACATTAGGACAGAACTGGAACAAAAAGTCAATAATGAGGTAAGTCTGTGCTTTGCTGGCATTATTTCTGTACTGGAAATTTTTATTAAAGCAGAACAGGGAAAAATATAGAATATTTTGTTACAGAAAATGACATGTTGAATTAAAGACAGCTCAACCTTTAGAGTCAGAAATATCTAGATTCAGATTCCATTTTATGGGTAATAAAAAGACAATAAGAAGCATGTTGACTCATCATATCTACTCCTGAAAACACTATAGAAACACCCAAACTAGCCTTTTCACTGAAAATTTTAGTTGTATACACAGCCTCTACTGAACTCAGGATTGATTTTTTTAAATGAAAGGTTATTCTTACCAGGTTCAAAAATGTTGTGTGTGCCCAAACAACACACACGCAAAAACTACAGATAACACCCCTGAGTTTAGACTCCTACACAGATGACCCATCAACCTGCCTTAAACTCACTATGCTGAAAACTAAGCACACCATCTCTGCTGGCTCTGTAGTGCCTACAAAATCCAAGACTCCCTTATCTGCCTTCCCTCCCATCTCTCATTCAGATTCATTTTTCTCAATGCCTAGAAAAATAAAATTACCACCTCATTATAATAAATTCCCATTAGATGCAAAAAATAATTTCAGAACCCAAAGCAGAAGCTGATTTAATAAGTTGAAGAATACAACTGAGTAGGATGAGCATGTGTTTCCAAAATCATAACTTTAAGGAATTGTCTTTAGAGGGAGGAAAAACAAGGCAGAATATAAAATATATTTCACCACTGGAAGCAATATATTAAATTAAATACAGCCTAGCACTTAGAACTGGAAAAACTAAACTCATGTTCCAGTTTTATTTTTTGTCACCCCAACAACTTTAGAAAAGTGACTCCTCAAAATTTTAACTATAAAGTGAAGATTATTTCTCTCATCTCAGAATTATTCTGAGAATTCACAGATACATTTAATAAAAAGTGTGAAAAGGAATGCCTGAATAAATGTGAGCTTCTGTTTCTAGTACTCTCATATAAATCTCATACCCCTCTGCTAGAGCACATTAACACCTTACAAAAACTATTTTGTATATGTCTACTGCCCTCTGGATTTGTGAATTTGTTCATGCTGGTGCTAAGTCTCAAATATTTCTGGTGACTCTCATAGTGTCTGTCACATAGTAGTATTTCATCAAGGAGATGACTAATAAATAATGATCAATTCACTAGTATTAGCATATTATAATTAGACATTGTAGTGAAGTTCAGAGTCATACAAACAAATATGGCAGAGGTCTTGGTATGTTTTCCTTCAGGGCCCACCCACTCCCTACCTCTCACCATACATGTTAGTGAGTTTGGTAATACACTGTCATACATGGCTATAGTGTAATTTGAACTATTTCATTCACAAGGTTTTATTCCTTTCCTCTACCCCTTTCCATTATCCTACTTGTCTCTCTCCTCAATTATTTAAAATCCATTTTATTTCTTTTTTCTCTCTAGCTTCTACATTTGAAAGAAAACATTCGACACGACTTTTTAGTTTAGTTTAGTTTAGTTTAGTTTAGTTTAGTTTTGGTGGTACTGGGGTTCCTGGAAGCCCTTCTACCTCCGGGCTACACTCCCAGACTTATTTTATATATTTTTAAATTTGGAAACAAGGTCTCTTCAGCCATCACGCCTCCCAAGTGTGGGGATTACAAGCGTGCACCACACTCCCGGCAACACTTGACTTTCTAAGACTAGATATCCTCACTTAGCATCTTAGCATAATATTCTCTAGTTCCATTTATTTTTCTACAAATGACAAAATTTTGTCCTTTTTATATTGCTGAGTAAAATTCCACTGTTTATATATACCACATTTTTTTCATTCATCTCTTTACGGATACCTAGGTTGCTTCCATAATTTGGCTCTTGTGAATTGTGCTGCTATAAACACAGACATGTATGTATCACTATAGTATTTTGACAACACTAAAAAAAGAATGTGATGATTTAGGCCAAGCAGTAGGCTAGATTGCAATAGACCTAAAGCACCTGAGAGAAAAAAAAATTAAACAGATCCTTTTTGTGTGTGTGTGGTATAGGGTATTGAACTCAGGGACATTATACCTCTGAGCTACACCCCCAGTCTGATTTTATTTTTATTTTGAAACAGGGTCTTGCTAAGTTGTTGTGGCTGCCATCGAACCTGAGATCCTCCTCTACCATGCCAGGCTTAAACAGACCCTTTTAAATGAGACTAGCTGCAGTTGGAACACATGGGTGTATCCGAAGGCTAAGCTCCCTGGAGACAATCGCCCCTGGGGACAATGTTGAGTCACTAAAGTTCTTGCTGAGTACTAAGGTGCAGGGCAGAAACGAAACAGTGACCTCCTCAAATGCATAGATTTCTAGGCTCAATAAAACTCACTAAGTAGTTAGTGAGTCATCTCCCACTCCTTGAAACAGACCACTTTAGACCCTCTCTGGAGCATGGAACTTCTTTGTCCATTGCCCCTTCACACCCTGGGGACGAGGCCCCTTCCTGACCCTCATAACTCAACACTGTCTCTGGGATGAGACACTCTTTATCATGGCATTTTTTTATTTTTATGCCCCTACTTCCTAAATAAACCTCTTATAGTGCCCCATTTGTATGAATTCATACACACATAGAAGCAAGACCTGAGGTATTGCCTTAGTATAATATTTATACTAAGGAGAGACCATCACTTGGTAAGAGTCAAAAAACTTTTTTTTGGTAAAATGCAAGCTATTATATATTTTGGGGGGGTTGCAAATCAGGCATTTCTTGTGTAACTATTCACAGCTATCATTGTGGCAAGAAAGAAGCCACAGAAAATACACAAACAAATGAGTGTGAATATGTTCCAATAAAACTTATAAACAAAAATTTTATTTTGGACAAATTGTGGATGTCAGAAAATATCATCCTTCTTTTGACTTTCTTTTAACTATTAAGAGCACGTGGAAACTATTCTTAGACCATGACAGGTCAGATTCATTCTCCAGGCTATAGTTTACTGACCTCTGATTCAGAGTATGGGTTACAGCTGTAGTAACATTTTCCTAAAAGAAATCATTACACAGACTTATCAAAGCCATTTCTTGCTGTGTGTGTGTGCGCGCGCGCTGCACGTATGTAGTGATGGGGATTAAACCCAGGGCTGTTCTACCTCCAAGCTTTGGCAGCTTGTCTCTTCTGATTTGTGGGACTAGCTATTCAGACTCAATTGGGTTCACTTCTGTTTTGGCGTATGATCACTTTTTTTCTAAGAAACCAGTTGATGAGCCAGTGGCAATAAATAGCCTTTTAAGATCACAGATTCTATAGCTATGGTTTTATGAAGAAATAGCTTGATCAAGAAATTACCCAATGTAAAAAGTCTAAACACGCAGTGGCATTTATACTCTTAACTTATTCTGAATAATCATTTTATACATTTCTTATGATAAATAATTGACTTCAGAGAAGTGTCCAGTATATACAAGTTCTCTTCCCTCCACCATTTATCATAGAATCAAAGCTTGGCCTAAAAAGTCTCACTTAAAAGCTGGGAATGGTAGTGTACACCTGTAATCTCAGTACTTGGGAGCATGAGACAGGAAGATCACAGTTTCAAGGCCAGCCTCAGCAATCTAGTGAGACTCTCTTGACAAGACTCTTTCAAAATTAAAAAAAAATAATTAAGGGCTGGGGGGTTTAGCTCAGAGGACTAAACACCCTTGGGTGTAGTCCTCAGTACCAAAACAAAATTTCACATAAGCCTCAAAAGCTAATCTTCAATCACACCCATAAGATTGATAACTGAGTTTTAATGATACTGGATAATGATGGGTGATGAGATCATACATATCAAACTTTCAAAGGCTGTCTCTACTCTTCAACTTCTTGTATATTTTATACTGTATGCTGAAGTAGTAGTTTAATTCAACTCTTTAAATTGGTCATCTTTGACTATTCAACAAGTTGTTCAAAAAGTTGTTCAAAGATCAACCCTCAATTGCAGGAAAAAATTTTATTTATTATGTCCAATAATATTTTGGAGAATAATTACAATAAAGTAAATAATATTTGCATCATAGTAGGCTTTAAATAAGCATTTATGATATTGTGAAATGTTTGAAATTCATATTTAACGAAGTTCCATTTTTTCTTTTCTCAGATAGGTAAGATATTTCAAAGTTCGAGTTTAAATCATCAATACATCAAGTCTCATGTTGCCAACTTTAGGTAATCATAACTAGTTAATTTGTATGATAAAAAAGGCAACTTTGAATTATTTTATTATTCTCCAATTCTTTATTTTGGACAGGATCTAAAGATCTTGGGTACATCAAAATTAAAACTAGTAAAATATTATTACATCATTCCTTTTGTATAGAATGTTTATAGTGAGTTTCTTGAGCAGTAATGAAATATATTCTACTGGTTGTTCTTTTAAGACTTTTGTATTTTAATTGAAAGTTTTTAAAATTATTATTTCCTTAATTTTGCTTATTTTTACCAATAAGTGGCTCTTATAAAATTTTAAAATATAAGAAAATATATTCACACATATATGATATGCACACAAAGTTGGTGGTTTTAACAAACCCTTTTGATTTACTGCTTCAGACAAAAACATAAAACTGCCAGATATTTTCTCTCCCTGAATGTGAAAAAAATCATGACAATAACATGTACAAAATACTTATGTTGTATTTTCTTGAAGATATAACCAGTATTTAAGTGTGAAAGTATAATTTTTTTTTACTGTGGTTATGACCTCACTTATTCAGGTGCCTTTGTTTTTTAGGTCAAGTAATGATGGTTTGAAAGCAGATGTATTGCTTAAATTTCAGACGACTTCTAACAATGCAGACACTATAAAAAGTCAAGCTGGTAACATTTTGCATAAGAAGTTGAAATCAAATGAGAGATTCTTGAAGATAGATACTTCATTACCTTATCTTAGAGGCAAGAAATATTATTTTCTTCTATTATGGCTAATGATTTAAATAATTTTCTCATCTATAGAGAAACCTCCTTTACTTCACCATAAAATAAACCACCTTTAATTTTAAGTATCTCAGTTACTTGATAATGAACAAATCTCCACATAATCAATGCCAAAGTTTATCTTCCTTTGGCTCATATAGAAATAATTATAAAATAAGAATTGTATAATAACATATTTTTGCTTTAAAAAACCTAGTGGAATTCTTTGAATTATATAAGCGTACATGTGATTAAAACCTCCACTCTGCTCCTGATACAGTAATCTATAAAACTTGGCTTTTTAATTTGCAGTACTCTCTCCAATCTGAATTGAAAATGTTACTGTGGTGTAGACATACGGAACTAGAATATATGAATGGGAAACACACATGTTGTGTGCTCATATGGAAAGAGGCCTGACACTTTAGATTCCTCTCCTATATCTTTCCTACAGCACATAGGATATGATTGGCCCAAAACATGGAGTGGGCGGAGAAGAAGCAAGATTCCAGACTCCGATAGGCCCTGTCTCAGGCATAAAGACACTATCTCATATTCAACACAGTCAAAAGAGCTGGTTGATAAATGGGGTATGAGATTAAACAAAGTTCTTTATAATTCCCAGACTGTTGTTAGTCTATGAATTATCTTTGAAGTTGTCATATTTTCCCAGACCTGTTTAAACTATGAAATGAGATTAGAATGCTGACAGGTAATTACAAGTTACCAATACATCTCTCTTCAGTACTTCTTTCCCAGATTGCTAGAGCAGTTATATGTTAGCAGAGGAAAAAAATTATAGGTTTGGACAAAGTCAGAAAAAACAATAGCTTGAAGATAAAAACTTGAAGTCTGTAATGCCCAACAGACAATTCTATTAATCACACAGACAAAATAGAGTCAGCTGAATCCAGTGCATTGAACTTTAGATAGCAGAGACAAGATTTCCCAAAAGAAAGCTTTTGTTGATGAGATGCAGATATGTGTAAAATGTATTTTATTTTTAAGAAATTTAGTTTTGAATTAAAGTTCTTATTGAGCCAAATTTTAGAAACTCAAACTTCTCATTTCTGTATCTACCTCCCACCACCCATGGTGTTAAGTGGACGTAGGCCCATCACAATGTTACCGGACTGGACAAGAGCGGGGTGTTTAGATCTGTCATTATTGGTCCATTCACTCATCTGTTGCTCTGTCCACCACCAGATCCTCAGTTTCCTGTCTAAGCAAGTTATTGTAGAGACATTCCTTAATATCATCCAAAGGCACTTCAGAGTAATGATTCTCCCTGACTTCTGGACTTCATAAGGTTGTTTGGAGATTACTTGGATTTGTACGTTTCTGTTTCTACTCTCTTTACAAAGGACTAATTCCTTGAATAGAGGAGGTGTGTCTGCTGTAGTTACAGACACATCTCCAAGGTTAGCATAGGGCTCAGCGCAGTGTGGTCTCCTCAAATGAACTAAAAAATATTTTTTTCTAATTTTTTGGAAGGATTATATAAAGTTGGTGTCAATTATTTGAGTACTTTTGCAAAATTCTCAATAAAACTATATAGATCTTCATATTATTATTACAAGTTAAGTTTATTAAGTTCAGGTTATTTATATCATCTTTGCTAGTTTTAGTAATTCATGGTTTTGGAGAAATTTGTTCACTTTTTAAGCTATTCAACTTATCAACGTAAAGTTGTTTGTCGTTTTCTCTAAAAATATTATTTACTCTCTCACATTAAGCACTTCAATTATATCCCATCAATTTATTCCTGATATTCATGATTTCATTCTTCTCTATTTTTATCTTTGTTATTCTTTCCAAAAGTTCATAAATTTTACTGACTATTTTTACAATCTGTGTTTTACCTATGTCATAATTTTTCTGTTTTTACTGTTTTCAGTGTCATTGATTGATATTTTTATCCTGATATTTCTATTTCTTTTTTCTCTTAAGATTTACTCTGCTCTGCTTTTGCTAGTTTCTTGATATAGAAACTTAGAATATTAAGATGATTTTTTCTTTTCTAGCACAAGCATTTTAGTGATATAAATTTTCCTCTCTGCACTGCTTTATCTGCATTCCACCACAGTGATACGTTGTACTTTTATATTCATTTCATTCTCTGTAATTTTTATTTTCTTTGAAACTTTCTTTTAGACCCATGGGTTTATTCAAAGGACACCATTAAAAGTTTGTTACTATTATTATTGGCAAAACCTAATTCTAAGGTTTAATTCTAATATTTCTGATGAACTCCCCAAACATAGTTCCCTTCAGATGAATTATAGATTCCTTTATAGATTCTGTTCCTTTATAGATTCTGAAATAAAAATTCATTAATTTGCAGAATCACCAAAACCCTAGACCAGCTTTCATCTTAATGCAAGATGGGTGTGGATTCTCATTGTATGTCTGGCATAAGGAACAATTCAATAATTTGAGAGGACACCACAAATTATACCTTTCTCAATGTTTTAGAGAAAATACATGACAAACAGGGTAACATTTTTTAAGGATTTAACAACATGTTGTTGGATTTTTATTCCACAGCTAGTATCTATGAACCATAGATACCAGGCTTCTAAGATGCTCTGAATGGCTTTCCATAACAACACCATGCAAATGAAGACAGAAGGGAATAGCTTCCAGACACATATAACGTAGATCACAAGTAAAACTGGTACTAGGTCTCTTTTGTTTAACTTCTATTAAATAATTTAATAATTTGGAATGGCAATAATTAACTCAATGGAAAACAATACCTTTCTCTCTGCCCATGATTTTATAGGCATGAACTAGAATTTTTCTGGAGTCCACATGTAGTAAGAAGAGTTTACATGTTGGCTGCTCCTTTTTGTGGGATTTAATTCTACTGCTTTTAAGTTAGAAATTTTCTGATTAATGCAGTACTTACTAGGAAAAGGGTGTTTTATGTGGCATAGCATTTTAAATTATAACAATTTGCTCACTGAGCAATTAATTTGGCTTTATTTTTTCCAGAAATGAATGAAGCACATGCAGAGCATATTCTGAACAGCTGTAAGTATATCACTTAGAATTTTATAAACAAAAGAATAAAACACAACAGTTTAGCCTTTATCTATAACCATATTTACCATTTCCCAAATGCATGTAATATCTCTAAGTGGATATATGATCTACTTTTTCTCAAAGGAAAAATTATTAAAATATTTAGGAATATTTATAAGGACTCCTTGACAATTTTTTCTTCCCCACAGCAAGTTCTGTTGATGACTTCTTTAAATTTTATTGTATTTCTTGTATTTACTTTTATTTGGTTCACTAAAGTACAAAAGGTTAGAGTTAAGCATCACCCACCACCTTTATATGGAAACTTACATGTATGCTATAGTTAAATAATGTTTTGTACAGTATTTAAAAATTTACAAATGAAGTTTTTCAAATAATTAGTATGATTTAGCAATCCAACATGTCAAATATCACTGGAATAAGTTGTTACCAATAAGAACATGATCCAGAAAAAAAAAATATGCAAAAAGGAAAGGGAAATTGCTTCAAATTCAAAGGAAGTGTTAAATAATTTTATAGTTTGTTAAAATAGAAATGATCACATTTAATGTGAATAATCATTATTATACACATCAATTTGAATGAATTTTCAAGACAAGATCTAAAAATGTTCCATTTTTATGTACCAAACACACTTAGACACATAACTCCGTAGAATTAGCCATCTCATTTCTTTATAACAGGTTGTGGTTTAGGGAAGGAGTATCCATCCATGGAAAGAATTGCTGATGGTCAAATTGCAAATAAAGCTGATTGGCCATGGCAAGCCAGCCTGCAGATAGATGGCATTCACTTCTGTGGAGCATCTTTGATCAGCGACCAGTGGCTCCTGACTGCAGCTCACTGTTTTGACACGTAAGTCGTCAAGCTCTACTTCAGTTATACCCAGTTTCACCTTTCTTCACTCATAGAAAATACTTCTTACCTCTTATTCATTTCCTTTATGAACAGCATAGGCTACTCAGTGGCATTCATGTTATCCATAGGAATAGTGAGTTATTCAATAATTATTGAAGAGTGTCAGAAAAAAACTAGAGACTATCTTCAGCTCCATCTGAATGTATATTATTATTATTATTATTATTATTATTATTATTATTATTATTATTACAGTTCTGGGGATGGAGCCCAGGGGCATAAGACTTCCAACTTATACCCCCTGCACTTTTTTTTTTTTTTACTTTGAATCAGAATCTAAGTTGAGGAGGCCCTCACTAAGTAGCTGAGGCTGTCTGTGAACCGGGATTTTCCAGTCTCAGCCTCCTGAATGCTGTGATTACAAGCATGCGCCACCATGCCCGGCTCGAAGTATATTCTTAAGTAATCTCAATTTAACGAAGAACAAGACAGTATTGTCAAAAATTAAACACAATCACCAGTTTTCCTAGTATAGGGCATGTTTTAAACTCTAGCAATGGTATTCCAACCTTCAATTTATATCTGATCATCCGCCATGAATATCCTTGATTATGTACTTTAACTCTTTGTATGATTTTTAAAGATTTAACATATAGAACCCTTGGAGATAGTGAAAAGATACAATAACCCTAGTTCACATAAATTCTTATAAAATGGAAAACTAGCCGGGCGTGGTGGCACACACTCTTAAACCCAGCTAGTGGGAGGCTGAGACAGGAGCATTGCACAGGTTCGAAGCCAGCCTCAGCTACTTAGTGAGGCTCTCAGCAACTTTGAGACCCTGTTTCCAAATAAAGTATAAAATAGATCTGGGAGTATAGCCCGGAGGTAGAAAGCCTCTGGGTTTTACCCCCAGTACCACCAAAAATAAATAAATAAATAAATAAATAAATAAATAAATAAATAAATATAAAATAAAGTGCCGGGCGTGGTGGTGCACGCTTGTAATCCCCGCACTCTGGAGGCGGAGACAGGAGGATCGCACAGGTTTGAAGCCAGCCTCGCTGGCTTAAGAGACCCTGTTTCCAAATAAAATATAAAAAATAGGTCTGGGAGTGTAGTCCAGAGGTAGAAGGGTTCTATCCCCAGTGACACAAAAAATAAATAAATTAATTAATTTAATTTAATGGAAAACTATTCTAGATAGAATACTGAATGAAAAGGAAGCATGAATAAATAATATATAAATACATTAAAGTACATATTTGATCTTTGTGTGTATTTATCTTTCCCCCCTCTTCTTTCCTCTCCTTCTCTTCAAGCCACACATATATTCATATAAATGTGCATAAATATGAGTGTACATATGTATCTTTGTAAATATATGTAGGTAAATATGACTGATACATGTTAATATTTTCTTCAATTAATCTTTACTATTGTATAATAAAATGGCAATAATCTATTGTTTCCTTAAGAAATACAAACTCTTCTCAAGGAGAGTAATTTAATTAATCTACATCAAAATGTTATCAACTAATTGAAAACAAAGCTGTTCCAGGGAAGACATGTAAAATAAGCTGGTGGGAAGGTCCCAGTCAAATGATACCTTAGAAAAGGTGCTCTTCCCACACTAACATCCCATGTTATCCAAAGTCCTGTCAACTTTAGATCACAGAGTAATTCACTGTGTTCATTTCAATTTGTCTTCAGTTACAAAAACCCCAAACTATGGATAGCCAGTTTTGGAACAACATTAAGCCCTCCACTGATGAGAAGAAATGTACAGTTAATCATTGTTCATGAAAACTATGCTGCCCACAAGCATGACAGTGACATCGCTGTGGTGAAGCTTTCCACCCCGGTCCTGTTTTCTGAAGATGTGCACAGAGTCTGTCTCCCAGATGCTGCTTTTGAAGTCTTACCTAACAGTAGAGTGTTTGTCACTGGGTGGGGAGCATTGAAAGCAAATGGTGAGTATTTGAGCAAAAGCAATAAAGCAAAAAATACGAACCTATCCTCTAGTTGAGTGAAAATATAAAACAAAATGCAAAATCAAGACATCTAAGAGATAACATAAAGATATCTCATGACAAATACAAAAAAGAAACAAAACAAAAATAGATATGATGAATTTGAAAAATTTGGCTATAACTATTGCTAATACACTGTTCCTATATTTATGTTCCTCATTTTGTGGACTATTTTAGAAACCTGCTAGAAATGTTTTTTAAAATGGTCAAAGTATATCTTTTCACATGACATTTTACCTCCAATTGCCATCTTTCATTGTAAAGATTCTCCTATGACTACATGATTCATGAAGCAAATTATCTTCAAACACTAGTAATGAGAGAGACTTTCTGGAATGTGTCATGCAACTAAACAGAAATAGTCTCAAGTAAGGCTGTGCACACTTGTAATCCCAGTATTTGGGAGGCTGAGGCAGGAGGATCACATGTTCGAAGCCAGCCTCAACAATTTATTAAGGCTGTCAACAACTTAGTGATATCCTGTTTCCAAATAATAAAATAAAAATGGCTGGGGATGCATCTCAGAGGTAGAATGTCCCTGGGTTCAATCCTCAGTAACTCAAAAGAAAAAAAATAGTCTCAAGCAAGGAATATGAATAACTTTACTTGGTGCTAAATATGAAATGAAGACCTTCTGATCCATGTATCTATAAAGCCGTTTTCTAGTCTTAGACTTTATAAAGTTGATACGTGTGCCATTTTACTCCACTTAATAATACACAGTAGGCTGCAAACAGACTTTTATATGTTAATGTAAGTCTTTACTATTTGTGTTTCTTGTTAGGACTTTTCAGAGATGATTTAATCTGTCCTTAGATTCCTGATTCTTATTCTAAGTTCATAATTTAAATTTGTATCTTATTTGCATATTACTCAAAGTATGGCTTTGATCTGTGGTCTTTACTGTTTAATTTTTAGAAATATGCTTTCTTCCAATATGCACTTGAAAATCCTAACATTGAATCCAGGCTGGCATACTATAGTTATAACCTGAGAGTTATTTTTTCTCCTCTCTGGGTCACCTGCATTGTTCTATAAGAAATGGTGAGGAGGAGGAAGGAGAATTAACCCTTTGAGGCTTAAAGCCACTTCCTAATCAGAGCAGAAATGGAAACCATCAGCTACTCAAGTAGCACCATTTCTCTTCCTCTACATCTAACTCAACTTCATACTTCCTCATCTCAAAGTAGCAGTCAGAAATAATTTGAGATTTCATCATAAATTCTTCAATGTTCAATAGTGTGCAGCCTACTCTGCAGTGCGTTAGCTATGTACTCTAAGAACATGCATACTTTTTAGTTTTGGTAGTGGGGATTAAACCCAGGGGCTTTCTACCTCTGAGCCACACCCCCAGAGGAAATTTTTATTGTTTATTTTTGAAACAGGGTCTCACTAAGTTGAGGAGGTCCTCACTGAGTAGCTGAGACTGGCCACAAACTGTGATCCTCCCGTCTCAGTCTCACAAGCACTGGGATTACAAGCATACACCAAACCCAGCTAAACATGCATACTTTTAAAAATAGCATTATTTTCATTAATTTATTTTATTAACTTTCAAGAGACCAAGCTAAGGTTAACTAATAAATATTTGATATGGTTTCTTTCTATATTTTAAAAATGAGACAAAAATTACCTAGATTTTCTTTTCTAACCTCCTTCTATTTATCTAGTCATTCTAGTTAGAAAATCTTCTTACCCTGTATTTTCTAAAACTGAAAATATTTCTTTTATTGAGAGTTTCTGCCTTGAATAATTGATAACACAAAATAGTTTGTTATATTTGTAAGCACTTGAACTGATATTTTTGAAGCTGATGTTAAAACTTATAATCATATGCAATTTAAAATGATTATCCTACACCAATCAGCTAAAATTAACGTTGGTACACAGAAATTACAAGTATTTGGAATACAGTTGATTAAATACTGGAAATATCTAAAAATCTGCAGTGTCATTATAGATATAAATTTAAATAATGCTGGATAATATTGCTCAGGCACTTATACAAATAAATAATGTAAAAATCTATAGAATGGTAAACAGAATCTCTCCTGGGTAACATTTCAAGCAGAATCAGAGATGGAGAGAAGAGCAAGTGGTCGATGACCCTTTCATACTTAAAAATATGACCGAAGTAAAAAAAATGCATTAAGCTAGGTGTGGTAGTGCATGATTGTAATCCTAGTACTTGGAAGGCTGAGACAGAAATTCTTCAGGCTTGAAGCCAGCCTCAGCAGTTTAACAAGTCTTTCTGCAATTTAGCAAGACCTTATTTCCAAATTTAGAAAAAAATTAAAAATAGAGCTGTGATATAGCTCTGAGGTAGAATGCCTCTGGGTTTTACTCCCAATGCAACAAATGAAAAAGGGAAAAGACATTCCCCAGACTCTCAATAATCTCTAAGAACTACAGAGAAGTTGAAGTTAGACTTAAGTTTTTCAGCAAGATGTCCTAACTTAAGAGAATGGATTTACCAGTTTTGAAACAGAGAATTTTATTTCTTTATCCTGAAATTCCTTACAAAATCCCTAGAAACCTAGATCTCCTCATAAAATCTCTTTCTCATTATTCATTAATAACACTAAAGTGCAGCTTTAAGACCATGAAGACTTTATATTTATAAGCCTAATCACTATAATTTATTTTAATAACTTCCATTTATTGAGAACTGAATATGGGGTATCATAACTAATCTTATTTATTTTAACTCACATAAAATTAGACTGTCATTATTTTTCTTTTATATAGGTAAGTATATATCTTACCTATATAAAATGATCTTTAGTAACTTTCCCAAGGTTACATAGTTCTTAAGTTGTGCAATAGCGTTCAAACTCATATCTATCCTCAAGAATAGAATTGTTCTGAGTTGTTGCTCAAATTAATACTCAAATAATAACAGATCTATTTTGTGTGAACAATTGGGTGGAAATTCATCATCTATCTTTCTTGTGTTTAGGTCCCTTTCCCAATACTCTGCGACAAGTTGAAGTAGAGATCATAAGTAATGATGTATGTAATCAAGTCAATGTATATGGTGGTGCTGTATCATCAGGGATGATATGTGCTGGGTTCTTGACAGGAAAACGAGATGCCTGTGAGGTAAGAAAAGATTCAAATCTACAAAAATATATGTTGAGTCTGGATGGCCTTACTGACCATAAACCAATGTCACATCACATGATTCCATAAAAGTAAATTGTAGAGGAGAGAAGAGAGTGGAAAAGAGGAAGTGGAAAAACCATAAAACACATTCTTCATTTAGCACTTTACTGATCAGAACCATCTAAAAAATAGCCGTCGGTTGCAAATTAGAAGTTTTATTAAAGAAAAGTAATGAAAACAGATAGTAGAAGCCAATCAAGAAATCTGTTCTGGTCAGCATTCTCACAGCCATAATCTAAAGACCTGACCACATAACTTAGAGGAAAGATTTATTTTCTTATGGTTTTGGGTTCAGTTCATGTGAGGTCAGGGACAGTGGATCTCAGGGCATGGAGGTGGGAAGTGGAGAGAGGGAGAGAGAGCACATGGACCCTGCTCCTCATATCATGGAGGGCAGAAGCAAAACAGAGTATGGGGAGGAACAATATATAATCACTAAGGTCAATTTTCTAGAGACGAACCTCTCAAGTCATACCCAGATGAATCCATTACAATAAATGTATCCACTGTTAGGATTACAACCCTCATGACTCAACTATATCAACCCTGAATATTAATAAATGACCTTTTTAGAGAACATTTTATATCTAACTATAACAAAATCCATGCTAATAATGCTTCAGGTCACAGTCATAAATAACAGGTATCTAATCTCTACTAACTGCATGCCACTGTGAGATATATCTGTTGGTATCTTCGTGGCCAACAAAGTTTTGACTTACACCTAAACCTTTGACTTTCAATAATGTACATTCATATAGAATTACACTATTTTGAATTGATAAAATATTTATTAATCTATATTTATTCCTATTAATACAAGGTATCCTTCCACTCATTTTACTTCCCAAGAAGGAGAAACAAGATGGTGGTTGTTCTGAGCAGACTTAGATTATTTAAAAAACAACCAAAAGCAGTCTCAGTCTTTTCAGAATGTTTATTGCAATCATTTCCAAGACAGGTTTTTCTTTCTTTAACAATTCATACCATTATAATATTACATACCAACTTGGAATATTTTGGGGCAGAGAGAGAGAGAGAATGGGTAGACTGGTACAATCTGGACAGCAGATTGAGCAGTCCATTTACTATGGAGCTCAACTTGCCATATCAGGGTCTCAGATCCAGGTCAGCCCTGACCCTAATTAGTGCTAAACCAGAACCAAGGGATTGCCTGATGGCTGCCAGAATAGCTGGATGAGACAGAGTTCAGCCTCATTATTGGTAGTTGGAATGGCCAGGTACAAAGGCTTCTTGGCAGAAGATGTGGGATTTTAGTCTGAGGTGCTGACAATTAGAGTCCTTAGGTTGCTAGGGACTGGAGGTGGTTGTTAAGATGCTCCTGGTCAGCAGGCATTAGTCTGCATGTTGACTGTTAGGCCAGGACTTTGTACCTTGTCCCTGGTTCCTCTGTACTGCCCCTGATACGCTGGGTGTATCACCACTCTTCTGTGTGCTAGGAGATTACACTTGTACATTACATATGTGTGAGCCACAACCAAGTTCATTTTGAGAGTTAAGTCCCTTTTGGGCCTTAATGGGGCCCTTTTAAAAAATATGTGCACCATATAGCAGTTTAAAATACAACTGGATCACATGACTTGGAGAAATAAACCAGAAAGAAATCTTGATAGGAGCAAATGTCTTCTTTATTGGTTCATATCCCTTGCTTCCTTCCAATATTAGCCTGGTAAAAGAATGAGAACCTAAATAAGGATGTGGGCTTGAATCTAAATAAGGAGCTGGAGAGGGTGGCTTTGGGTAGACCAAGATTTTCACACTCTGCATCAAATACTGAAGGGAACCCGGAAGAATGGAAGAAAATGAAGGGAAAGGAACTAAACACACAGAACGCTAAAACTCCTTGCTGCTTCAAACAAAATAATATCTCTTATTTAAAACTCTTGTAGCTGGTTATGGTGGCATATGCTTATAATACCAGTACTTGGTAGTATTGAGACAGGAGAATCACGGGTTTGAGAAGAGTATCAGCGAGTAGTGAGACTCAGCAAGTAGTGAGACTCCGGAACCTAGGGAGACACTGTTTCAAAATAAAAATAAAAAGGGCTGGGGGTTGTACCTTGGTGGTAGAATGGCTCTGGGTTTAATCTCCATTATCACAAAAATTTGTCATAGGTGTTCACATGACAGTTGTTCCATTGCTTAAATATAATTTTGTTTATTTTAATTAATTAATTAATTAATTAATTAATTTACTGTGGTACTGGGGATTGAACACAGAGGTGAATGCTGAACTACATTTCCAGGCCTTATTTAGTTATTTATTTTTATTTTAAAACAGGGTCTCACTGCATTACTGAGGGTCTCACTAAGTTGCTGAGGCTGGCCTTGAACCTGTGATCCTTCTGTATCAGTCTACCCAGTACTGGTACTATAGGCATGCACCACCATGCCTGGCTAAAAGATAAATTTAAATTCCTTGATCTAACATATGTTTCAAAACTTATTTGGTTTGCCATTCCCTTTTCATACAAAAATTTAGCATCCCCCAGAAATTTACCTTCTTTAAGCAAATAAACAGAAAGATGCAATGATAAATATTTGTTATTTTATGTGTCTACATTTAATTCCAGCACCTTCCAGGGCCAGTGTCACCTGGAACCTATGGCCAAACCTTGGGTTAAAGGTAACAGGAAAGTACTTATGATTTAAACTAGTTCATTGGGGCTAGAGATTCCACTGCAATTTGGAAGCAAAATCTTTCAGTAATAAATAATGCACATTTGATACAATATCCAGGACAGTTTCCTATCAATTAATGTGAGTGGAACACAATAAAATTTCTAATTTGAAGAAATTACTTCTATTTAACAAAGTTAGGAAAGGCTTCATGGAGGAGGTAACATGTTGGTTGTTTTGAAGTCATCATATAAACAATATGATATAAATAGGAATTAGTTGACCAGACTTAAGTTTAGATTGTGGTGTCTGTTTAGAGAAAGAAAAATTAAAAGTTTTACAAATGCAAAACTAAATACTTAGTCTTAATCACATGACATTCCAGCTAAAGGCATTAACAAAGATTAATATTATTTTATAAATACCAATGGTAAGCAAGATAAATTAGTTTTACATATTTCAACTCTATTAATTTACTAGATAATATCATGCCAATGAAATTTCATTTCTGACTGTCTTTTATCTATCCATTGATCATATTTTTTCCTTTTCCTCCAGGGTGATTCTGGAGGACCTCTGGTTGTTGCACGGAATAGAAACATTTGGTACCTTGTTGGGATAGTAAGCTGGGGAATAGGCTGTGGAAAAGAAAATAAGCCTGGAATTTATACCAGAGTGACTCATTATCGGGACTGGATTAAATCTAAAACTAACATCTAATGTAATAACTACCTCTACATTCAAACTGTAAACAGCATATGTGGTTTCTAGAAAATGTTGTTTAGTGTTTGTTGCTGTGTGTACTGTCACAGAGTTCAAGATGCAGATAAGTGTGGTCTGATGACCTTCCCCTCGAACATGAAGAAGGCTGACTTTCTTTCACATTATTTGAAATATTTTGCTGACCATGAGCACAGAAGATACTGTCAGCAGTATCCACAAGATCTCCCACTCCTGCAAAATATTTCTGATTACCTCCTTGATAATCTTTTTGTCTGTACACATATTATTTATTTTAAAGTAATTGGCAGTTTAATCAGATAAGTAGCAACTGGCAAGGCATTCTCTCTATTTTTTTTTTCTGACAGAGTATGGCTCTCTTTCCTGATAGTCCTACAGTTTTTGTCTTCATCAAATAGGTCCTAGTTAATTAGTTGTCTACTGACTGGATAAATAATTAGTTTTGGCCAAAACTAACATAAATGATGGAGCACCAGACATGAAACTAGGACTTACAAGATGGCACTGGGCTGTGGGTGTTGCTCAGTGGCAGAATGCTTGATTAGAATGCACAAGGTTCAATACCCAGTACCATAAAAAAAAAAGGAGAAAGGAAAGAAAGAAAGGAGACAGAGAGAGAGAGAGAGAGAGAGAGAGAGAGAGAGAGAGAGAGAGAGCGCCCTAATGTGAGCCTATCCCCTTTAGCCCTCAGATGTGCATTTAACCTTCCTTTAAAACTTGAAAATAAGTTGATATTTATATTTACATCTAATGATGCAGGTTTTAATTTCTTTAAACAATTATACTGATGTGTATTTTTGAAACAATGAATAAAATTTTATACCAGGTAGCTGAAGAATTATAAATATTACTAGTACAGAATTTTCCTCCAAACTATATAAAAATGCCTTTCAGTACTCAGAAATTAAAGACAAAGTCTTTTGGCATTTTTATTCATTTGAAATTTAGAGAGGCAAGAATTCAAAGAGAAGGGGCTACTTTCAGCTCTATCTTTTTTTGTGTATATGTGGTACTAGGGGTGGAACCCAGAGGCTTTCTACCTCTGGGCTACACTCCCAGAACTATTTTATACTTTATTTGGAAACAGGGTCTCACTAAGTTGCTGAGAGCCTCACTAAGTAGCTGAGGCTGGCTTCCAACCCGTGAGATCCTCCTGTCTCAGCCTCCCAAGCGCAGGGATTACAAGCGTGCGCCACCACGCCTGGCCAGCTCTATCTTTTTAAATGAGAGAAGTTCCAATCTTTGTGTAAATTTACTTTTCACCTGTGCTTCATTATTTTTAATGTGCTTTACTTAAATATTTTTATTTTGACCAACCTTACAACAATTAAGGGATTTTCAGAGTAGAAATCAATACAAATTAGACATTTATAACTCTCATGAGAAGCTAAAATAGCCAATGACAATTTGATAAGATTTTTGTAAAGGCCTTTTTTGTAGTATTTAAATTTACAGTTAAAGCTGGCAGGCATTTAGGCATTTTTGGAAGAATTCTATTTATAGAAAATATTAAGATAAGAAAGCATTCTTAGAATAGCTTATGATAAAATTGTCATTTTATATGTATTTAATTGCATGCTTCACAGTACTGTACATGGCTATAGATTAGTATTAAAACTCAAATTTATTCTGTACACCTAAGTGTTTCTCCTCTCCTTGTACAATTAACTAAGTTAATAAAAAAAAGCTTCTGTGTTAATGTTTTCTTTGGGGCTTTATCTCAAGTAAAATTCTCTTACCATACTTTATGTTATGTTGTATACATTAAAATATAGTTATGGTAACAAACACATTTTTTTTAAATCATCACTATACTATAGAGTTTCTCAACATTTTTTCTACTGAAATCTTATCACAGATGATTTTTTGTTGGGGGTAGCAGTGGAAAGACTGCCCATGCATTGTAGGATGCTTAACTTACCATTGCAAGTGGTAAATGGCAAAAATGACTCCAGACATTGTCAAATGTCCCCTGAGGAAAAAGGACCACTACAATTAGGTGAATAGCTACAAAGAAAAAGTCACTATTAAAAATCATGCAGGCAGAATTTTCTTGATTGAGTTTGGAAATATTTGTCTCCTCTTTTTTACCATTTTATTTTACTTTTCATTGGTGCACTATAGTTTCACATCATAATGTGTATCATGTGGACAATGGCATATACTCACACAGTACTTGGTGTACCCCCACCCTGCTTCCCTTTTCCCTCCCTCTCAATACTGAGTGTCCAGGTTAACAATGTTATATTCTCGTGTATACACATAGTCGAATGTAGCTTTTCCATTAATAAACCTCAGCCTTCTTCCTCCTTTACCCTTCCTTTCTGACTTTGCTGAAGTTCCCCCTCCATTATCTGGAGTCCCTGTGGTATCCTAATAGTCTCTAGTTTGGGCAGATTTGAGAAAACATATGTTCCTTCTCTTCTGTGCTTGGCTAATCTCACTTAACACAATATTCTCCAGGTCTTTCCATCTTCTTACTAATGACATAAAGCTATTAGAGGTGGGCATAGGTTCAACACTCCAACGTATAAGCACAGGTAGTAAATTCCACAAGACATCCAAAGGGCAGGAAATTAAAACAAGAATTAATAAGTGGGATAGTATCAAAGTAAAACATTTCTGCTCCTCTTAGGAAATCATCAAGAACCTAAAGAGAAAGTCTATAGAATGGGAGAAGATCTTTACCAGCTACCCCTCTGATAGAGGGCTAATATCCAGAATATACAAAGAACTCAAAAGACTCTACACTAGAAAAACAAATAACCCAATCAAGAAATGGGAAATAGAATGAGACACTTCACAAAAGAAGAGATACAAATGGCCAGTAGATACATAAAAAATGTTCAACATCACTAGCCATCAGGGAGATACAAATCAAAACTACACTGAGATTCCACCTAACCCCAATCAGAGTGGCAAGCATAAAGGAATCAAATAACAACAAATGCTGGTGAGGATGTGGAGAAAGAGGAACTCTTTTACACTGTTGGGAGTGCAAAGTAGTTCAGCTGCTATGGAGATCAGTGTGGAGATTCCTTAGAAAACTGGGAATGGATCCACCATGGGATCCAATTATACCACTACTGGGTATCTTTCTGAAGGGGCTGCAATCAGAGAACTAAGGTAACATATGCATACTCATGTTCATAGCAGCACAATTTGCAAGAGCCAAAATATGGAACAACCTAGGTGTTCATCAACAGATGAATGGATTCTTTTTTTTATAATGCCAATATATTGAAAATGCTAAAAAAAATCTATTATGACCATACTCATATCTATACAATCCTAACTAAATTAAAATTATTTCGAAATTGAACCCAGTTAAAAGAAGTTGAAGGAAGAATGCCATTTGAAGATGAAACTACTGCAGATGAATAATTCATACATATTTACACACACACACACATACACACACACACACACACACACACATACTTACTTTATTTGTAAAATTCCCATATCCTGCAGATTGCACCAAGAATATCTATTTGATATCTTCAGAATGCTTAAGTAGATACCACTTGAAAAGGGGGTTTATAAATTCATCTGAGGCCGAATGGCTAAGCCCACTAACAGTGGCAGAGTAGAGAAAAGAGAGTTGCAGAGTATCAGTAAACACTAAAAACTGCCTCTCCAATATAGTGGCTATTACCTAGATAAGGATATTTAGATTTAAATTAATTCAAATTAGATAAAATAAAAAAATTAATTTCCTGAGCTATACTAATTATTTTCAAACCCCAAATAGCCATAATGTGACTAGTGGCTACCACTCTGGCCAGCAGCTATAGAGCATTTCCATTCTCACAGCAAATTTTACTGGCTATTACTGACCTAGAGCATTCTAGGTAGCAATTAACAAAATCACTTATCCATTAATCTAACACACATTTCTTCCTTTCCCTCCCTTTCTTTCTTTCTTTCTTTCTTTCTTTCTTTCTTTCTTTCTTTGTTTCCTTCTTTCTTCCTTTCCCTTTTCTGTGTGTGGTACTGGGGATTAAACCCAGTGGTATTTTATTTTATTTTTTTTAATTGGTGCATTGTATTCATACATCATAGTGGGATACAAACTTATATCTGAGCTACACTCCCTTCTTATTTTTATTTTAAAACTGCCTCACCGAGTTGCAGAGGGCCTTGCTAAATTGCTGAAGTTGGCCTCAAACCTGTGATCTTCCTATGTCAGCCTCCCAAGTAATGGGATTACAATTGTGCATTACCATACCCTGCTAACAAAGATTTCTTAAACCTCTATATGTGATTTAATGAGTATTCTAGACGTTGAATATAAAATTGTGTTCAAAACCAAATCACAAGCCGAGCGTGGTGGTGAACACTTGTAATCCCAGTACTTGGGAGGCTGAGACAGGGGGATCACAGATTCGTGGCCAGCCTGAGCTACTTGGTGGGACCCTGTTTCAAAATAAAGAAAAATAAATAGGGCTTGGAGTATAGCTCGAAGGTAAAACACCCTGGTTTAAATCCCCAGTACCGCAAAAAAAAAAAAAAAGAAAGAAAGAAAGAAAGAAAGAAAGAAAGAAAGAAAGAAAGAAAGAAAGAAGAAAAAACAAAACAAAAAACCAAGTCACAACTCTCAAGACCATATAAAAAGATAAAAGTGGTTTTGATAGCATCTGTTTAAAGTAGCTGATCCTCTGTAGAATGTGGTTGGCCTCACATGCCATGATCACTTATATGCTTCCTCTTGTAATCCTGTTCACCAGCACAAAAAGGACTCTGTGTGATCTATAATAAGCCTGCCATAGACTACAAGTGGGATTGAAGTGGTCAGAACTTGTTTTCAATCTGCCTTAGGGAAAGATCCTACAGTACCCCCAATTAACATTATATTAAAGAAAGAGTTTATGCTGTTTCTTAAATTGACAGATATTCCTTATTAGAAAATACAGGGACAAAGTGACACACAGCTCAATAGATCAGAACAGGTCTTATTTGGAGTAAAGACTGGGAAGAGGAAATGATGGGAGAAAGGCCCACGAGAGTCAGAAAAGTCTCCTTCCTTACAAGCTAGGGTATTTTTGTTTTATTTTAGTTTTTTGTTTGTTTTTTTGTTTGTTTGTTTTATTGCTTTTATGGGACATTATGGGGGAGGAAGAGCAATTGGTGAGCTTGACACCAGGACAGGACAAGTAAATTCATGGGCCTGGGGCAGGGGGGATGGTTAGAGGCATCTTCCTGCCATTCCTGGAGCCTTTGTTCTTGGCCTCACAGTCAGACCTCACAGTGCCCACACTTGGAACCTAGAAAGATATAGTAGTGGCAAACAAACTAGAGTAACAGTTAATAAAGGAACACTAGGCTGATTTAGCCACACAAATTAAAAGCAGCAGATTATATTTAAGCAACCACCAACCCAAATAAAATAAGAATTAGACCATAAAATCTGTCAATATGATTTTATTATAGTTAAATTCAGAAAATGAGGAAACAGCAGATCATCATGACTTACACTAGGAAGGACAGTAAAGATACTTAGACAAAATATGTTACTATGCTGCCATCTACTGGTTCAGATTATTTTTGAAATACATTTCATGGTATTTCATTTCAAGGCATGCCATTATATGAGCTGTTTTCCTAACACAAAGCAGTAAAAAAAAAAAATCTAGCAATCTATCCCCAATATTCTCCTGAGTAAGTCAATATTTAAAGCTTTGTATATCTTTTGGCATTATTCTATTATGTTGCAAGCATAAACATATATTTATTCACTTATAAAAGGTTTATTCACTTTGTGTTTAAAAAAACGAGGTTTTATAAATACTCACAGATAGGTGTGTATGTGTGTATAGGCTTTGTTTCTAGCAAAATATTGAACTAGAACAGGACCCTTGCTCCCACCTCCAAAACAACACCATATATATTATTAAAAAATGAAGCAAACATGGATTCTGGGCCAGAACTGGAAGATGGACAATCTTGAGCAGGAATGTGTAGGGGAGGAAGAAAGCTGAAGCCTAGAATGGAATAAGAGCACAGGGAAGATAATAACTTTTTACTCTTATGACCCCTAAAGCCAGTTCCAAAGAACCATGAAACCATGATCAGACTTAGATATAGAAGTGACTCCATTCTTCCGATTCTAATTTCTATCTTAGTCAACATTATCACTGCTATAATCCAAGATAGTTGACCACATAACTTAAAGAAAGAAAGATTTATTTGATCGTAGTTTTTGAGATTTGGGGGTTCAGTTTATATAAGGCCAATGCTGCATGGCGATGGGAGGTGGAGAGACAGAGATGGAGCAAAGTTTCACTTTCACATCATGGAGGCCAGAATCAGAGAAGGAGAAGTAGGAAGAGGAGGAAGGATATATAATCCCCAAGGCCATACCCCCCATGGACCCTTCCTTAGAAACCAAGCCCAGTTTGCAACACTGCTACCTTATTTCCATGAGGGCTAAGAGGATATTCTAAGTCCAAACCATTACACATGCCCACTTCCCTCTGCCTCTTCATTTCTTTCTCTAATGTCTGCTATGGCAACTAGGGTAGTTTGACTTATTTTTTTTTTCTTTAGTTATTGCTTCTTCCAAGCCACTAATAGCCAACCTAGCAAGAAAAGTTCCCGATCTCCTTGGGTCTTTGCTAGAGTGTTAGATTACATACCTTGAATTATTGCTTATCCAGTTAATGAGTTCTTGCTTATCAAGTCTATCACATACCCTCAAAACCAATGCCAGGAGCAAGAGAACCACTCTTTCAGTGATTTTTTATAATCCATTCAGTGCTTCATATCTCTCCTACTTTATCATTTCATGTATGCTGATAGCTGAGTTATCAGCTGAGGAGGCAGATACATATCTTGAGAAGGTACCTGAAGCCTTGTGGGGGAAAGCACTCTGTAGCATCTTTTAGCATGGGAGAAAGGCTGGTTCTTACTAAGGAGAGTAGCAAAACTTCTGAAAACTCTTAGGCTACAGAGAGTTTGCAGAATTCCCACCTTCAAAGCCAATATCCATTTGTCCTGTCTTATGCTTCAAGTTCCTGAGTTTTCCAGCCAGGTCCCTGACCCTAGCATAGCAGACTTGCTTTTTCTAAACATTCAAACTCTGGAAATCTCTTAGACTTTCAGCCTGCTGCTTAACTGTGTCTACTTTTCCCCTGCAGCAGGTGAGTTGTTTTGTCTCTCACATTTAACATTTAATTTATTATAATTGACCCTCAGTTTCTTTCTTTTTAAAATTATTTTTAATTTATGATTAACACATAATGTATGTACATATTCTTGGGGTTTGTGTGTATTATGTAATAATCAAATAAGGAAAATTAGCATTCCTATCATCCTAAACTTTTCCTTTTTCTATGGTGAATACATTAAAAATCCTTTCTATTTGGAGATAAACAATGTATGATTATTAGCTATGTTCATCCTACTATGGTATATAAAACCAGAAATTCCTTCTATGTAAACATTGCACTTTTCCTAGTGACCAACCTTTTCCTATCCTTCACTTTACTTTTTTTTTTCTTGGTGTTACTGGGGATGGAACTCAGGGGCCTTCTACCTCCAGGCTACACTCCCAGACCTATTTTATATTTTATTTGGAGACAGGGTCTCTTAAGCCAGCGCGGCTGGCTTCGAACCTGCGCGATCCTCCTGCCTCCACCTCCCAAGCACGGGGATTACAAATGTGCGCCACCATGCCGTCCACTTCTACGTTTTTCAGGATCTGGTAACCACTCTTTTATCCTCAACTTCTATTAGATCACCTTTTCTAGATTCCATATATGGTTATTTATGTATGCAGGGCAACAAGGCAGTAACCAATCAATTCTCTTATATTTGAAAAAGCAGTTTTTAAAAGAATAAGGTACAAGCTGGGCGTGGTGGTGCACACTTGTAATCCTCATGCTTGGGAGGCTGAAACAGGAGGATTTCACAGGTTCAAAGCCAGCCTCAGCTACTGAGCGAGGCTCTGAGCAACTTAGTGAGACCCCGTTTCCAAATAAAAATATAAAATAGGTCTGGGAGTATCGCCCGGAGTTAGAAAGCCCCTGGGCTCCACCCCCAGTACCACCAAAAAAAAAAAAAAAAAAAAATCTATATCTCCAAAAATAGAAAGAACTTCAAAAGATTAAGAAAAAACCCACATTGCACAAAAATATATAAGATATGCTGGGCATGGTGGTGCACGCTTGTAATCCCTGTGCTTTTGAATATGTGTATGTATGTATGTATGTATGTATGTATGTATATATGCAAATGCTTAGAATCTTCTATTAATGGATAGACCCTAATAGCATCAGTTGCTTCTGAAGAAAAGGAAAGAAATCAAGATTAGGACATGGTCAAAAAGGGCTTGCATCTCATTTTTAAGATTTTACAATTCACAAAGCGCATACATATGTGTGTTCTTCTAATTAAAAGTGTTTCTTCTCTTGGGTTTACTTCATTCTGTTAAATGCCTTTCTCTATATGTTTATTAGGTTAAGTCATTTCAGGAAAAATCTGGTTTGAATGCAATTTATTTGTTCTCTAAGAATAGGTGTTTTTAAAATAAATTATTATGTATTAATACAGTATGTTTCCTTGTAAAACATGAAAATATCTGTTGTTCAAAAAGAATTTAAAGATTATTTCTTAAATTATCTTATGTCTGGGTTTTAAGACTATTTTTATTGGGATCTTTTATGGGGAAATTTTTAAAGATATTTGTACATCTACCAATAATCTTCTTTAAGCTCTTAATCCCAGTAGTACATTCCTAGGATATTTCTGATTTGTATTCTCACAACCAGTTTATTATATTTTAACAAAACTACTTAATACCAAAGGAGAAAATCCCAATCTATTTCTTTCTTCCTGGGAATATGTTTTCTCTGGCTGTTTTCTTCAAGCTGTTCTATAGGCTAAGGCTTCTCTGTTCAGACCTGTCAAACTAGTTTCATTTCAACTACTTGTAATTTGTTTCCTTATTTCTTTCAGCCTTATACTTCTTATGTATCTAGAGATGTCACAGAGTTGATTAGAAGGTTGAGTTCAGTGGGTGCAGATATACAAGAACATATTCCTCCTGCTAATGATGTATCGGTAAGTTCAGTTTTGTTTTGTAATAGTTATTTTGCTCTACTGTCTGCCAGTAGCTAGATTCTTTATGCCAGAGGACTGCTGGTGAGTTATTCTTAATGTATCCAATCTGCATCAGACTTTGTGAAGAAACTTTAAAACAACCTGAATTAGCTCTGTGCTTAAAACCAACGTTTTTGTTTTAAAAATCATTATCAGCACTATTTCATGTTGCCAAGTTCAATAGTAAGTAATGAGGATTTTAGAAGAAGTTAATGAAAAACTATATTATACTGTGTTTTGATTTATTTTGCATTGGGAAGAAGTGTTCTTTTCTTTTAGGATAAGTCTTCCTTCAGCAATCTGACAAAACTTAGCTTCTATAGTTCTTTCTCTTTAGCAATTTTTTCTTGTACTTTATGGTTAGTCCGTATGGACTAACTCATATTGAAAAGTCAACAGCTGCAGAGACATCTGTCTTCATTTTAGAGGACCAGAGACTTCCTAGGGAGAGAATGAGGACACAGAAGCTCAAAATTGGGGAAAGCATGTCTATCCTCTAAAATTCTTCCTATTAAATGTTGAAATAGAATTCATGAATTATTTGGTTTATTTTTCTAAGTTGTGTTTTGTCACATTCAAATAAAAGTAGAAAGTAATATTTTTGGTGTGACTTTATATATAATTTAAGGTAATGATTTTAAACCACATAATATTTTACCATTGTTTAAATTTATGCTGTGTTTCAAAACTTTTAAAATTTGTTACTTAGGAGCTAAGATAATCTCATGAGTTTAATAGAACAGGTATCATTGTTCACATTTTAAAGGACTGAATCCAAGGGAAACAGAAACAGAATCCAGAACTACGCAGTTATTAGATGCCAGAATTAAATCTGTAATTCCTTGGAGTCCTCAGTTCCTAAAAGTCCAGTCTTCTTTATTAACTGCTGCCACTCCAAGAATACTATCCACAGAACTGATACTAAAATAGCCACTAAATTAAGAAAGTTTCATCAGGCAACCTTTGCGCTCATAAAATATACTTTTATATCAGTTCTTTAGAGAACACATTGTAATGATCAGAGAACTCTTCAATGCTTCACACATAATCAGCATTCCATAAATATTTGTTTGAAATGAATTAGGAAACAAATGTAAATATATCATTAATGTTTTGATTAATGAAAACTCATTGATTTTGAAAACTCATACCCCATGTTGATGGAAATCATGATTTTATAAAACAGGGTCTCCAACTTCTCATATTTTTCATTCCTAAATTCTTCTTTTGAAAATATCTAATCTCTTAATTGTAGACACTCAAACACTCCTTTTTAGTGAACATAAGTATTTTTAGGAACATTTGCAGTTTAAGGGAAGTAAATTACAGGAGTAATATGGGTGGCCAATGTCACTGTGACACATGTAGGGAGATTGCAAGGAGATAGTGCAAGCCAGGTGTGGTGGCACATATTTGTAATCTCAGCATTTGGGAGGCTGAGACAGGAGGATCGCGGTTGGCAGTCAGCCTTAGCTACTTAGTGAGGTCCTTTGCAATTCAGTGAGACCCTGTTTCAAAATAAAGAATAAAAAATAGGGCTGGGTGTGTAGCTTGATGGTAGAATATCCCTGGCTTCCATCTCTAATACCACCAAGAAAGAAAAGAAAAGAAAGAAAGAAAGAAAGAAAGAAAGAAAGAAAGAAAGAAAGAAGGAAAGAAAGAAAGAAGAAAGAGGAGAAAGAAAGAAAGGAGATAGTGCAGAAAACTGAATGGTTATTATTTATTTAAGCCAAACTCATAGAACATTAATCCAGAATTTGGAGGACTTGTGGCATATGGCAGCTTACACTAACAGCCATGTTAAGATCCAGGAAAAGCAAATGCTTAATACTACCTATGACACTCTGTTTCTCACCTATCCTCACTAGAAAATAAATTCTACTTACCATTCTTATTTTTCCATTAACAAGAAGTGCCATGTAGAAGCCTTGTAAAAATATATTTGATTCATAGTCTTATTGTTTGTGTTATTGTGAAATTTGGTTCTCTTTTTTTGTTTTTGCCACCCTCTTCTCTGTATGAAAAATCATTTGCAGTGTAACTAGGGGTCACTCTCCATTTACATTTGCCAAGGGATATCCATACCACTACTCTTCCAATTATTCTTATCAATTGGACGATTCATTCACTTTAAAAAATTCAATTATACCCCTTATAAGAGATAAAATGCCAAATTAATTCTTCATCTGAGACTGTTATTCTGCTCTCAGAAGTTAAACAGCTCTTTCTCTCTCTTCCTATAGTTATTTATTTTAAGCATTTAAGAGAATTTTAAACATTTAGAGAAGGTATTCCTGGGCAAATCCTTTGCAAACATTCATGTTTTATATTTTAATTTCACTTTGGATGATTAAGTTAACTTGTTAATTTGCCAGTGCCAGTACCTAATATATTCTAAATCTATATATTGATAGTCAAAATCAAAATAGCAAAGTAAAGCCTTCATATTAGTTATTGATTACTAATTCAGTATTACTTTTTGTTAGTTTTCAGCAAACTCGTAAGTGCTTATTATGGAACATATACATATTATTTTAGCGCATTTAATTCTCATAAGAATTCTATTTGCTACTATTATTAACTCCATTTTATAGATGGAGAAAGTAACTGGCCCAACATCACAAGCTAGTGAGCAGAAGAGCTGGAATCTGAACCATGCAATAGAACAGAGCCGAAGATTAACTAATAGGATATCCTCTTCTCCTTTTTTTGATAATTTTCAAGAGAAAAATATTTTTTGTATTTTAATTTAAATTTTAAATAACAGTTTCACAGAGTTTGCTATAGGTTTCTATCTATACTCACTGGACTGAAATATGAGTTCATACCATTGAGGTTTAAAGGCTGCTTTAAAATTTCTTTATGCTCTTATTTTATATTGTCTGGTATATAGTGAGTAATATTTGGTAGATAAAAGAATGAAGATGGCAAATATATGTAGAGAGTACTTGGACACTAGGATTATAATAATTTATGATCAGATAAGTATATAATCCTATGTGGGTGGTGATTTGTTTCTAATTATTATAATAGCACTATAATTTATTATCTGTCTATTACACATGAATCACTGTGTGTGCATTATTTTATTTGTTTTTTACAACACTTATATAAATTTCAAATTGAAATTACCTTATTTTACACAAGAAAAAAAATACTTGACCTTGATCACAGTTACTGAATTTAATCTGAAGCTAATCAACACCTTTCTATCCCCAACACATTCATAGATGTGTCTCTGAAATACCTTGAGTAATGAATGACAAGAAATTGACCCACTGGTGATACAAAAATACTATGAACAACATTTAGTCTTTATTTTGAAACAGGGTCTAAGTTGCAGAGGACCTCACTAAGTAGCTGAGGCTGTCCGTGAACCACGATCCTCCTGTCTCAGCCTCCTGAATGCAGGGATTACAAGCATGTGCCACCACGACCAGCTGCATGAGCAACATTTAAATGGTATTTTATTGAAGAATTTCACATTGTTATCCAGATAGTGTGGTTACAAACATATCATTTTTAAAGTTAGGCAGACAAGGTTTTTCCTTTCTCTCAGCTCTGTGATTTCTGTTACTTTTCTGCTCAAAACTTCAATTTCCTCATTAATGAAATAGTAACAACAGGGCCTACCCCACCAAGTTGTGTCAACAATTACATGAAATTGAAATGGGGTTTCTTGAGAAGAAACTTGGCATTTCCTTACCGGATTCTTGTCTGCGGTGAGCGAAGAATGACACCCGCAGATGGCAGGAAGGGAATAAAAGGTTTATTGAAAAAAGCAGGGAATAGGGAAAAGTGGCTGAATACCCCTAAGGGCTGTCGGAACTCTGAAGTCCAGCAGCTGCCTTCAGGACAATACTTGAGGGTAGCCCAAGCCAAATGCCTTCAGTTGCAAGCTGCTTTCTCCCAGAGTCCATGCGATCTTCCAGAAAATAAGTGCAGGTCACCCCTAGGGACCCTAGTTGGCCTTGATGTCCAGTGGAGGCCTTCATGTCACTACCACTGTGTAGCCCAGACCAAGTGCCTTCAATTGCACCCCACCCTCTCTCAAAGCTAACTCGACCTGCAAGAGAGAAAAGCTCCCCAAAGGGGAGGGGTTCCCAGAGTGGGTAACCATCCTGGTGACTGGTCTAGGGGTTTATATATATCTGCATGTCATCTATTACTTGGAGTCAGTTCTTAAAAATTGCATAGGGTATTGTATTTCCTTTGAGGGGTCTCCTTTCAGTCGAGGTGTCAGACTTGCTTCAGTGATGTCTCCTGGGTTTGTTGATTAGTAAACAGATGGTTTTGTGAAGCTTTGGTTATTCTTATCTCTTAATCTTGGAAGAGCTGGTCTCTTTTAGGAGCCTTGGAAGTTAATTAGTATTCATTCCTCCCCACTTAGGAAATTAAGTTTTTCTACCAAGGCCTCTTCTCTATCTGCCTACTTCCTTTCTACCTCCTCAAAATCACCTACATGCAAACTCCCTGGGCCAAGAGCAGGACTTGATGTGTATGAGAGCCTTTCATGTACTTACCTCTGGGCAATAACTATTATCACCATTTTACTGGGAAAAATACTAAAGTTCAGAAAGGTTTTGGAAACATCTCAAAACAAAAGTTAATGCTGGAGACTGAAAACAAATTCTTCTGACCTAAAAAATAAAGGTCTATATCAGCATATTAGTATGCTTACAGAAGATTTTACCAGGAAGATAGAGAATTAGAGGAGTTAAAAAAATCTTCAACTTGCCAGGCAAGGTGGTGCATGCTTGTAAACCCGGCATTCAGGAGACTGAGATAGGATTGAGGTCTTGGACAGCCTCAGCTACTACTTAGTGAAGCCCTTTGCAACTCAGTGAAACCTTGTTTCAAAATAAAGAAGAAAAATAGGACTGGGTCTATAGCTCAGAAGTAGATCATTTTGTTCACCCCTAAAGAAAAATCGTTACTTGTGGTATTTTAAATATTTACAGAGAACTTTACAATACTTCATTATTTTAAATCTTATAGCACCTATTGAGACAAAAGTATTAATGGTTGTGGAATGAGTTACAAGAAGGTAAAAACCACAACTTCTTCATCTCTATCTTCCTAAGTCCAGCATGATGTCTAAAATATAATATAAGCTCCATTAAAGGTTGTAGAGAACAAATAGGGGTGGATGAGTGGATATATCGTTGAGGGAATAGATGGAGGGACAAATAAACAGGAAAGCAAAAAAGGAGTAAGAAATGTTGTAATAGCTGATCGATTCTTATAAGTAATTTGTGTGGATATTTTTATAATGTACAAAGCTCTGACATAGGCATTTGAATGCAAACAATTCATTTTGCATGCATGTATATCATTCCAGCTAGATTATTATCTTCCCATCTAATGCCTACCTTATCAACTTTATATGTATTAGTGCATTTAATCATATGCAGGATGTATTAATTTTGTTTTCACTTTACAAATGTGACACAGACATGCCAGATGCAGAGCTAGCAAGTGACTGGACTGAGATGTGGGCTCAGGTGGCCTGGCTTCAGAGACTGGGACTTTTATTATTAATGATGTATTATTCACAATCGAAGTCAGCTCAATCATTTTGCATTAATTCAAACTATATGTGATTATTGTCCTATAATTAATCCAACATCTAAGTTCTTACCCCCCTCTATGTCTTTCCCTTGCCTCCACCTGTATCTGGGAGTTAAATATAGGAAGAATATAAGAAGTTTCCTTGGGTTCTCCTTTTGTTAATCGTCCTAATAGCAAAGCATGACACTGGAACATCACACTGGTGAGAATACTTAGAAAGCCACATCTTCTAAACTGTTCTGTAGAAGGGGAAAATCCCCAGAAAATATCAGAAGATGTAAATGGTAAAAAGTATATTTGGAAAACTTACATCAATCCAATTTAATCAACAGTTTTCAAGTATTTAAGAGCTGGATGGTGTTTAAGGCACTAGATTCTATCAGTGACCATGATAGATTAAAAAAGAAAGGGAGGACAGAAATGCAGCCCATCTTTCCTCTAACTTATAATCATTAAAGGCTCTAAGACTTTCATTAGTGAGTATCCTATTTAAGATTGCTCAAATAACCTTAAGTAGTGAATAAATAATTTGAATATGGAAATGCTGCTTCAGAGATGCCACAGTGCTGTATATGACTTATTCAACTGTCTTCAAGATCTTACACACTTTAGGGGAAGACATGTACACATAACATATCAAGAACTAAAATATAAAGAGATTATTTGGCAGCAGAGAAAAAATATCAAATTAAATAAAAGCCTTCAAAGTCTACAGACAACCTCAAGTATTGCCCTTAATTTTTCTTGTGCGTACCTCCTCATAGCCCTTCTTTCTTTCACTTATCTCTTTCACTTATATAGGAACCTCTCTATAAGGGGAAGAGTGGAATTTTAGATTCTTGAAAGTACATGTGAATTTAAAGCCAAAAGAATAGATGAAGATATGAAAGCAAAATCAAATTCAATATTTAAACACAATGAATATTGATATAACTTATCGGTGAAACCTCTACCTTCATTTCACAATGCCCCTATCTTACCTTTTAGACTGCTGAAATTCCTCAAACTGTTATTCTGGGTTAATGGAATGCCTGTTTTGAAAAGAAAAAAAAATTTAAGGAAGCTTTACATCACAAAGAAAATGAGCTTCTGGTCATAACAGCCAAAATTCAGTCTTTAGAGGGAGAATGTTCAATGGGTTCAGGAGTATAGTTAGATAGGTAGGATTAGATTTGAATGTTCTATTCAGAAGGATAACTATGGTTGACAAAAGTTAATTGAATCTTTCAAAATACCTAGTAGAGAGAACTTTTTAATATTCCCAACATAAGGATATGATTAATGTCTGAGGTGTTAAATGTGCATTTACCCTATACGATTATTAGACATTATGTACATGTATTGAAATGTCACAATATAGTCTATAAATATATACAATTACTATGTATCAATTAAAAATAAAAATTCATTTTTTAAAAAGTTAGTTTTGTCAGGTGTGGTGGTACACACCTGTAATCCCAGTACTTGGGAGGCTGAAACAGGAGGCTCACAGACTCAAGGCTAGCCTTAGCAACCTAGTGAGACCTGTTTCAAAGACAAAAAATAAAAAAAGGGCGGGGCTGCAACTCAGAGGTAAAGTACCTCTGGGTCCAATCCCTAGTTACTCACACACACACAAACACACACATACACACATGTGCACAAAGTTAGATCTTAACTTTGCATAATGCTGTGCAAAGTGAATAAATTATTTATCTCTCAGGATAAATTATTCACCTATAAAACAAATGAATTATAAAATAATTCTTATGACAAGAGTGCTTAGAAAATAAAGTGACATAACAATAAACCTACAAATTCAGCACTTCCCAAATAGTAGCTTCAGTGCCTATCACTTCTGGTATGAAATGATCATTCTGAAAAAGTTGCAGACTACAAAGACATACATTTACATATCAGAGTCGCCACCAAAGGTTGCTTTACTTACAGAAAGTGACTGAGTTAGCTGCTCAAAGGGAACAACAATTTTCACTGGTAGAAAAATAATTAGAACTTTGATTTCATAAACTTTTCAATTTCTGATGGGCCCAGGCTCGGAAAAAGAGAGTTTTCTGCATGTACTGGCTCCCTAGAATACATTTAGACCTTTGTTTAGTTACATTAGGAGTTAAGTAGACTAGTAAGCATGCATGAAAAACTATGCAACAACTTACATTTGCATTAGATAGTCTATTTAGAACTTCAGAAAACTGTTTTTATTAAAACTTATGGGACCATAACCAATCTGCAGATGGGCATGCAAGTTCATAATGTTTTTCTTTTTGCTTAATCAAGTCGTCTTTGAACTTAAACATATAAAAAATTGCTGAGGAACTGCACACTCCAATTCTGATCATTAATCATTCACACTTCTCTGTATACCTCTTCAAAGTGTGTATCTTTAAGCCTACAAAATTTCAGAAAGCAAAGTCATAAAATCATTAAATTATTATCGTTGACATGTCTTAAGAAACAACATGCCATAGATACACCCTTCTAAAAGGTGAATAATAAAACTTAATGAAAATATAATGGACATGATAATTTGATTTTATGAAAATTATAGGTTGTGTTGCCCAGAATAAGAATCATTTGTGCTTGCCCTTTTCTTAAAAGAATGCAGAGTGCCAATTAGGTCATGATTGAGGATTACTTTTAGCTCTCTCCCATTTTAATTTTCAAGAGTTCACTTTATATTACTGAATTACCTGAATAAAATGTCTCCTAGTTTTCTTTTTTATTTTCTACCTATCATAGAATTCCCTTTTTATGGAATAGTTTAAAAAAGAAAGAAACTATAACTCCCATTATGCTTTCTTTGAAGACTACAGTTTTCTACCCATTTTCATGAAAGTCATAATATTTTTAATTGTGGTAAGCAGAATTCTAAGATGGGCCTAAAATTCCCACCCTCTGGTACACATATACATCTTCTAGTTATTCCATCAGACACTAACCTAGGTATTCTTGTGAAAGTATTTTGACGATGTAATTAGGATCTCAAATTGTTGACTTAAACAAAAGTAATTGTCTTTGAGGGTTTCACACAATCAGGTAATATCTTAAGAAGACTAGGTTTTATCTGGAAAGAGGTGTAGTGTGAGAAATGTTTAATGTGAGGGAGATTCTTTACTCCGGCTTTGAATATGGAGACATCTTGGCATATAATGGGTGGCAACTAGGAGCTGAGAGAGGCCTCTGAAAGGTAAGAAGAGAATAGACCTCAGTTCAGCTTCAAGGAACTGTTCTGCCTAAAGCTTGAGTGAGCTTGGAAGAGGACAAATAAATCTCAGATGAGAAAAGCAGCTCCAACAAACACCCTGATTTCACTGTGTGAGAGCATGAGTAGAGAGTACAACCATGCCACATACAGATCTGTGAGCTAATAAATGAGTATTGCTTTAAGCTGCAAAAATTTGTGATAATTTATGACACAGCAATAAAAATTAAATATACTTGTGTTTGTTTTATGGGTGCAAGTAAAGCAGGAAAAACTCATGAAGAAACAGCTATCTTTATTCTAAAATGGGCTAGATTCCAAAAGGCTTTACTGAGTATATTCCTTTTCAAATCTGAAGTGGTATTAAGCAAATGACTAATTCAGCCTCTCCAGGTAGGAAAGTGATGGTCCATTTTTACCTTCATACATTGCTTGGTTACATCCATAAAAGCTGGTAGCGAGCTAAAAGGTAATTCATATAGGATTAAGTAGCTGCTGCTTTAAGCTATGGCTCCCAAGGTTTTGTAATTTGTCCATGTTATGCATGGTCTACATTTCCCAAATGATTTCCTTAGACAATAACCAGTCTAAATGATAACTTTTTAACATTTTGGTCACTATTTTGACCCAGATTCTCATAGTTCCTTCTATGAGATTTGAAAATGTGACTGCCATGGCATTTGAGCAGGGTGTCTGTCACTAGTATGGAACCACTGTTCTGCTTACATGATCCCAAGGTTCAGTCTGTAATAGAAATTATGTGTGCCGTGGCAGTAGGGGTGTGACCTTTCTGTCGTCTACTTTCTCCATTTGTTCTCTCACAGGAAATGTACTGTGATAAAATAACTAGATTTCAAGTCTTGTAAATATCCTCAAATTCTGGCTTTTCTTCTTTGATCTTTTGTGTTTGCTTTTCAATAACATGAAATTCAGATGCAATAAATGGAAAGGCAGTCTGGCACTGAGAATACATTTGTATCCTAGAGGTTAAAAAACCTGAGTTTGAGAAAACTACAAGTTCAATTTTACGCGATAAATCATTTTGGATTTCTGAGTCTCAGTGTTCTCATTTGGAGAGAAATTAAATCATATTAAGTAGTCATTAAGTTTTTTTTAACTTCTAAATTTAAGTTACAGATATTTAAAAGGTGAAGTGAGCCGGGCGTGGTGGCGCACGCTTGTAATCTCCGCGCTTGGGAGGCAGAGATAGGAGTGATCGCGCAGGTTCAAAGCCAGCCGCGCGTGCTGGCTTAGGAGACCCTGTTTCCAAATAAAAATGTAAAAATAGGTCGGGGAGTGTAGCCCGGAGGTAGAAGGGCTTCCAGGAACCCCAATACCACCAAAAAAAAAAAAGTTAAGTGATGTCACACCCGTGAAGTTTCTGTTTTCTGTTACACAGAAGTGTATGAGATCTTGTCCATAAAAGGACATATTGTGTTTCCACAGCTAGTTCTCTAAATTTTTTTCAATCAGTCAGTGCTCACATGGTCAATATTTTCTATACCAAACAGAATTTAGGTCTCTCAAGTTCTACTGAATTTATTTTATACTTTTATTTCTCATGCCCAAATTGTCATCTTCATAACTATTTAGTACCCAAATAGTTTGTGCCTTTTTATTTCCATTTACAAATAAAAATAGTTTTATATTAAAAATGTTTTATATTTAAAAAAATCTGTAAATCAATAAATATTTATTAAAAGTTAACTTGATACAAAGCATCACAGTAAATTTTATGAAGGTAATATGAGAAATATTTTCTACTTCCAAAGAATTTAGGTTATCAATTTTGCTTATTTATTTATTTATTTATTTATTTATTTATTTATTTATTTTGTGGTACTGGGGGTGGAACCCAGAGGCTTTCTACCTCCGGGCTATACTGCCAGACCTTTTTCTTAATATTTTATTTGGAAACAGGGTCTCACTAAGTTGCTGAGAGCCTCACTAAGTAGCTGAGTCTGGCTTCGAACCGTGTGATCCTCCTGTCTCAGCCTCCCAAGCGCTGGGATTACAAGCGAGCACCACCACGCCCGGCTCTAGGTTATCAATTTATACATGAAATGATTAACTAATAAAGTGAGTAAGCAGTGTTCACTATAATTGTAAATTGTAGTGATAGAGCACTAGTTAGATGACCTGGGCCCTGCTAAGCCCTTCACTCTACCAAAACAGGTATCTTTCTTTCAGCCTCCGCTATGACATATGTAAGGGTGGTAGAATGCCTGCCTGACTCCCAAGACTGGTAATGTTCTTACTCTGTACCAGACATTTCCTTAGGTTTTAGTGGTGAAAGATGAATAAGATTAGTGGAACCCATTGATGGCTTTTAGTTAACTGTAGATGAACATTCATGTGAATAAATACTTAATAAGCACAATTGTTAATCAAAAGGTACAAGGAATGGTGCCTTCTCTAAAAAGCATGTGTTCTACTTTAGACCACATTGCTAAGAGCAGTCAGTCCTGGCTCTGATGGGGTGGGGAACACCAAATGACCCTAGAAATAGAAACCAGGAGCAACATTATGAGTCTCATCTCCTGATTTTTTTTAACACCTCTCCTCAGGCCAACTGGCATTAGCCAAAGTGGAATACAAATATCTTCTTGCTGTGAAAGGCAGGCTAGAGCAATATGAAAGTATTCCAGAGAACTAGAAAACCTGAGACCACCATAATGTGTGAGTAACAAGTGGACTTTCCTTTTTGCAGAGTGGTAGTATTTGGCACCCAAAACAAAGATCTGAAGCCATGGATGATCACCCTTCTCACTGTGTTGTCACTGGCAGTAGTACTGGTGACCATTGGCCTTCTGGCTCAATTCTTATCCTCTGGTAAGTAAAATTAGGCATTCTACTCAGTTTAATTTCATTTTCCACAAAATTTCACTTGCATATATGGAAATGAAATTTGAACTTTTACCTGAAAATGTCCCTATTCAGAACTTCTAAAATTTATTCTATCATTTCATCAACAAATAGTTATGTAAGGTCCATTACAAATATTTTTCTGGGTTCTCAGGATATAGCATTAAGCAAGGCAGAGATATTTCCTATCTCTATAGAGCACCCAGTCCAGTATTCTTTTGAAAACCTACATCAAACTTCAAAAATAGTCATTGCCTGAAATCTACTAGCAGGCAAGGTAAATAACTCATAATTTTTATGTTTTGAGATAAGAATGTGATAAATTTGTTATTGAAATTGGCTCTTTTTATTCATAGCCATCATGTATTACCCACCAATATTTCTAAGGCAAAAGAAAAGCACATTTCTAATAAAATAATGAATTTCAAAATAATTTATAAACCATAAGTATGGCATGATATTATCACTTATCTTTAGACAAAATTTTACTCTTTGAAAATAATATTCAAAGATTACATTTTTATATTTATGATCACACAAATAATGTATCTATAAATTCTCTCATTTTATATTGCACCTTTCTGTGCAGAAAACAAACCATTTACATTGTCTTACAAATCTCTACACTGCCATTGCCACTGTCACATGGACATATATATAATCAAATAAGCTCAGGCAGGCTTCTTTCTTTCCTTCTTTCTTCCTTCTTCCTTTTTTGTGGTATTGAGGACTGCTGCTGATCACCTCACTAAGTTGGTGAGGCTCTCCATGAACCTGTGATTTTTGTCTCAGCTTCCCAACTACTGGGATTACAGGCATGCACCACCATGCCTGACTCGGGCTGCTTATTTCAAAGATCTTATCTGTTGTTACTAACCAGACTTGATGAAGGAGGGACACCTCTATTAGAAGACTAAAAGAACTTAAGACCATATCCTGGGATCCCGTGTGGCTCTAATTTATGCCAGTGACAAAAAATTCTCGGGTCAATTCATTTGATTATCAAAAAACCCCTTTGCTATAAAAGTATAAAAGTTTTTAAAAAAGTTTATAAAAAGTTTTAAAAGTAGAAAAGTAGAAAAGTTTGGTATAAAAGTTTTATACCAATATGGATTGTATTAGATATGTAATCAAGAAGACAAAAAGCATTACAAGATCCAGAAATGTTGGTTAGGAGTCACTATGCCTTGAGGTCCCTCTTTCTTTCCTGAGTCAATAGTCAAGAAACTCATTGCTTTCTATCTGAGCTGGGATGGCCAAGGATTCAGGTGGTTTCATGGCTGCTACACTCCCTGCTTAATTCTTTATGGCTTTCCTGCCCCCTCTTGGTCTTACTGCTAACACTACCAAATTTCTCAGAAGTCCCAACTGCTTGCTCTCTCTTAACTTTCCTGAGAGCCAAGAAGAGATCTGATTGACTTCCCCCTGTTATACACTGTTCTCAACAGAAACCTCAGTTTGTCCCTATTCTTTCTTTTCTTTTCTTTTCTTTTCTTTTTTTTTTTTTTTTTTTTTTTTTTTTTTTTTTTTTGGTGGTACTAGGGGTATTGCCCAGGGGCTTTCTACCTCCGGGATATACTCCCAGACCTATTTTATATTTTATTTGGAAACAGGGTCTTACTAAGTTGCTGAGAGCCTCACTAAGTAGCTGAGGCTGGCTTCGAACCTGTCTCAGCCTCCCAAGCGTGCACCACCACACCCGGCTCCTATTCTTTCTTTTCATAATCTTCTAGGTTGTGTCAGGGTATCTTGTTACAAATCAAAATTTACAGGTATGTTGACTTACCTCCACTTTCAGTAGAATATGGTGGTTTACACATTCCATATAAACTCAGCAAGGGGCAATGAATGTCCAAGCTCTAGAGCCAATTAATTAGAATTCAGAACTTGGGTAGGCCACCTAATAGCTGTATAACATAAAGCAAACTGCTTAATGCCAATGTATCTTACCTTCCTCATCTGTAAAATGAGAGTGATACCAATCTCAGAGAAATGGTGTGAAGATAAAATGCATTAGTATCTGCAGATTAAACAAAACAGTGCAAGGCACTTCAAAAATATCACTTGCTATTATCAACATAAAACATTATTATGTTTACTATTTTTTATGGAATTAGAAAGGTCAGGATATGTTTAAGACTTCATATTAGCCCCATTGTAGTTAGGCTTTAGATTCTGAAATCTTTGCCCAAAGCATTTAATTCCCTACTTTTAATTTTGACCGCAGGCCAGAAAATGGAATATTATCATGGCACTTTTAGAATTTCAGATCTCCGGGTCAACAGCATTTCTGGACAAAAGAACATACACCAATTTAAGGACTTACGTGAGATGAGTGAAAATTTGGTAAATCTGATAAAATTCATTTTATCAAAGAATAATGCAAGTGGAAGGAATGCTGTGGATCATTTCCTGTATATCCAGAAATATGATTTTCAGACCAACTGTGTTAGAATCACCTGGAGTGTTTCTAGGCTCCATCCCAGCCCTGTCAAATTGGCATCTTGATCCTGATAAACCAGTTCCTAACACAACCATTTCATTTAAAGATGAGAGAAATGGGGCCAGATATTCTAGCATGTTACTTTCCCAGTTACACTCTAGTATTTTCTTAAAAGGAACGCTTCACTATGCCCAAAATGGTTCTTATAAGATGACACACTTTTTCTTTTTCTTTTCCTAAGGCCACATTTTAAGATTTAAGAGTATTTTTAATCTGTGAGAGAAAGGATAACCAATAATATTAATTTTAACTTGTATGTATATTATTTTAAAATCCCAGTCCTAATATATAATATCTTAATTAAATGCCAATCATTTTGTTAAAGATAAAAATGCAGAATTCCCCCCAAAGGGAAAAATACACAGCTACTTGTATAAAGTTTGGCTTAGATGTTCATGAGTTCTCACTCAAAATCAGTTCAGATTAAGTTATTGACAATAAGCACTAATTTATAGAATTATTCTATTTTATTTTATTTTTACTTTTTGGTGGTACTGGGGTTGGAACCTTTCTACCTCCGGGACACACTCCCAGGCCTCTTTTATATTTTTATTTAGAAACAGGGTCTCTTAAGCCAGCAAGGCTGGCTTCGAGCCTGTGCAATCCTCCTGTTTCTGCCTCCCAAGCGCGGGGATTACAAATGTGCACCACCACGCCCGACTGTAGAGTTATTTTAAAAGGGAAGAAATGACAAATGCACTGGCTTCTTTCAGTCAAAACAAACAAACAAACAAACAAACAAAAAAACCCACTTATTCCAAACATTCCCTTTTTTTCTCAAATAAATTGACATTTTTCCTGTCACTATCTACTCCTTGCTCATAGCAAACTCCATCCCAACATACTTATAATAATGACTACTATTGATGTTTATAATCTATATTTTCAATTAACATTAAATTGTATACATTTTTGTCTCATCCCACCAACCAATAGTTAATGTTTGTGTATTGACATATGTCCTTCTCTTTTTTATATTCAGAGATTCTTAAATGATGAGATTTGCAATTAATTTTTGAGGAATGCCTGAATAAACCTGAAGGCTGCATATATATTCCAACACCTTATTTGCCCCCTTACTCTAAATGATTCCACATAACCCCCTCAATGTAAAAACTTAAAAATAATATAAATCTGCCTTAGTTTAAAAGATAAAGGGTTTTTTTGTGTGTGTGTCTAGGGATGGAACCAAGGGGCATTTGACCTCCAAGCTACATCCCCTGCCCAATTTTTTATTCTTTATTTTGAAACCGGGTCTAACTGAGTTACAAAGGGCCTCACTAAGTAGCTGAGGCTGTCCACGAAGCACGATTCTCCGGTCTCTGTCTCCCAAATGCTGAGATTACAAGCATGCACCACCATGCCTGGCTAGCAAGTTTCTTAAGTAGTAAGAATGTTATAACTACTGGGAAACTCAAAATTTATTTTATGTTTTATACCCAATATTAATGTTGCTATTTTAAGTTACAAAGAAAGTTTGTCTTTATTGAAGTAAATAGGCAGAAATTTAATAGGTCTTAAGTGAGAGAAATGCAAAGGTATATTTGTAATAGAAACTGTTTTCAAGTGGATTTTTAAGTTCAGTTAAGCATCTGTATCTAGCATTCAGGCACTACAGGCTGAGTTGATGAATGCATATTATCAGCAGGGGTAGAGGCAAGACTCTTTTCTTGTTGTAATTGTTTTTATTTATTCTTTGTTATTCACATAAGCCCATATTGGCACCTCTGCAAGTGACCATTCTGTGTTTTATAAGTGTTATTTTGTTTATATTCATCCTGGAAAAATATATTGCTTTATGTGCAGGTGCTTTAAATTTATTTATTGTATTATAAATTATTCTTGTTCTATCCTGTTTTACTCAGAACATTTTAATGATGTATCTATGCTGCTCAATGTACATCTAATTCATTTCTATTAACTGCTGCATAGTGATTTGTACTTTATATCTACCATATATTGCCCACATTCTTGCCTGTTATCCCAAGAAATGATGCACTAAACAGACTCCTACTTACCCCTTAAGAACACATGCAAGCTCTAATACTGAGTCATTTGACTGTCTAGTGCAGATTGCTCTTCAGAGTGGCAGTGCACTGGGTTCAAATGTACCTGCATCTTTGCCAACAATTGGTATCTTAGTATGTTCCAGCTGCTGTAACAAAAATGACATAAATTATATGACTTAAACAATAAACATGTATTCCAAGCAGTTTTGGAGGCTCAGGATTTCAAGATCAAAGTAGCAACTCACTTTATCTGGTGATATACTGTTTTATAGAAAACTATCTTCTTGCTATATCCTCATATGGTAGAAGGGGCAAGAGAACTACCTTTAATGCAGGTGCTACTCTGTTTCATGAGGGCTCCACCATCATAACCAAACTACCTCCCCCAAGTTCCATCTTCTAATACTGAAACAGGATTTCTTGAGAAGAAACATGGTGTTTCCTTACCGGACTCTTGTCTACGACAAGTGAAGAATGACACCCGCAGATGGCAGGAAGGGGAGCAAGAAGTTTATTGGAAACAGAAGGGAATAGGGAAAAGTGGCAGAACACCCCTAAGGGCTGTCGGAACTCTGAAGTCCAGCAGCTGCCTTCAGGACAATACTTGAGGGTATCCCAAGCCAAATGCCTTCAGTTGCAAGCTGCTTTCTCCCAGAGTCCATACGATCTGCCAGAAAATAAGTGCAGGTCACCCCTAGGGATCCTAGTTGGCCTTGATGTCCAGTGGAGGCCTTCAGGTCATTACCACTGTGTAGCCCAGACCAAGTGCCTTCAATTGCACCCCACCTTCTCTCAAAGCTAACTGGACCTGCAAGAGAGAAAAGCTCCCCAAAGGGGAGGGGTTCCCAGAGTGGGTAACCATCCTGGTGACTGGTCTAGGAGTTTATATATATCTGCATGTCTTCTATTACTTGGAGTCAGTTCTTAAATTTTGCATAGGATATTTGCATGTCCTTTGAGGGGTCTCCTTTCAGTCGAGGTGTCAGACTTGCTCCAGGGATGTCTCCTGAGTTTGTTGATTAGTAAACAGATAGTTTTGTGAAGCTTTGGTCATTCTTATCTCTGAACCTTGGAAGGGCTGGGCTCTTTTTAGGAGCCTTGGAAGTTAATTAGTATTCATTGCCCCTCAGGAAATTAAGTTTTTCTACCAAGGCCTCTTCCCTACCTGCCTATTTCTCTTCTACCTCCTCAATATCATACCATAATCTTCAAGTGAGGATTGCAAAATATTAATTTTAGAGGTACACAGATAATCAGTTCAAATTATTTGGCATTATTTGGCTTTCTTTTTCTTTTCTTGGTATTATTTTTCACGCTAACAGGAATGAAATTGAATCATATCCACAATTTAATTTTGATTTTCTAATTACCAATTAGTTTCTTGATAACCAGAACGTTCATTTATATAAATTGTACAAATTCTTTGATTGTTTTTCTATTAAAACTGCTTTTTTGTTTGTTTTATTCATAGTGCTTTACAAGAGTTCCTTACATTTTTTAGATATTAATAGTGTATTTATTATAGACAATATTATGACCTATTCTGTTTTCTATTAATATTGATCAAGAAACAAAATATCAATAATTTTAAAATAATTCTATTCTTTTTTTTTTTTTTTTTTTTTTTTTTTTTTTTTTTTTGCCAGCCCGGGGATGGAACCCAGAGGCATTTGACCTCCTAGCTACAACCCTGCCACATTATTTTTTTTTCTTTATTTTGAAACGGGGTCTCACTGAGTTGCAGTGGGCCTCACTAAGTAGCTGAGGCTGTCCACGAACCACGATCCTCCAGTCTCAGCCTCCCAAATGCTAGGATTACAAGCGTGTGTCACCACGCCCGACTCTTTTTTACCTAATTGTGTAATTGTGTGTGTGTGTGTGTGTGTGTGTGTGTGTGTCTGTCTGTCTGTCTGTCTGTCTCTCTATCTGTGTAGTACTTAGGACTGAACCGAGGGCATTCTACCTCTGAACTACATGCCCCGCCCTTTTTATATTTGTTTGAAATGGGGTCTTTCTAGGTTACTTATAGGTCATTGAGTGTCTGTAGACAGACTACATTGTGGGGTCTGCCCTTGAATCTGAGATTCTCTTGTCTCAGCCTTCTAAGTATTGGGATTATAGGTGAGAATCACCACTCACAGCTATATAAATGTGTTTTAGAGGTTTCTTTAGAGTAGTCCTTCCTTCCTTCCCTGTAAAAAATATTTTGCTATATTTTATTTTATTAAGCTTATAATTATACTTTTTATTTTTTCATGTTTTTAAAATTTATTTATTTATTTATTTATTTTATTGGTACATTATAGTTATACATCTTAATGGAGTACAAGATGTTAGAGACATGCATGCACACATTAGTTTTTTTATATTAGATCTTTAATGCATCTAAGAATACTTTGAGTTGATAGTTGTAACAATCCAGTATTTAATATCAGTTTTTTACTATAACCAATAAAATAACCTAAGCTTTTTCCAATATATAGATCAATTATTGAGCTTATTGCATTTTTTAGCAAAAGAGGAAATATGATCTATTTTCTCAAATTGCTCCCAGTCTCTTTGGAGAAATGTAATACATGTGATGCCACTGTGACATGATATATTAAAGATTAAATTGTAGGTGAAGAAAATAAGTGCAGAAGAATTTCAGAGAAAATTATTAAAGAGGGTTACCATGGTTTGTATTAGTTTATTCTTATTTAAACAAGCAAGTGTTCTTCTCCTTACCACTCCACCCCCTAAAAGTTTGCTTTAGAGAAATGACAGGAAGGGCTCATGCCTCATTTTAGACACTCCTGTCTATTGTTACTAAATCCTAATGAGTAAAACCAGATTCTTCTCTCTCTCCTGTATGCGTGCTAATTAAATCACTAAGACAGGTTGCACGTCTTGTTCTCCTGCATAATTTTGGCTCTTCTGGTTTGAATGTAAATGGAAAACAAAAGTAAAATGAGCGTATTCTCAGATACTGTTAAAACTTATCCCAGTTTTCTGAGATAGTGGGACAGACTTATTTCTTCTATCATCCTTTGAGAAGACTCCAATAATCAAACACTAGTAAAGATGCTACAGATTTATGATTAGATTACTTCTTGATAAACCCATTAAAAGTACCATAAGCCAAAAATGCACTGAATAATATACTTAACACATCAAACATGATGCTTAGACTAGCCTACCGAAAGTAGGCTCAGAACACTGACATAGCCTATAGTTTGGCTAAAGTCATCCAACACAAAGCCTATTCTATAATAAAGTATTGATTGAATATCTCATGTCATTTATTAAATATCTGTATTCAAAATGCTGAAAATACAGTACATTAAGGACTATAGATGCCCGACACAGCAAGAAAGTGCCATACCTTATATTGCTATCCTAGGAATAGAGTGAAATTCAAAATTTAAAGTATCATTTTCAATTGAAGTAAATAGACTTTGGCCATTGTAATAGCAAAAAATCATAAGTAAAACCATTTTAAGTTGGGAATCATCCATAGTCAGTGATGCTTCCAAATAGGTGGATCATTTTCATTATTATTTAAGTTTCATGAGTTTGAGTACAGTCACTGAGAGAGTGCTTCATGTGGGGGATATATTTGAGAAATAGCAAAAACATTTAACTTTAGAAGATAATTACAAATGTGAAACTTATAAGTTTATAATTCCATAATAGAAGCAATAACTAATATATCAAGTGTCAAGCACCACACTGGGAATCTTATATGTATTGTTCTGGTATATCCCCAATAACAACTTTATGAGATATAATTACTATCCAAATTTTATAGATGAGAAAGTCAAGGTACAAAAATGTTAATTTTCTCAAGGTTATAAAACTTATAAATGATACAAAGTTGAGGTTTGAAAGAAAGCATTCTGGGTAGAGATATGTGTCCCTTTTTTTTTCTTTTTGAGGTACACTGGGGATGAAACCTTTAACTACACATCTAGCCCTACTAACAGGAACAAATATTTAGCTTCTGGTACTTGTGGAATGATAAATGGAAAATGAAATTATATACATTATTAATTTGGATGCCAAGTATTATGGAGCATGGAAGTTTATTAAGAACATAGGATCTAGCCAGGCATGGTGGCATACGCTTGTAATCCCAGCATTCAGGAGGCAGAGACTGGAGGATTGAGGTTTGGGGACAGCCTCAGCTGCTTAGCGAGGCCCTTTGCAATTCAGTGAAACTCTGTTTCAAAAAATAAAAAGACTAAATAGGACCAGGGATTTAGCTCCGAGGTAGAATGCCCCTGGGTTCCATTTTCAGTACCGAAAAAAAAAAAAAGAGTGTGCTTTTTGAAGAAACTGTTTTGAGAAAGAGATATAAGTCATGTCTAGACTTCTTGATAAAGTTGTAAATACAGCACAGTTTTCACCTTGCCAGATAACATACGATTAAGTAGGTTTTCTGGCATAGGATGACTGTAGGTTATCATTCATCATTCAGCAAATGCTGCAGTACATTAGGCTGTATAGTAAAAGATAAGAGAAAATCCTCTCTCTGTGTCTTATAGAATAACCAAATTTAGAGATTTAAAAGATAATATACCTAGAGAGGACATGAACCTTCTAAATAATAATTTATTATTTGTTATTTATTGTATTAATAATATTAATAATTAATATTATTAATTATATTAAAATTTATTATTAATAATAAATGTTAATATTTATTATTATTTATTAATGCAATCCCTTGCATTGAGCACTGTAGCTTTTAATATATTTAGTACAATTGTTAAATAGATCCAAATTGGGATTTTTTTTTTAGAAAGTAATTTATAGATCTAGGTTTTTGTGGCACAGTAAAAGTTAATACTTCATCTTCTGTAATCTGTAATTACAAACTTCTTTATCCTCTAAGTTTAACTTGCCTACTAATCTCCAAAATATTCCAATTATTAACCAGTATCATACCAATTTGGGATAAAGTTGTCCAACATACAGCTACTTGCTCTGTATGATTAGTCACAGATGCCTGTTTTCTTTTTATATTTCACAAAAAGGCATTACAGAAGGACTAGTTCAATCAAAGAAATGACTCCTAACATCACACAATATTACACCCTATTTAGTGATTTCATTACTTCATGGTTTCGGTAATCAGAAAGGCACACGTCTATGGCACTTCACCCACACACCCACAGATCTCATATGACACTGGATCCAACTCCTTTCCCCAGTAGACACAGCACTGGGCCAAAAACTCTAGAAGTTACACCTGAGCTCCAAATGGCCAACAAACCCCAAAATCCTGGGAGTATCACTCCATGCTCAGAATGACTATTGCATCCAGGCTTGGGAGAATGATTTACAGTTGACTTCTCCAATCAAAAATATTTTGAATTATAAATAGATATAGTAACAACTTTGGTGGATTGCAATAAAAGCTACTTAGATTATGGCTTTTATTTTTGGAGATACATTTGTAGTTTCTGGTCCACTCAGGCACATCCCACTGCCTTTTGATGGGCAGAAGCTCTTGGTGAGAACCTACCAGTGTGCTCACCCTGAGATCAGCACTGGAGGGCATTTACAAGCTTTGAAGCTGTGTAGCCTTGGCTTCGATCCCGGCTCCGTGGCTCACTGCTGTGTCACCTTGGGTAAGTCACTTCCTCATCCATATAATGCAGGTAATAATAGTATTCACCCCAAATGCCTGTGAAAAGCAAATAAGCTTGAATATGAGAGAATTTGCATTTGGTACACAATTGGCAGACAACAGTGATAATTATTCCTTGCTATTACGAGTGTGGCCTCACCAGAGAGGGACTTTCCATGAGAAATCAAACTGCCTAAAAATGTCCAAAAGGAGAAAAACTTCCCTTCAAATAATTCTTCTGTAATTTCTTTTTTTTATATATATAGGAGCTTAAAACAAAAACCTCTTGTATAGTATCCTAGTAAATGTCAGCCTTTCTGGTAAATAAATGTTTAATTTCATTCATTCAACAAAAATATGCTGCGAATCTATTATACACCAAGTACTATAGAATATAGAAGCCTTGTCTCTATTCATAAAGCATTTCCAGTTTAATAAAGTAAATGACACATTTATAGAAGCAATTATGCTAAGTAGTAGAAGGTGTAAGAGAAATTAAAAAAAAAAACAGGAAGAGAGATTAGTTGGAGGGTGAAAGACCAACCTCTAAGAAGGTGTTGCATGAGACAGATCTTGAATAATTATATTCGGAAAAGCAGAGCTAGCAGAATGGGGGAGGATGCTACAGAACAAAGGAATAGCCTGAGAAGAGCAAGGTAGCAGAAAAACAAGGGCCATGCCTTCTACCTACTGATAGAAGACCAAGCAGGTAAACTGGTGACAGATGTTGAGGCCCTTAAATGTCCATCACGTCTTCAATGTCAGACCCTTAAATTTCTTAACCAAGGCTAAAAAGCAATTGCACTCTATTTTCTGTTTGAATTTTGAGTTTAGTAGTTGGAGCAATGTAACTTTAACTTTACTTAATGGTAAAGGTGTCTTTTAAAATGTGTCTCCTTTTTTGTTTGTTTTTTTAAATAGAGTTGCTAAGTTACTGAGGCTGATCTCAAACCAGCAATCCTTCTTTCTCAGCTTCCCAAGTACTGGGAGGAGGCAGAATGCCTCCTCCAGGGTCAATTCCCAGTACCACAAAAACGAAAATGAAAGTGTCTCTTACACCCTCTTATTATAATGAGGAGAAAGCAATAGAATCGAATCTAAAGTTATTTTCTACCTCTGAGTTACACCCCCAGCCATATCTATCTATCTATCTATTTATTTATTTATTTATTTATTTATTTTATTTTATTTTATTTTTAAACAGACTCTCAGTAAGTTGCTGAAGGCCTTGTCAAGATGCCGAAGCTGGCCACGATCCTGCAATCCTTCTATCTCAGCCTCCCAAGTACTGGGATTATAGTCGTGTACTATATTCCCAGTTAAGGTTATTTTTCATGGGCATGTTTTTTATTCTTTTAGTTCTTAGGATATAATCTGGTGTTACCTTGAGAAAAAAAAAAGCTTTTTATATTCCATTTACCAGCCTTCAGTAGCATATCTATCTGAAGATGAATGATGAATGCATAGATTGCTGTGAAAGAAGCCAGTTGTGAAGCCTTGTGTAAACAGAACTAGTTCAGGAATGAGAGCTGAATGGCAGGGTGTATCTGTTTGAGTTGTCAACCTCTCCCTAACTCTTTCATTAAACACCCCACTAACCTTCAATTGCCCTCTTCAAACTTAATCTCAGCGCAATATCCAGCATTCCAAAATCATCACACAGAAAGTACTACCCTGAAAAGAGGACGCTGTTCACTGTTAGGAGACTAATTCCAACTGTAAAACTCTACAAATGCCCCACAGTGATAGATTGGATTTGCAAATGACTATTAGGTTGTGTAAGCAATAATAATTTTATAACAAATTGGTACATGGCTTTGAAATAAAAGAAGGTGCCTTTCAAAACTGCTGAGAACTTGGAATGCCATAATGTTGGCAGAAATGTTTCTGATGATGTAATCCTTAATCTGCTAGAAAAACATAATTTTAGGATCTCCTGAAAGCTCATTTCTATATAATTTCTATTCAGCAGGACAGTTTATGTTCATGCTTTCTCAGATTTCCCATATAATAAGCTTTTTAGTTTGGAATCTTTTTTTTTTTAATCAAATCTTGTACGTCTTTTCTCAAAATGTTGTCCTCAGATTGCTTCTGTCAACTGAAGATCCTTGGGTTCATTCCAGACCTAAGTAATGAGTCTTTCTAGAGACAAGGGCCTTTAATTTGAATCAGAAAAAATAAACTTCTTTATTATTGTATTTGTGTAAATTACTTCAACTTAGATTCTTCTTCTGTTATTCCTTTAGCTCCTGTCTTCCCAGGGAACCCAACCAACTCTGGGTTTGCTATCCTTTACCAGGCTCACTACCTGAAGAATGCTGCCATGCCTTCACAAAAAATTACTAATGCCAAGAGTCAGTTGTGGGAGGGACTTAATCAGGGGACAATTTATAAACCAAGCTCCTTTAAATACTCAGCTGCTATTAATTTCTGTTCCTTTTATAATGTATCACTTTTATCCCCATTCGCCTCAGTTTGCCTTTTCTTTTATTTCAGACTTTCTTTCCAGTTACTGAATAATAGTATTGGAGGTACATAAAAATAAATAATTATAACAATGTCACTTTTACCAAAAAAAATCTTGCAAAATAGTTTCATAACATAAGCCCCATATTACCAAATTTAGTCTTTCCTTATTTAAGTACAGATAAAGACATATTTTGGTTACTAACAATTTATTTTAAAATGCTTCATTTGATTGTGTGTGTGTGTTGTGTGTGTGTGTGTGTGTGTGTGTGTGTGTGTGTTATATACTACATTACTATTAGGACAACTAATTTTGTGGTTCTTTTTTTTTTTTTTTTTAGTCTTTGTTTTGAAACAGTCTCACTGAGTTGCAAAGGGCCTCACTAAGTAGCTGAAGCTGTCTATGATCCTCCAGTCTCGGCCTCCCCTTCCGAATGCTGTGATTACAAGTGTGTGCCGCCACACCTAGCAGGACAACTATTTATTTAAAACTTTATTACTATGTGTTCTAGGAAAAAACTGAAGCAAAAATTGTATCACATTTTACAATGAGGCTGTGTGATTCAGTGGAAAGAGATAGGGGCTCACAGAAAGAAGAGCTGAACTCAAGTCTCAGCTCATCATTATCTGTGTGAAGCCAGGAAAAATCATAGTCATAATTTCCTTGGCTAGTAGTAAAATAGGAGCCAAAATAATTTCTATTTCAAGGAGTAATTGTTTGGGTTAAAGGGGATTATGAATATTTTGGTTCCTAAATAAAGTGTCTCTGAATTCCTGATAGTGCTAAATAAGTCATAATTTGTTCCTTGCTCCCTGAAACAGCCTTCTTCTTGCGTTTATTGTTGTTTTTGGGGGGGCGGTGGGTGTCAAAATCAAAGTTGGACCCAGGCATGGTGGCACTGGCCTATAATCCCAGTACTTGGAAGGCTAAAGAAGAAAGATTGCAGGTTTTCAGTCAGTCTCAGCTACTTAGTGAGGCTTTCCCCAACTTAGCAAGACTCTGTTTCAAACCAATTCAATAAAGTAGGGCTGCAGGTATACCTCAGAAGTAGAATGCCTTTGGGTTCAATCTCCAACATAACACACACACACACACACACACACACACACACACACACTCACTTGGTTGTCCTCCATAGGGACTACAGTATCTGCATTCAGTTGACACTGTTGCCACCGAGCGATTGCTAGGAGATACTGTAAAGCAATCACTAGGTGTGACAAAGCACAGCAGCATGATGCTATGGCAGACTGTTAAAGCTGTGCAAGTGAGTGGGGCAGGGCGGTGCACACCTTCAATCACAGTGCTTAGGAGGCTGAGAGGCAGTCTCTGCCACTTAGCAAGACCCTCAGCAACTTAGACTCTGTTTCAAAATAAAAGATAAAATAAGGTTGAGGGTATAGCCTGGAGGTAGAATGCCCCTGAGTTCAATCAAGTTCACCAAACATGGTGGCAGACATCTGATCTGTAATCCCAGTATTTGGGATGCTAAACCAGGAGGACAGTACGTTGAAGACAAGTGTCAGCAATTTAGAAAGACTCTCAATCTAGCAAGACCTTGTTTCAAAATAAGAAATAAAACAGGGCTGAGGGAGTAGCTCAGAGGTATAATGCCCCTGGGTTTAATCTCCAGTACCACCCCCAAAACATATATAGTCTAGATGATCCCTGTCATACCTATTGAAACCAGAATTCTGGGAAAGGAGACGCATCATCTATAATTTGTTTTTAATCCAGCAAATAGTCTGTTGCACTGTGAAGATTGAGAGCCACTGACTTAATAATTTCACGTCTGTGAAATTTATTTATATTGTTATAACATTTATTAAAGGGCAGAGTCTTATTACAAAAATCTTATTAACTCAAGTTTTTCTCAATGCTATTACAGGTGGATGAGATATTTATTGATTCAGTCTTAAACCAGTACTACATCAAGAACAAAGTACTCAGTCTGACGTATGTATGTTTGGGCAAAGTTGCAGTGACAAGCCTGGAGGAATAAAGGGCAGAGGATATAGGCACCCTCATATGTTGTATGTCTCTATATGCACTAGGCTCACAGCTAGGGTTTTTCATATAACATTACCTCCCAGCAATTTAAGATGTAGGTTTGACTACCATTTGTAAATTAAAAATTAATATTTGTGGAGGAGGTAATATATTCAAAGTTCTCCCAGGGAGAGTTACCTCAAGTGGCAGAACCAAGAATAACCACTTGATAGCATGGCCTGGAATCTACCACAACCCATAGCCTTGGGAAAACACAGAAACAGGTCATTGCATGCACCAAGTTGTATGTTTTTTGACAAATACATTATTTCACAAGAATTAAGAAGGCAAAGTTGACTGCAAAATACAATATAAGTTTTGTCCATAATGATGCCCTAGTGATGGGAGTCATGCCCAAATGAAAATATGCCCTGTTGTATCAAATGTTATTTTCATTGCAGTGGAAGAGGAAGGGTCTTATCAGTTGGAAATGTTGCTCAGAGGTTTCAATTGTGTTTTTTGAAAAATCATATGGCAGAACACGTATGCCATCGGCATGACCCATGAACCTGTATGATTCATTTTATTCAAGAAAAATAATATATTCAGATATAGATTTATTTTAAGGAAATAATCATTTTCTTACCACAACTAATTCCTTATTGAGAGAATTACTCCAACTTCTTTATCTATAATTAGTGACTTTCATAAGGATAATATGAATTAGAACCACTTAAGAGATTAAAAATATTTTTAAATGCTGGAACATCCTAGATTTATTGCCCTCTTTTCAAATTCTGATTCACCATAGTATTCTAGCAACATTATCTTGGTGTTATAAATTTGGATTTTGCAGCCACCAATTCTATGCAATTTTTGTGGGTATCCAGAGCAATTCTATGTGGTAAATAGTGTCAGTTACTCTTATTTAAGATGAAAAATTATTTGATTACCTGTTTGCCAATTTGGCATTAAAATTCTAATGATTCATATCTTCGTATTCCAAGCCTCAATGAGCCACAATATATAAAATATCTCAGAATTGATATGATTTATTCTTTTTTAGCTAAAAGATTCAGGAAGTGAGGCTTCTAGTGTTTTTTTTCAAGCTTTGAACTTTTGTGATATAAAAACATGAGACATGGCAGATCAATATATATTAATTTTTATTTTTAAAAAATATTTTAATCGTTTGATTTTCCTATTTTAAGAAAATGTAAAAATTCAGTTCCACAGGTGGAAGCACTTGAACCTGCTTATATAAAAAAGTTCAAGAAACTGTGCAATAGACCAAACCTTAGGGAATGGAAGATAAAGGAAGACATATTGAAACTCAAAGAACACTTAGAGATGTTCAAAAAGAACCCATCTTTTTTATGGATATAAGTTTGCATCATTTTAATGACTACACTGGGGTTGGAGCCAGTTGTCATAAATGGTGTAGAGGTGACTCAGGTAGCATATGTGTGATTGATTGGCTTAAGAGAACATGACGACTTTTTATGTCTCAGTTTCACCTGCTATAAAAAGCCTTCAGATTAATGAAGAAACACATTCAAAACATAACCAGTGGCTTTATAATTACCTCTTGACACTCTCAAAAACTGAGGCATAAACCAAGGAAAGATAGAGTATAGGACAAGCTGGGAGTGGTGGCACATGCATGTAATCCCAACACTTGGGAGGCTGAGACAAGAGGATCACACAGGTTTGAAGCCAGCCTCAGCTACTTAGTGAGGTTCTCAGCAACTTAGTGAGACCCTGTTTCCAAATAAAGTGTAAAATAGGTCTGGGAGTATAGCCTGGAGGTAGAAAGGCCCCTGGGTTCCACCTTCAGTACCACAAAAAAAAAAGTATAGGACAATACCATATGCATTCTGAATATGCACCTTTCTCCCATGTGTCATAGTCCAGAGGGAGACAGTATCAAAGCAGATGTCATTATGGCGTTCCAGTTCCCCTCTACTGGGCAAAGGACAGTTAGAGAGAAGAAAATCCATGGCATCTTAAATCAGAAGATAAGGAATACAAGAGATGTCTCATCCGCTCAAGTTAATGGTAAGTAGGTACCTTTCTGTGTGATATAAATTTCCTGATTATATCCATGTTATATATCATCATAAACTCACTTATTATTTCCATTCCAAATAATAACTAGAATTATATGGAAAATATTTCAACTTAAATATGTGACATCTCAAGATTTTATTATTCTCTGATGAAAGCAATGCCTAAAGTTAGTCATCAAGTGGTTTTCCTGGAAGTAATTGATTGGCACTCATCTGCAAATAAAGGTAAACCTACCACTAACAGATGGGTTAATCTAACCCAACCATTGCTCCATAACTAAGCAAGTGAAAATGCCAACAGTTAAGCAATAAATTATATTTTGGGTGGGACCTTCCAGAGACACACACTCACCTGTTGTCTTTAAAACGTATGAATAGTTTCTATCCATAGTGATGTTATGCAATTTTTGTTGGCTTTCTTACCATGTGCATTTAGGAAAATTATAACCCAACTTTGGAACCACTAAATTCATCTAATAAATAATGCTTTAAAAATTACTAAACTTAGCTTAGTGTGGTGGCACACACTTATAATCCCAGTACTTGGGAAGCTGAGACAGGAAGATCATGGTTCATGGCCAGCCTCAGCTACTTAATGAGGCCCTTTGCAACTTATTGAGACCCTCCTTGTTTCAAAATAAAGAATAAAAAAAAGGGCTCAGGTGTAGCTTGAAGGTAGAATGTCCTTGGGTTCCATCCCCAGAAAAATGAAATAAAATAAATCACTAAACTAGAAAAAGTAGTCACTAGAACCATCTATATAGTGTCTCACTTTTCTATTTTTAATTTACTCTTTGTTCATTAAACCACCATCACTTCCCTGAGTTAAAGAGAAGAAACATTTATCAAGGCCCCTCTCTATGCCCTTTACATTCAGTAGTTAATTTAATTTTTATATCCCAATAAAGTAAGGAAATTCAACTTCACAAATGTAAAAATCAGGCAAAACCTTTTAAAGAATCTAATAATTAAAATGAGCCTGACCAGGTACAGGGGCACACCCGTGTAACTCCAATGACTTGGGAGGCTCAGACTGGTTAGACTACAAATCTGAGACCAACTTCTGCAACTTAGTGAGATCTTTTCTCAAAATAGAAGTTCTAAAAAGGGCTGGACATAATGCTTCTGTGTTCAACCCCCAGTACTCCCCACAAAAAAAAGACCTAAGTTGTAAATCTAGATCTTTAAATTATTGATAAGCTTCATTACAAAGGGGTTCTATTTTCTCTTATATGTGGAATCTAATGAGAAAAAATGAAAAGAGAGAGAAGAATCTCTTGACTATAGAAGGGAAACCAGCAAAGTAGTGGAAGGGGGAGGAAAGAGAAGAGGGGAAAAAAGGGTACTGGGGAATAAAATTGCCCAAATCATGTCTGTGCACATACAGTTATATAACAAGGAGTCTCACTGTTATTCACAATGCACCAATAAAAAGAGGGATGGAGGTTCTGTGCTGAAACACACTTTAGAAATTCTCTCTATGATATTGGTCTCATGAAAATTCATCCTTTTTGTTAGCTTAGTAGCAACTCTGAGGAGTCTAGCTAGACAGGAACCTTTCTATGCTTGTTTACTAATCTGCTTTCACAGTATCTACTTCTGATAGGTAAGTACTGATTTTCCTCACAAATTCCAATGGACACCAGTTTTAAGAAAGTCACAGAAGAGTCTGAACAAATGACTTATGTTGGACATGAAACAGGATGTCCTATCGTAAGGACTTAGCTGACTCTTCAAGAGGAAACCTCAGCAGGAAGTGAAAATATGAGGTAATGGAATGGGCAGAGTTTGCTGATGTGACAGAGTCACCTTCTCAGGGAATAAAGCTGTGGACCTCTCCCAGGAAAGAGGGAGGAACCTGTCAAATGCTTAATCCACCTTCTTTGTTAGGTGGAAAGGTACATGAAATGAGATTATGAAATAGTGGCCATTCTGATAAGTTACATGATATGCTATACGTAATTTTCAGCAACAAGTTAGTTTGCCAGGAATAGAAAAGCCTGAGCTATCTGAAACCAGAAATGAAGCATGAAATAGTCATTGGCTTCCCAGCCTTTTGAATCTTATTGACTCAGCTTTCAAGTTTCACCTTATTTTAATGACTGTACTAGATTAAAAGGTAGGACATACTGATGCAGAACCTGATTTAAGAGTTACCTAATGTTAACCCACTGAATTACTCTAAGACCCAAGTAGTTGACCCATACCTTTGGGTCTATTTTCTCATGTATAAAGTCGCAATTATAATGTTTTTTCTTCTTGAAATAAAAGATTATGAGAACGTACCAAAAAATAGAAAACACAATGTGGAATATGGAAACTATTTATCCTTAGGAAGTTTATTGTTTGGAAACCTGAAAGCATTAGTGTGAGTGACTGACTGGTAGTAGAAATAGCTAGAACCTTGAAGGTTTCTTTTTTTAATTTTTTATTGGTGTAAGGTTCCTAATGTACAGTGTTTACAAGCACTTAGGAAAGACCTAGTATAGTGGAAAGTGCAGTAGCATCTATACTAGGCAATCCTTAAAGGATTCAAAGGAAAAAAAACTTATCCTTCAGAAACTCTTTATTTTGGTACTTAAAAAAATAGAAAACTGCAAAGATTCTAAGTCAAGTCTAGAAATGACCATATAGCTCAAGATTCATCCATAATTTATAAAAAAATCTGTCTTTTGTTTTTACAAATAACTGTGGCATGAGCCCTTCAATATATCAATGTGTGAATGCAAAACTACTATCGACTTCTTTGCATTGTAGGAGTCACGGCTGGGGTAAAGCTGCTCACTGCCCACACAGAAGGCAACCGGTTCCCCATTTCCCACTATCATGCTTTGTAGCAGTAATGCTCCCAATACTAATGAAATTTCTCACAGTTTAGAAGAGTACTGGGGTTGGGCATGACGATGCATGCCGATAATTCCAGTTCTTGGGATGCTGAAACAGGAGGGTCGCAGATCTGAAGATAGCCTCAGCTAGTAGTGAAACTCGCATCAACCTAGAGAAATCCTGTTTTCAAATAAGAAATAAGATTATTGCTCAAAAGTTGAATGCCTCTAGGTTCAATCCCCAGTACCACAAACAGAAAGAGTGCTGAGGAGGTCACTTTTAAGACTAAAGCGTCAATGTTTCTTTCACTCCTGTGCCTGGAATGTAAAAATTATAAATCTTCAACAGCTAGTGACTCATATAGTGATAGCTTGCCTCCAAATGTAATCATTCTCCCTAAGAATACAATTTTTAAAAATTCATTTGCACTTTTAAACCATTATGCCTATCCTAGTAACATTCCTAGAAATAGATAGATTACATCTTGCTAGGACTATGTTGACACAGTATTAATTACAGAATTATAACATTATATTATTTTTATTTTAATCCATTACTAAGGATAAATTAAAACATTTTAAGTGAAACAAGAAATTTACTACATGAAAATACATTTGACAGAAAATTGAGTTATTTCCATATAGTGAATCTACAGTAGGCAATTTACTCTTCAGTATACAGTAACTTTGGGACACTTTTAAAGGCATCTTTGAATTGGATATTTTTAAAAATTTCCACTTTGTGGATCTCAACATCATTAGTTTTCCACATGGAACTTCTAAAAGGTTAATAGAATAAAACATTCTTATTTTTCACAATGGGAAATAGAAGATTGAGGAAAAAAAAAGTTTATTATCATTTGCTTAGTAAATCATTTTAACCTGAAAATCACTATGGTTTTCATGTACCCATTTACAAACGGTTTTTTTTTCAGTTTTTGAAGTGTAACTGATAACCTAACCATATATTTAATATGTACCACAAAATATGTGTGTGTGTTTCATGTGTCAGATGCTATATGTTCTTGGAAGTTGAAAGAATTTAACCTTAAAGTGTGTCCAATAGTTGGCCTTTTCCAATGTCAGCAGATAAAAATACACAATGCTTTATTCTTTAATAAAAGCATTTTGGAACTATGATTTAGAAGTATTTAAAATATATATGTAGTAGTTTCCAAAGCTTTTTTTTAAACCTCAAAGCTACACATCCCAGCCCTATTAATTTATACAGGGCCTCACTAAATTGTTGAGACTGACTTGAACCTGTGAGTTTCCTGTCTCAGCCTCCCAAGTACACTCCTAATTTTTTTTTTTCTCAAGTAATGCACCACCACTTCCAAGCTGTCAAGTTTTGCATCCTAAACCCATTACCCCTCCCAAAGGCTTACGTGAAATCCTAACTAAACAGAAGCGACAAAAGCCAACTTGCTGTGGTTGAGATAGGGTTAGAGGCCTGGGACCCATCTACTCACTCACTCCCATCCCTTACAGTGGAATCCAAAGAGGCTTTACTCTGAACCACTGAAAAATCATAGTTCTGTATTAATAAAAACTATTTGTGATTTTAGTCATCCACCATTTTTGTCTTATACACTGCTTTTTATACCACATTATACTTAATTTTAGGTTATTTATAATTCTCTACAAAAATGTAAGCATATATTGCTTTATCAGATAGCTATTCTCATGTGCTCAGCTATCTACAATCCATTTATGGTCAGTGTCTTCTTATAATTCCTGGTCATTGAAATGCACCAGGAGAATATTAAGTTACCATTCTTTGCTACATTTTGTTTCTCAGCAATAAGCTCATCAACAGGGAAGCTCACTGTTCAAGCCTATAAGTCTAATTAGCTTATACAAACAAATTCAGTTGCCACATTAGCAAATATATCTTTAAATATTATCTTATAATTTTCCATCTATCTCCCACATTTTGAGATAAAAAGAATAACAATAGGACTATAGATAAAATACTTTTTTCTACTCTAAAATTAATCTTTTAAAGTAATGTTCAAGAAAAAAAATTACATGGTGAAAATTCTGGAGAAATTTTAAGAAAATATGCACTTATGTTTGAAATAAGTGGGCTTGCATTTCTAATTTTTTAAATACCATGAGATGTGCTTTCTGCTTAATAACAAAATAATGAGAAAGTGATTCCTGGGGAAATATATTCCTCTCATTATCTGAGACTGACCACTCAAAATATACTTAGTCTCAATCAAGAAATGGACAATTGAATTGAATGGACACTTCACAAAAGAAGAGATACAAAATGGCCAATAAGTACACGAAAAAATGTTCTACATCATTAGCAACGAGGGAGATGCAAACCAAAACTACATTGAAATTCTAACTCCAAACATAATGGTAATCATCAAGAAGTCAAATAACAATAAGTGTTGGCAAAGATATGGGAAAATAGGAACTCTTCTACTATGTTGGTGGGGTTGCAAACTAGTTCAGCCACTTTAGAGATCAGTGTGGAGATTCCTCAGAACACTGAAAATGAATTCATCATACTATCCAGCTATACCACTTCTGGGTATCTTTCCAAAGAGGTTGAAAACAGAGAACCACAGTAATATATGAGGACTGGCTGGGGGAAGGGGTGACTGATAGTAATAAAGAACCAGAACATCATTCAGCTATACCACTCCTGGGTATTTTTTTTTCAAAGGGACTGACTGAAATCAGACCATTATGGTAATACATGCATATGCATTTTAATAGCAGCACAAATCCAATAGCCAAATTATGGAACCAATCTAGGTGCCCATCAACAGATGAATGGATTGCAAAGTTACTGGATATATACACAATGGAATCCTACTACAATAAAGAGGAACACAATTGTGTTGTTTGCAGGAAAATGAAAGGACCTGGAGAACATTATGTTAAGTGAGATTTACCCAGTTACAGAAAATAAAGGGTCATGCCTTCTCTTACATGCAGAAGCTAGATCGTAATTAGGATATAAGAAAGACTTTCGGTAATAGAAGAGAAACCCCAGGGGATCACGGGAGGAAGTGGGGGGGAAGAAGAAGAAACATTATTGGAGGAAACACTTCCACTGACATTAGGTACATAAGTGAGAATGCCAATGCCAATCTCATCTCGATATCTCGTGTGGGGAAGGGGAAGTGGGGAGGAAGCCAGGAAAACTTATCAAATGCTGTGTTCATGTATGTCATTATCACTATGAAATTATGAACGTGAGACTAAAATACACAAGTATATAAGAAAATAAAAAATGTCACTGAAAGGTCCATACATTTCAGAAAGTTTACTTATGTTCTAGTGTGGAGAAAAGAATGGAGGGGCAAGACTAGAAACAGAAGGGTAAATTAGAAAATTGCTATCATTCAGAAGAGGAAAAATGGTAAAATAAACTAGAAAAATGAAAAAGTGGTGAGGATTTCTAAAATAGCTGGTGATGTTTGGAATAAAATCAATACCAGTAATATGAACTTTCTTTTATTTCTTTTTTTTTTGGGGGGGGTGGTACTGGGGTTCCTGGAAGACCTTCTACCTCTGGACTACACTCCCAGACCTATTTTTATATTTTTTAAATTTGGAAACAGGGTCTCTTAAGCCAGCACGGCTGGCTTCGAACCTGCGCAATCCTCCTGTCTCTGCCTCCCAAGTGCGGGGATTACAGGCGTGCACCACCGGGACCAGCGAACTTTCTTTTATTGATACTTTATTAGTTGGAACAAAAATTGAACCTACTATATTTTCTCTATTAACATTGTGCTTTAAATAGGCTTCATTCTTAGCAGGAATCTCAGGAAGCAAAGTAACCTTTGATCTGATGCTATTATAGTGTACATATTTATTTTGGTCAATAGTGAACATGAGCTGGGCATGGTGGCACACACTTGTAATCTTAGTACTGGGGAGGCTGAGACAGGAGGATCACAGGTTTTTGGCCAACCTCAGCTACTTAGTGAGGCCATCTGCAATTTAGTGAGATCCTGTTTCAAAATAAAGAATAAAAAAATGGAGCTAGGGGTCTAGCATGGAGCTAGAATGCCCCTGAGTTTAATTCCCAGTACCCAAAAATTAAATAAGTAAAATAGTGAAAGTGAGCTGGGCATGGTGGTACATGCCTTTAATCTCAGTACCTGGGAGGTTGAGACAGGAGAATCACAGAATCAAGGCAAGCCTCAACAATTTAGGAAGGCCTTTAGCAATTTAGTGAGACAGTATTTCAAAGTTAAAAAAAAATAAAATGGACCTGGGGGTGTAGCTCATAGGTTTCAATCCCCAGTACCATGAAAAACTTCCCCTGGATTCAATCCCCAATACCATGACAAAAAATAGTGATCGTGATGTTTATTCAATCCCCAATACCATGACAAAAAATAATGATCATGATGTTTATTCGATCCCCAATACCATGACAAAAAATAGTGATCATGATGTTTATATGGAAACTTTAATCCTGCAGAGTGAAATAGTGGTCATGACACAGTAATCCATGCACATCTTAGAAAGAAGTCACTCATAAAATCAGATAGGAGAAAGAGGTTTTTAAAAAGCCAGGCAATTATTTTTTGGGGGAAAAGAAAGTTATTCTTCTGGTAAGGACTTCATTCTAAGGAAACAGGGAAACACAGCTGGATCACCTAAAACTGAAAAACAATAATATTAGTGAGAGCTCCTAGAACAACTGGATAATTGATGCTGCAAGCTCACAGGCCTGACTTATCATTTAGTGATATGTCAATTCTTTGCAGCTTAACAAAGCTTCAGTAGGTAATACACATCCCTGTCTACAAAGAGAGGTAGTAAGCAAAATATCAGTGCATCGGGAACTACAGACACTGTATAATGACATAGTATGTGTTTATACAGTGATAGTTTTGTTATCATTTCATCACCACAGTCTATTAGACTTTTAAAATTTAGACATTTCTTATAACTTATCTCATTTTTTTCAGGTTGCGGTAAACGAGCTACCCCATTAATAGTCAACAGAATAATGTCTGGGAATCTTGCAGCCAGTGGTGCCTGGCCTTGGCAAGCTTCCCTTCAGCGTAGTAACATTCATCAGTGTGGGGCCACCTTGATTAGTAATACATGGCTTGTCACCGCAGCACACTGCTTTAAAACGTAAGTTGTTGACCTTAAGTGTGACCCCACTATTGCTAAGAAGCCCTGAGTGTACCCATGTTCTGTGTCACAATGTCCCAAATATTATTGAAGTCAAATAAGAAAACTCAGATTCTTCTTAAAAATATTATTAGATTTGCATGTTTATTCGGTAAGTTTGGTGGGAGTAGTGAGAGCAGTAATAATTATCCTAATATTCATCAACCAAGTCCTCAGTTTTAAATAAAGTGGGAGAAAACAGAAGTCATTTTAAAACAAAATATTTACTAAGATCATATGAAACGAGTCTCTCGTGAAACAGTGCACTCACTTAATACTAATGTCTGTTTCTGACAAATAATTGGATCACTCTCATGCTGATGACAAAGATCCAAATGAATTACAAAATGTAACCAAAATCTTTAATAGAGGCAGAAAGTAGGTGAGTGATGATAGAAAGCTGTTTAAATCAAATTTATAGCATTATCGTGGAAATCTGCAAAATTAGAGCAGTTCAAATCAAAATGAAAATGACAAGAATGATAAGGCAGGTATGTCACAAGAGTTTCTTTTGAATATTAAAGAATTAGGAGAGGTTCTTAGACTATTCAATAAAACCTTTATAAAACAGCCCCTCTTGACAATAATGCTACAAAGGACAAACCCAAGTTAAAGGGTAGTGTATTGTACTATCATATATTTTTTCAAATGAACAGTTAACACAATTTTTATTCATTGTAAGCATTGTTGTACAACCTAAATTTTATTAAGTATAATATAAAAACTTTTTAAAAACAGTTTTTAGTTTTATTTTTCAAGATAATAACCAGTCATATCATTTTATCAATATTGCAATTAATTTTTAAGATTTCCTTTTAAGTAGATTGACTTAAGGCAAATCCCAAGTACCAATTATTAGGTGATAACAAGGCCTTTTGAGTACCTCAGTGGAATAGGTTTCAACAGGATATTGTGGAAAGAAATTTAAGAACCAGATGGAGAGTCAAATGTCTGTGACCTTGGGAGTTGGGAGTTATAACACTGGTATGTTAGGGAATAGATAAATGATATCATTTCACATTTATTTAGACATATAAAGTCCTTATATTTCACCATAATAAATTATATATAAATAAAAGTATAAGTCTATGTAGAGATTCTTAATATTCTAATATATATTCAAAGACACAAGTGCTTAGATGTAATAGTACACATCCGTAATCCTACTATGAGACTGAGATAGGAGAATTAAAGGTTCAAGGCCAGTGTGTGGTAACTTAGTGAGACTTATTTCAAAATAAAAAATAAAAAGGGCTGGGGATACAGTTCAGTGGAAGAACACCCTTGGTTTAATCCTCAGTAGTACACACACTAAAATAAGACAAGAGTGATCAGTAGACTGAAATGAGAAAGTCAGATACCCCTTATGCAGGTGCCTAGTTTTGGACTGGAAACCTCAAAGTAATGGCATGCTTACTTTGAATTCACCAATTTTGTTATTGCTCTATTTTTGCAAGTATCTTTATACCACTGAGCACCAACTCTATACTCTAATAGCTTCTATCACTGATGTTTGTTATTTGATTTTGAACAACAGAAAACAAATTTATTTCCTCATCCACTTAACAGATATGCATTAGATTCTCTCTCAGACCAACCATAAAGTGAATGATAATCTCCAAACCATAAATGAAAATAAATATTATTACTTTATTTTCACAGCAGCAACTTCTAGAGGCCTGATCTTATTGGTTTTCTAAACACACAAAGATAGGTAGTATTATAATGTTGAAATTGAGCTAGGGAGTTTGCGAAAGAGGTAAACACCAGATTATCAAAAGTTGCTGCTTTAATCAGACTAACCAAATCAACCAGCATCTTTGGGCAAGGTGGGAGAAGAGACCAAGGAGCCACACGTGGTCAGAGAGTCTCGTAGTCCCAGTAGACCGACAGAGTCACGTGGCAGGGCATAAGTGCCCGTGTTTTAAGCAAGGGAGGGGGTTTTGAGGGCAGAACTAACAGCGTGGGAACACTGATTCCCTCATGACATCTGGAGCCTCAGGAAGCCTGGGATCTTGGGGCACCTGTATTCTTGAGATATCTCCACTTCTGGCTTCCAGGGTTCCGCCTCCTGTCCCCACTGTGGGGTCACATGGGGGGACCTGACCCATCAAGTATGACTATCATACCCAACAAAGTAAAACGTGAAGCTTCCAGGAAAATCAAATAATATAAATTGAATGAAAAGATAACAAATATCTTACTCAGTAAGAACTCTACTCAAATAGTGATGATTAATAATGTTGAACTACTGGCAGGTGTGGTGGCATATGCTTGTAATCCCAGCATTTGGGAGGCTGAGACAGCAGGATCCCTGTTCACGGACAGCTTCAACTACTTAGTGAGATCCTTTGCAACAGGTCTCTCAGTGAGACCCTGTTTCAAAATAAAGAAAAAAAAAGTAGGGCTGGGGTTGTAACTCGGAGGTAGAATGCCTCTGGGTTCCATGCCTAGTACCACGAAGAAAAAAAAAAAAAAAGAATGTTGAACTACTAAGGATACTTTTAGAGCCTAAAGATATCTAACTTCTCTGTGTACTAAAATATTTTCTAGAATTGACAGATTATATGCAAGTTGTGTTTATCATATTAGATCTCATATACTTTTAAGGAAATATAGTAGAAATTTTAGAAGGTCCTTAACTAGAGAATAAGCAGGAACTAAATTATTAATTTTAGCAAGTATAAATAAAAGGCTCTAACAGATCCAAAAATAGTTAGTATATGAGATATGAGTACAGGAAGCAAAAATGTGCTTTAAAGTTGAAAACTGTTAAATTTTTGTCAGAGGATAGCTTATGTAAGTCAGTTGAGCCCAAAAGTCTATTACAATTTAGAACTTATGCCAGGCGTGGTGGCACACGCTTGTAATCCTCGCACTTGGGAGGCAGAGACAGGAGGACCTCGCAGGTTCGAAGCCAGCCGCACTGGCGTAAGAGACCCTGTTTCAAAATTATAAAATAGGTCTGGGAGTGTAGCCTGGAGGTAGAAGGGCTTCCAGGAACCCCAGTACCACCAAAAAAAAAAAAAATAGAACTTATTTTTTAAAATTAGAGCTTCAAATAAAAAAAAGATGTTAGACACCTTGTTGGTCAGCTTCTACCTGGGATAGTCAATTCCGTCCTGTATGACACACTGGGGAAAAAAAACTTGACAAAATTAAATGCCAAAGTAGAGGTTTGTAAAAGCAAGAGGCTAGTATATCCACATAGTCTTATCACTCAAAGTATGATCCACAGGCCAGTAGCACTCACATCACTAGGCAATTTGTTAGAAATTAAAGAATTTAAGCACTATCACAGACCTAAAGAAATCAGGAACTGTGATTTAATAATATCCCATAATTATTTGTATGCACTTTAAAATTTGAGAGATACTGGCCTAGGAAATTAAAACTTTATCCTGAGAAAGCTCTGGCAGAGATAATGGTTGTGTTAATAGAGCTAAAGTACTTTCATGTGGAACAGAATTAAGGAATCAAGAAAGAACTTGCCAACAGAGTTGTGTGAAGATAAAAGGAATTCAAAGATAAAAAAGGGATTCTAAGGCAAAGAACCTGCCTCTACCTGCAGAAGAGCTTGAGAATAGACAATCAGTACTTGAAAGTGTTTTTGTAGCAACAACTAACACCAATGATTAAGCCTCACTATGCTACAAACATTTGATTTAGTGCTTAAGGAGGGTGTTTTAGATAATTCTTATACCATTCTGCTAGGTAAGCCCTGCTTGGAGGGATAAAGACAAGTTAATTACCTTGCCTACAGTCACAATATTAGAAGATGGTGGAATTGAAAATGAACATATGGGACAAGCATGGTGGAGCACACCTGTAATCCCCATACTTGGGAAGCTGAGATAGGAGGATCACAGATTTGAGGACAGCCTCAGCAAGGAGAGTGACTCTCATCAACCTAATGAGACCACATTTCTAAATAAAATCAGACTGGGGGTGTATCTCAAAGGTAGACTACCTCTGGGTTCAATCTCCAGTAACACACACACACACACACACACACACACACACACACACACACACAAACTATTATCTTCCTGATGACAAAATTTATCTTTTAAACACCGGGACAGGACCAAACAATGTTTAATGGCTTTTTCTTCCCTACAATGGTCTAACATTATTTCAGTCTAAAATTGAGTTAACACTTAGAAAAATTAATTCCCAGATCCTTTACTTTTAAAGATAGCTTCTAGACCAATTGTCACATCTATAATTCGCTTTGGAATCTAAATTCTTATGCATTTAATATTTATCAACATTAATATTTATCTTGTTGATTTGGGCCCAAGTTAAAAGGTTAAGTGTAGAAAGTGTTTTTAATCTTGTTTTAGTGTGTCTTGTGTTCAGTATTTTTTCCAGGTTTTTTTTATCTATTAATGTAATAAAATTGAAGCTCTATTAAATAGTTATTAGGCCACTGTTTGAAAACTCTAGAATTATCATTTCCACTCAGGTAAATACAATTCAAGGTTTGACCTTTACATTTCCAAGTCCAAACCACCTGATTTATGTTAAATTCATCTGGGCATGATTACATTGAGGATATAGCTTTATGCTAATAAAATTCACCAAAAACTTATTTAGAAACCAAAATGTCAGTATTTTATGCTATACGAACAATTAGGTTCACAATCCAATCTTAGCTCTCCTTAGCAGAGTTTTGCACCTCAAAATGTTGTATGGATCTAGGTGTGGTGGTACATGCCTATCATCACAGTACTTGGGAGACTGAGATGGGAAGATTGCAGGTTCAAGACCAGCTTCAGCAAATTAGTGAGACCTCAACAACTTAGCAAGACCATGTTTCAAAATAAAAATTAAAAAATGTGTGGGGTGTAGCTCAGAAGTAGAATGTCCTGGGTTCAACCCCAATTACCACCTGCCAAATGTAAGAAATTAAAAAAATAATAATAATAATCCCAGCACAGCTAACAGTTGTAAAATTGGACTTAACCCTATTGGCATGTTTATATGCTCCTTATATGGATAAATCTAACTATTAATAAATAATGAGATTAAGAAAAATTTATCTTCATAGGCAGTATCTGACTCTGTTTATGCTTCATAGATTAATGTTGGTTAATTAATTAGTTAGGAACAGTCAATCTTGCTATTAATTCATTTGAGTAGGAGACAGTTTTATAAAGAAAGAGCAGAGTGAGGCAGGCAGATATATAATATTAAGCAAATGGTTTTAACCCATCTAGTCCTTATTTTTTTAAGTATAAAGCAAAGGCTCTACTAGTAATCTTTTGTCATCACTAAATGACCGTTCTCATTTCAGCAAGAACCATGATGTAACAGTTGCTCAAGCATGCAAGCCATAAGTCAACCATTCTTAGTCATCTCTTAGAGGACTTCTGCATTCATCCTCTGACAGCTTTACTACATCCACTTCTGACCTTCAATAATCTAGTTTCCAGAAAGAACCAACACGACTTTTTTGACAGTGTCAATAAGACTACACAACTTCTTGGCTAAAAAGCATTCAGTGAATTTCCACTTCACTTGAATAAAATCTAAGCACTTTATCATCCTATAAGATATTCTGGCCCTGCCTTCCAGTCCAACTTTATCCTCCACCATTCTTCTCCTCGTGTCCTAAATTGAAGCCCATCTGGCCCAAGACCTTGGAATGTTTGCTTGGAAACTTATCTCCGTGATCTCATGTCTGAATCTTCATCAAACATGTCTCAACTAAATGTGTTGTTCTCCAAAATACCTTCCATAACTACCCCTTAGCACTAGGCATTACCTTACTTTACTTTATTCACGGGATTTATTAGTGAAGTTGTCTACTTTTTAACTTGTTTTGATCTTTTTTTCTTTCTTCTAATTTAGTGTTCCTGTGAGCTAGATATTCACACCTTTTCACTCTGTTCAGCACTTGGTTAACATTCTGCACATTGATGCTCAATAAGTATTTGATGAATAAGTAAATGGTATTTTATGTGTTTTACAGTTCTAAAATTTAATAGTTTGGTATCTAATACATTATTTGTTTATCTTTTATACTTCAAAATACTAGCAATAGACAATATTTAAATGGTCAAAGCAAGACATCATTGAAACCAAGTAGTCTCAGAATATTTTCTGTTTTATTAGTTTATATGTAATTAGTGTTGTTCATAGATATTCTGTGAAGTTCATTTATTTTGTTAATTTCTTAATTTTCCAGTAATTCAAATCCACGTTATTGGACCGTTAGTTTTGGAACAACCATAAACCCCTCCTTAATGAAAAGAGATGTGAAAAGAATCATTGTTCATGAAAGGTATCGCTCCCCAGCAAGAGTGTTTGATATTGCAGTTGTGCAGTTCTCTCCCAAAGTCACCTTTTCAGATGATATACGCCGGATTTGTTTGCCAAAAGCCTCTGAATCCTTCCAACCAAATTCAACTGTTTACATCACAGGATTTGGAGCACTTTACTATGGTGGTGGGTATTTCACAAAAGCTAAGAGAGTATTAACCCTGTTAAGGGCAGAGTGATTTAATCTCCATCAGTATTATCTTGCCAGCCATTTATTTCCACACAGCTTTATTGGGCTACAGAAATTCAATTCAAAGTAACCAAAGCAGAAAGAAAGACAAAAGAAAACCAGAAAATTTGGCCCTTGTAACTTGGAAGTCAATTTGTATGAGAAGTCTGGCTTCAGATACAGCTAGAACCAAGAACTTATTATGATGTCATTCTGAATCTGAATCTTTGTTATTTCTTAGCCAGTTTCCCCATGTGGGCATCATTGGAGGGGTTCTAGCTCCACACAGTGGCAAAGTTGGCAAACAGCTGGTCCAGTGTTCCTTGGAATGAATGACCAACATAAATATTCTTACACTTGCCGGGCATGGTGGCACACTCTTGTAAACCCAGAATTCTAGAGGCTGAGACAGAAGGATCATGGTTCGCAGACAGACTCAGCTACTTAGTGAGGTCCTTCACAACTCAGTGAGACCCTGTTTCAAAAATGAAAAGACTGAAAAATAGGGCTGGGGGTGTAGCTCAGAAGTAGAATGCTCCTAGGTTCCATTCCCAGTATTGACCAAAAAAAAAAAAAAAAGAAAGAAAAGAAAGGAAGGAAAGAAGGAAAGAAGGAAATAAAAAACATTCTTATGCCTGTGCAGTAAAATTTGCTTTAGTACTAAAAGAGTAATGTGAGAGAGTGATTGTGAATAAGAATTGCATAAAGATAGCCGGGCATGGTGGCTCACACTTGTAATCTCGTACTTGGGAGGCTGAGACAGGAGGATCGCAGGTTCATGGCCAGCTTCAGCCTCTTAGTGAGGCTCTCTTCAACTTAATGAGACCCTGTTTCTAAATAAAAGATTAAGTATAGGGCTGGGAATGTATCTCAAAGGTAGAAGGCCCATGTGGGTTTCACAAAAATCACACACACAAAAAAAGAATAGCATAAAGATAAATCATCAAATTAATTGGTCTCTTTAAAATGATTCAACTTGATATGCTAACTTAATCTCAAAAGAAATAATAATACCTTAGTCATCAAATGTTTATAATACATCAAATATATATATACATATATATACATATATACATATATATATATATATATTTTTTTTTTTTTTGGTGGTACTGGGGGTGGAACCCAGAGGCTTTCTACCTCCGGGCTATACTCCCAGACCTATTTTATATTTTATTTGGAAACAGGGTCTCACTAAGTTGCTGAGAGCCTCACTAAGTAGCTGAGGCTGGTTTCGAACCTGTGTGATCCTCATGTCTCAGCCTCCCAAGCACGGGGATTACAAGCGTGCGCCACCCGCGCCACCACGCCTGGCCATCAAACATATTTTTAAAAATGTTATAGGACAATAGTCATCATTAAATGCACCAGATTCTTAATTAGAATTTTTTCTCTAGTAGTGCTTATAGTAATCTCATTCTATATTGAAAATTTGAGAACAAAGACAATTAGAAAAAGTATTTGTACTTTGCTCTAGTCAAAGATTATTATTGTAAAATTAAACTACTTTGTTTTTTCTTCAGGGGAATCACAAAATGAACTACGAGAAGCCAGAGTGAAGATCATAAGTAACAATGTGTGCAAGCAACCACAGGTGTATGGCAATGATATAAAGTTTGGAATGTTTTGTGCTGGATATCTGGAAGGAATTTATGATGCCTGCAGGGTAGGTTGGGAAGAGGAAATAATTCAAATATCACTATTTCTTAAAATGTGTATCTGGCTCAGGAATCATTCTATCTATGTTCTTTGTATTAGTACAAAATATAGACATTGCATTAACTCTAAAAAATTCTAATTGTAAATTTCATAACACAAATACATATTGGTACTGGAGATTGAGCCCAGGGGCATCGTGGCTTCAAGATATAGTCCCAGAACTCGTTTTATTTTTATATTGAATTAGGGTCTCTCTAAACTTCCGAGGGTCTCACTAAGTTGGTGAGACTGGCCTCAAAATCTTCTGGGATTACAGGCATGTACCACCATGCCCAGCTCACAAACATATTTTTAATGCTTTATTAAGCAATGTGATACAAGTTTGATGTTTTCAAATAAGCTAACTGATAAAATTACAATTTTGAAATAACCAGAAATCCAAAGACTAATAAAACAGATTCTCTTTCCTTAAAGGACTCACATTCTAAAAAAAGAATAATCATTCACAATGTATTGTAGTATGATGTTATAAACAGCATAAGAGAATTTTTTCCTTGAAGAGAACATTTTTGGAAGTATCAGAGAAATGATAGGCATGAGTTATAAAAAGCCCTTATACAACTACAGAATAAGAAAAAAAGTTATAGAAAAAAGTAGGGTAGCCAAAACTTCAAAGGTATGAACTTTTAATTCGTACTTGAGGGAATCCCAAGCATAAGAAGCATGAGAGGTAAAGGACCAATTAGTGGTGAAAAGAGTTTAGCCCATGCTGTCAGTATCATAGAATACTTCGCAACTCCATTTCTGTCCTCCAAAATTTATCTGGCATCTGGCATATATATTTATGTATGTTTTCTTTTTAATTTTTATTTATTAGTGCATTATAACTATGAAATGGGGGGTATCTTCTGAGCCCCCAAGATGAAGTGGGGGTTTCTTGAGAAGAAACCCAGGGTTTCAAAGATGAAAAAGTTTCTTGAGAAGAAACTCGGCATTTCCTTACCAGGTTCTTGTCTATGATGAGCAAAGAATGACACCTGCAGACCTCAGGAAGGAGAGTAAATGGTTTATTGGAAGCAGCAGGGCATGGGGAAAGGTGGCTGAACACCCCAAAGGGGCAGTCGGAACTCTGGGGTCCAGCAGATGCCTTCAGGACATTACTTGGGAGTAGCCCAAGCCGAATGCCTTCAATTACAAGCTGCTTTCTTCCAGGGTCCACACAATCTGCCAGAAAGGAATAGGGAAAGTGGCAGAACACCTCTCGGGCTGTCGGGTGTCTAGTGTCCAGCCGCTGCCTTCAGGACATTACTTGGGAGGAACCCAAGCCAAATGCTTTCAATTACAGGCGGCTTTCTTCCAGAGTCCACGCGATCTGCCAGAAAAGAGGAGCAGGTCACCCCTAGGGGTCCTGATCAGCCTTGATGTCCAGCAGAGGCTTTCAGGTCACTACCTGAGAGCAGCCCAAGCCACGTGCCGTCAATTGCACTCTGCCTTCTCTCAGGGCTAACATGACCTGCGAGAGAGAGAAAAGCTCCCCAAAAGGGGAGGGAGTCCCCCAGAGGGAAAAACCCAATTTTGTGGCTGTGCTAGGCATTTTGCCAGATGTCTGCGTGTCCTCTTTTGGGTTATGGTGAGTTTGGGATCCTGGGAATTCTGGGAAGCAGCTCTCAGAATTTGCATAGGGTATTTGCAAGTCCTTTGAAGAATCTCCTTTCAGTAAAGTGTCAGACTTGCTCTAGTGATGGCTCCTGGGTTTGTTGATTAGTAAATCGATGGCTTTATGAAGCTTTGGTCCTTCTTATCTCTGAACCTTGGAATAGCTGATCTCAAAAGCCTTGGAAGTTAGTATTCCTTGACCCTCAGGAAATTGACTTTTTTTCTACCGAGGCCTCTTCCCTATCTGCCTATTTCCTTCTACCTCCTCAATTATACATCATTATAAGGTATAGGATGGTAGAGGCATACATGTCATCCTTGGCATTTAACCCAGGGGCATTCTAGGTCCCAGCCTGTTTTTTGTTTGTTTGTTTGTTTGTTTGTTTAATTTTGAAACAGAGTTTCACTAAGTAGCTGAGTTTGCATTTGAACCTGCGATTCTCAGTCTACCAAGTACTGGAATTGTAGGCATGCACCACTGCTCCCAACTGGCATGTATGTTTTCTGATAAATGTAGGAGAGTGCTTCTTCCCCCAAACACTTTTCTTTTAATGTGAGATTCTTTTTTATTTTTATTGGTGCATTGTATTTATACATCATAATGGGGTAAAACAAAAAAACTTGTGTAGACATAAATGAACACATCACCCAGCCAGCCCCCACACAGTCCCCATCCCACTCCCTCCCCATCCCTCAAATGCCAAGAAAGTGGTTGTACATGAGGAAAGAATAGAAATGATATTCATGTCAGGTGGCAGAAAGGTTTTCCCAGAGTCCTACAGACTATACAGCATGGACGACATCTGTCAGTGAAAGAGAAATAAGTTTTGTTTTGCAAGAGTAGTATCTGGCATAGACCTAATCTCAGTTGCCAAGAATGGAGAGGGAGGCAGCCACAATCCAGGGAGTTCTGCAAGTTCCTTCCCATGAGAAGCAAACAGAACGTGGCATCAGGAGTCTTGGAGCAGACAGGATCTGAGAATTCTGACAGTTAAGTGAATGATAAGCCTCAGGAAAGATTGGTGTCATTCATAGGATTGTGTGGGTTGGGGAGCAACCCAATCTCACAAGGCAAACGAATAATAAAACAAAGTTCTAGTCACAGAAAAATAAGGTAACTGATTAGGAAAGTGGCCTGAGCACAAGGATCTAAGACAGGAATACAGTGAAGATAGCCGAAGTATGTAAGGAGAACCTTAGTCTGAAGTCCACACACCAACATCAGCTTGACTTTCCCAGATTGTCAAGTACTGATCTAGAACTCAATAAATCCTCCCATATACAGGATAAAAAACAGAAAGAGAAAAGCCAGATCATAATTTCTGTACCAGAAATCTTGCAGGGCAAAACCCAAACAAAAGAATCAGAGTGGCTGATATCAAAACCGAAGATGAAAGGTTTTCACAACTCATGCATATTTGTGATTTTGCTACTGTTTATAGATTAGAAAGAAAGCATCAAAACGTAAAAATATAATGAGAGAAAGTTGCAAAGAGGTTGTAAAACAGGACCAGGCTGAGTGCGAAAAATGTGGGATGTACAATTGTTTTTTAAATCTCTACTAATTCTTCTCTTTTTTTCTTAAATATATATTGTATACTCTAACAAAAAGTTATATATAAAATGTGGAAATTGATTAAACTGCTTATAATTTCAAAACCAATGCTTAATTTTTCTATATTGCAATCTGTATGTATACTGTCTAGTATCAAAATATGTGGTTCATCAAATATCTTAAATAATAAGCTTTCTGTTTCTCCTCTCTTTTATTTTCAGGGTGATTCTGGGGGACCTCTAGTTATACAAGATCTTACAGATACCTGGTATCTTATTGGAATTGTGAGCTGGGGATATAACTGTGGTCAGAAGAACAAACCCGGAGTCTACACCCAAGTAACTTATTACCGACACTGGATTGCTTCAAAAACAGGCGTCTAACTCACCTTGAAAGTTAAAGAGCTATATGCAGATCATACATGCATAAGAATCCAGAGACTTGGTGGGCATAGTACAATGAAGTGATGTTAAATGACTGGACCCGGAAACATGAGACATATAACATGATTTATTTTAGAACCACTATAGTTAAACAATAATTCATGGCCAACGTATAAAGGACTTATACTTGTAAAGTAATGGACCAGCTTATCCTGCCTTGAAAAATACAGAAGAGGTACTCAGCTCTTTCAAGTATGTTGAAGTATATTGAGGCACCAATGTTTTGAAGATATTCCATGAACTTTTTAGAGTGCTTTTGTCAAAGGTGTCCCCTTAAGTGAGAAGAAACTGTGAAATCTCAGTTTAGGAAACTCACATAATTCCTTATAATTTCTCCAGAGCTCACAAATACTCTTATTTTTTTTTCTTTTTTCTTGTTTTATCGAGCTTTCCAAAGAGCTTTTCCACCACAAGAAATGCATTTGCTACTTCTAGATGCCTCTGAGGGATCTTTATAAAGAAATGCTATATGTAGGGAACAAAAAAGTTTGGTGGCAAATTAAGTCAAAGATCTTCCAACCTTTAGTGTAAAGCCTCTCTAGTTTCTGTGTGATTTTTTTTAAACACACACAGATAATCAGATAAAATTTGATTAATCAATGGTATGTATATATGGAAACTGTTTAATCAACAATGTATTTTTGTTATGAAAATTTGGGGAAAGGGAATGGTAACTTTGAATAGTTCCAAGACAAGGGTCCAGGAACATTACATATTAATCATGCATTTACATATTTTTCTCACCAGGGGGAGATTTTGTTCATTATTATTTTAAGGGTAAATGCCTAAAAACAATTGAGAATTTAATAGCATCTAGAAGAATCAAAATAGTGGGTTTTTTTTTCATTAAAAAGAAAAATTTTATCCCATTATATGTCCACCACTAATTAGCTTCTAAGGCTTTAGACCTGACTATATCAATCATAGAACCCTAGTATTTAAAAAGAAAATATTTTTAAGAATAAATGTTGAATACGTATCACATAGAACACATGAACAAAGTGGTCCAAAAAGGAAAATATATCCCCTAATTAAAGTATCCCATGAAGTCATTGGAAGAGTTAGGCTTTTGCATTTCAAATGCAGTTAAACAAAGGCTTTGTGGAAATGTTACTGTGTTTGGCAGTGCCTGTGAGAATCAGAGTTGGCAGGATGGGGAGTCCTTTACTCATATAGTCCAAATATAAGCAAAATCACTGGACCAGCAGAATTAGTTTGTTAACTTCCCTATATCTGTTGATAAGGCATGAAAATAATCCTAAAATAATCTAAAAGAGATCTATATTTTTCACAAAATTGACCTGTAATTTAGACTTATAAAATTTTAACACTTAGAAGAGATTGCACAAGTTATACTGGCCAACATATTGATGTTATCATTAACAAAAAAGAAGCCAAGAAATATAAATCACCTAATTACGTTATCAGTACTTTGCATTCCCAATGGGCCTAGAACCTGGGTAGCAGCTTTGCATGCCCTTTTCCAAACAAAATATCTTTATGGTTTATTTATCATTAAATCTATGAAATTTTCAGTGAGTGCTATTGAATATGTTTGAAATTAGGAAACTCTTAAAGTAACAACTTAAATGATTCACTTAGAAAATTGCCTGCCAATTCTCTGAACTCATTTCAAGAAAAGTTACTTCTTCATATATATAAGTACATATAGGCATATAAATTACTATATTATGGGTGATGATAAATAATTATGACTTTTGAATGTTAAGACTCAGGAAATGATCTTAGATTTGTAAACTATTTCTCAACTTTTGTGCAGCATTTAATTTTGGGTCATATGTAAGGAAATATTGATATATCATTTTAAATCTAATAAAGTTGGTGATCAGAGCATTCAAAAATAGTATGGTCTGTGATATATGTCACATGAATATTTCCACTGTTGCTAAATATTATATTTATTTGTCAGGTGAGGTGGTACAAGCCTGTATCTCAAAACTTGGGAGGCAGGAACAAAAAGATTACAATTTTGAGGCCAACCCCAGCAATTTAGTAAGACCCTCTTTTTTTTTTTTTTTTTTTTTTTGCGGGTCTGGGGATGGAAGATACCATGATCACAAAGACCCTCTTTCACAAAAAATAAAATAAGGCTGGGTATATAGCTCAGATGTAGAATGCCTCAAGGTTCAAACCAGCACCTCCCCCCAAAAAAAAGAATTATATTTACTTTACATAATTAGTTTGTGTCACTCTAAACAAAGGTTTCTTAATATTAGTACTATTGATATTTTGGCCTGTAAAGTCCTTTGTTGTAAGAGGCTTCCCTGTTTACTGTAGAGTATTTAGCAATATTCTACTAGATTTTTGTAGTATACCACTTTCCCTAAATTGTGATAACCAAAAATAATGTCATACATTGGCCAATATCCCCTAAGTAATAAATTATACACCACTGAATATCATTATTTTATTTTATTTTATTTTATTTATTTTTTTGGTGGTGGTACTGGGGTTTCTGGAAACCCTTCTACCTCCGGGCTACACTCCCAGACCTATTTTTTATATTTTTTTTATTTGGAAACAGGGTCTCTTAAGCCAGCGCGGCTGGCTTCGAACCTGCGTGATCCTCCTGTGTCCGCCTCCCAAGCATGGGGATTACAAGCGTGCGCCACCATGCCCGGCGAATATCATTATTTTAAAGATATTCACCAATACTTTGTTTTTCAAAATATGAGAGAATTCAAAGTGATGACATTGAGTATTTAAAATCTATATTGATCAAGCTAAACATTCAATATCATGTTCCTAAAAGAAATAGCAGAATGACTGATACTTTAGTCAATATTTATTTCAAATACAGACTTATCTCCTCATACATAAAATGCTCATAGAATTTCCCTCTGCCTAGCATAAGTGAGGTCCTGGGATTGTTCCCTAGAATTGACACACAAAAAAAGAGAAGGGGGAAATATTACATATTCTTGCCAAGAGTACAGTCATTGAACACCATTAAATATTATCATTCCACTCTTGGTGATCTTCCTATGGGAACTGAAGTCATATTACCGTAGGGATGCATGCATTTATATTTATTGCGTACAACTTACAATAGTCAAACCATGCAACAGCTTAGGTGAATGAGTTCTAAAATTATGGTATATACACACAATAGAATTTTGTGTGTGTGGTACTGGGGGTGGAACCCAGAGGCATTCTAACCTCCGGGCTATACTCCCAGACCTATTTTATATTTTACTTGGAAAGAAGGTCTCACTAAGTTGCCGAGAGCCTCACTAAGTAACTGAGGCTGGCTTCGAACCTGTGTGATCCTCCTGTCTCAGCATCCCAAGTGCTGGGATTACAAGCATGAGCCACCATGCCCAGCTCACAATCGAATTTTATTCAGCCATAAAAAAAACAAAATTATGTCATTTGCAGGAAAATAAATGGTATTTAAGAATATTATGCTAAATAAGATTATCCAGTCACAGAAAGGGAAGAGTTAGATGTTTTCACTCATATGTGGAAGCTAGAAAAAACTGAGAAATAAAGAGGGCTTCATACAAATTAAGGAAGTTACTACTGGAATAGTAGAAAGGGGTTTGGGGAGGAGGTGGGAATGTGAAGGGGGATATCTGACAATGGAAACAACTCAAATAATCCTTTATTCATATGTGAAGTTATATTAATGTAAGTAATATCTATGAGGAGGGGGAGGAAACAAGGTGGGACCCAGTAGGAAGCACACTATGAGTACTATGTGTATGTAAGTTTCTATCACTCTGAACATCATTATGATTTATAAAATGCACCAATTTAAAAAATTACCTTCAGCCGGGCGTGGCGGCGCACGTTTGTAATTCCCGCGCTTGGGAGGCTGAGACAGGAGGGTCGCACTGGTTCCAAGCCAGCCTCAGCTACTTAGTGAGGCTCTCAGCAACTTAGTGAGACCCTATTTCCAAATATATATATATATATGGTAAAAATTTACATTGAAAATAGGCTTTTATGAAAAATACCCTCAGATGAAGTTTCTCTGTTTTTTAATAATCCACTGTAAGAAATACAACACATTTTACATCACAGCTCCATACATATACCACAAAATATATACATAATAAAAATTAATATGCGCCGGGCGTGGTGGCACATGCTTGTAATCCTAGCATTGGGGAGGCTGAGACCAGAGGATCGCGGTTTGCAGACAGCCTCAGCTACTTAGTGAAGCACTCTGCAAGACCCTGTTTCAAAATAAAGAATAAAAAATAGGGCAGGGGGTGTAGCTCGGAGGTCAAGTGTCCCTGGGTTCCATCCCCAGACCCGAAAAAAAAATTAATATGAAAATTTTATAAAACAACACTTACCTTTCCAAAGAACAATTATCTAATAATTTTATTCTACTTTAATTAATTAATTAATTAATTTTTTTGCGGGTCTAGGGATGGAACCCAGCGGCATCCAACCTCCGAACTATACCCCCTGCCCTATTTTTAATTTTTTATTTTGAAACCGGGTCTGACTGAGTTGCAGAGGGCCTCACTAAGTAGCTGAGGCTGTCCGCGAACCGAGATCCTCCAGTCTCAGCCTCCCGAATGCTGGGATTACAAGTGTGCGCCACCATGCCCGGCTCTACTTGAATTTTAAAAAATACACCATCATCATTAGTGAGAAGAAAATGATTGTTGCTACTGTGGTGTGTAAACAATACACCACCAACTAAATTGAGCTGACAATCTAATGAGTCATGATCTACTACAATGTATATAGATTATTCTGGAATAATGGTTCATTATTACTACTGATAAATTGTTATTATCTTATCACCATTATTCCCACCTTCTACAGCTCTCTAATGTGTTCGCTTAAAAAATTGTGGCCAAGTTAAAATACTTTTCAATAAAACCTTCATTAATTTTGCTTTTGACTAAAAACACCCTAAATTCATGTTTTTTTTTTTTTTAGGAACTAAGGTCCTTCACAACCTGCCAGTGTCTTAGCACTCTCACTGCAATAATCCAAAGATCTGACTACATAATTTAGAGGAAAGGAGATTTATCTCTTCACTGTTTCCTTGGAGATTTGGGGGCTTGGTCCACAGGAGGCCCAGAACCATGGATCTCAGGGAATGGCAGCTGGAAACAGAGAGAGGAGTAGCACCAGGCTTAACTCTCACATCATGGAGGTTAGGAGCAAGAGGTAGCAAGCAAGCAAGGGGAGTCACAGACATAAGCACATTGCCTAAGGTCACATCCCCAGGGATCCACCTCCTCCGTTCACACCATGCCAGCCCATGCGCCACCCAGATAAACGCATTACAATCAATGTATCCACTTCTGAGGTGACCACCAAGCCCCACTTCCAGCATTGCTACCAGGTTTCCATGAGGGCTGGGTGGGTATTCTATTACATTACAGCCATCAACCAATAGAAATTTTTCTTTTCTTGTACTCTGTTCTCTGTAACACTGGACATTAGTCATTATTTTCTGAAAATGTCCTCCTTTTTGTTCATACCATTCTCTTCATTGTATAGGATCAAGCTTAAGTATAACCCCTGTCAAGAATATTTTTCTTTTATTATTTCAGGCAAAACTACCCTCCATCCAAACCTCTGAGAATTTTTCTACTTCTAAAGTATTTCTGATTTTTTACTCTGGCTGATAGTTTTTACATACATGTATTAACTCTTAAAATGTTTTTCGGTTCCATAAATATCAGACTTCTTTGTTTATTTTTGTATCTTCTACAGTACTTAAAACAACATTTAGTATATGTTTTAGCTAAATGTTTAGTGAAATAATAAACGAATGGAGGCTAATTATGCCCATGAAGCCAAGAAACCTGTTCCCAGTTGTTGGTTGCCCTTCCCCCATCACTTCACTGGGTTCTTCAACCTATAAGGCCCCATTTTACATATTTCTGAATAATTCCAAAGACCTCCTGTTCTTTGCCTACACCACAAGCAGACAAAACACAACAGGCCCTAATGTGTGACAGTCCCCTTCCAGAAGTCCTTCTAATTAAAAAATTTTCCCCTTATATCCTTAAATGGTCTTATCTCAAACCCATATGTATACTTGAAAATGAAACCAGAATACAAATCCTAGCTGTGCAGCACTTCCCTTTCTTTTGTTTTTATTCAATCCACCAGTGTTATCCTTTCTTCATCCTTCTCCAAAGCACCTCGCAAAAATCTGGGCATTTCCAATAGTCATGCTAGATATCCATGCTATAAGCCCCTAGCTGAGGCCTCTTCTTATTGAATTTGCCTAATAGTAGATGCTAGAGATAAGATAAAGGCCCATATATAAAATCTCCTTTGTGAAAACTCACAGAAATAAGGGAACTTGACTTTCATAAAAATGATATTTGGTTCTTAGATTTTAGTTATCCATATAAGAGTGTTCTTTCATTTTTTGTTAGTAAGCAGACTTTAATTAGTTAACTTTGTCAAACTGTTCTGCAGTTTTATAAGCCCAGGAATTTTCTCCCACAGTAGAATTTATTAAACTAAAGAGGAAGCTTCTAAATGTCACACTGTATTCATAAGTGTAGTAGTGGAGAAGACCTGAAGCTCATGGGCTAGTAAATGACTGATAAATTGAAAGATAGTGAAAAAATTCCCTATATAAGCAGGTTCCTAGAGCATCCTACTTGGATAGACATTGCATTTTATACTCAGTAACTAAAAGTCATTTATACATGAATTAATTTTAGTTGAGCTAAAATTAAAATTTTTGAAGTTTTGTTTTAGAAAGAAATTAAATCAAAAGTCATTTTTATATTTTTTGCAGCTTTAACAAGTATTCATTTAACAAGTCTTAAAGAAAAGAGAGAAAAATCAGCATACAGGAACACCGAAGAGCCGGAAAATGGAACTCTGACCCCCTCTCCATTCCTGGCCTTTAAATAGATTTTGTATTGGTATTTTATCAGCATAAACAAAGCAACAGGCTAGTAACTTCTTAGCCAGGTGGTACCTATTTGCCTCCAGATAGAGCACTTACTAAGTGCAGAGGTCAATAATCTACCTTGTTTCCACCTTCATTGTACTGGGGTGTATTGGTTGTTCATCAACTATGGGTACTTTGAAGCAACACACAGAGTTTATCTTTCCTATACCCAGGCCAATTTTACAAAGAGGAGTAAAGAGAGGCACTTATTGTCTCTAATATTTTTAGGGCTAAAAACTTCAATTGTCTCTAAGAACTTTAAGGCTAAGGCCTTAATCTCCTTTACATCCATATTATAGGTTAAACATTAGAACAAAGGGCAGAGAGAAAGGGGAGCTCTGCAGTGTAACAGCCACTGGCCCTCCTTGCCTGACTGCCTGTGTGGCAACCAGACTCTGACTGCTTTTAACATTTTAGAAATTAATACTGGAGTAATTTTTCAATACTAGCACACTACTATCCTTTTTTAACTTTCTGACATCCATCAGGCCAAAGGGACTGGGAACTGAGAAAGTCAGTCAAGCTACTTCCATGCTCAGAGGGATCAGAGTGAGGTCCCAGCCTTGAGGGTGTGAAGAAATTACTTGTTGGGGTTACAGTAGGCAATGTTTGAAGTGTTCAGGGCTGTCCAAGGGGCTCCAGCAGATGTTCATCTGGGGTATTATTTGGAACATCATCTGGAGCTTGATGACTTCAGCTCTGTTGAACACAAACTTAATAGTAACAAAGCCAAAACTTTAATGGTGTGAGATGGAGCCATGGGTTCATGTTATAAGCTAGTTGAGAAAAAGTAGCCAGAACTATACTTTTGTAATCTTAAGTAATTTTTATTATTACAAAGGTAGCTAGAAAGGACAGAATAATAAAGCACTACATCAGAGGGATATAGTGGAGTGCCTTGGTTAAGGGGATTGATCTTGGCCCTTCTTAGTCCTTCAATTATTCAGCATAGAAAATGGGTCTTTTCCCAATCATACCTTATATAGTTATGGTCCCACAAGGGATCACCTGATGGAACAGCCTATCCTCCCATTGCAGTCATTCATTCTACTCTCACAGAGCTGTTGAGAATTCTAATAATCATTACCCACTGCTCTAACCCTCTTATATATTTGGTCTCTCTCTAGTGATGTCAGTGTCTCATCTAAGATCAACTTGACATCCCTCCAGGTTAGGTCATATAAAGAACTGGGTAACCTGAATGCCAGCACATATTGGTCAAGGTCAGTGGTATAACTACCAAGATCCCTATTAATTTATTTAAGCTCAACTAGTGAAAACGGTTATGGACAGATTGGACTCCAAACTCTTCCCCCCTCCACTGGTCAGGGGAAATATTCCTTTTAGTCTCCTTGGAACTGGTCCTGGCTGTAGTTTCTCAGTTTGAGGTGTCTCTTGTATCCCGTTGTCAGAGGGGGCCATATCATGTTATGGAAGGGGTCTATTTAGGTGCTGTTCCTCAGATGCTAATGGGAGCTTTACTGGTTGCTGCTCTAGCTCCTGCAGGGTGGTCATCCTGCTTTTCTGTGGTCACCTGATATTTGGGTTTGTCCTCCACTGCTGCTACTAAGATTGCCTCAGGCTTGCAATCTTTTTTTTTTTTTTTTTTTTTTTTTGTGGTACTGGGGTTCCTGGAAGCCCTTCTACCTCCAGGCTACACTCCCAGACCTATTTTTACATTTTTAATTGGAAACAGGTTCTCCTAAGCCAGCGCGCGCGGCTAGCTTCGAACCTGCGCGATCCTCCTGTCTCTGCCTCCCAAGCGCGGGGATTACAAGCATGCGCCACCACGCCCGGCCCAGGCTTGCAATCTTTGAATAAGTCTGGATAGCTTCGAAGATAATAATAATAATAATAATAATAATAATAATAATAATAACTGAATATATGGCCTCTCATTGTTTTTGCCTGCCCCCCTGTAGAACAAGTCTAAGTGAAAGATAGTATTAAAGTTTAAGCTTCCCTGTTGTGGCCAGGCTTTCTCATCCCTCAGAGAGTACTGTGGCCAGACCTGAGTACAGAAGAAAATGATAACTAATTTCTTTAAGATCTGGGGGTCAAACTTATTCTAGTGTTTGAAGATATTCCTGGAATCTCATCTAAGAGAGAGAATTTGGGTTTTAGTGGTCTGTGCAGGGAAGATGGCTCTCCTCCTTAGCATATCCCAGCCTGCACCCAGTGAAGTGAAGTGAAGCTGGGGCCAAGTCCGGCTAAGCACCTGGTGTGAGCTTTGTGATGGTGGCTCCTCATGGAGGAGGTTGGGCCTCTTAAGAGCATGGGCCTGACCTGCCTCCAGACCCTACTTCTGTTGGTTCCCCCCCCTTTCTGGATGGGGTCCTCTGTGTTTTCTCCTAAGGCTTAGAAATTTTTGGTGCCATTATTTAATAAAACATGCTATTTCCCAAATATTGTCATCAGACACAGACAGATTATAGCTAGCAAAGCTAGAATCTCAAGGGTGGGAGGTTCCTGTTATTATGCCTCAGAAAGTTGCATTAGCTAGATGGGGATAGAAACCTAAAACTGCCAATAAATCAGAGATAACCACCCATGAATGTTCTTCTTTCCTAAATTCTGCCCAGGCTGCCATTAACAGCATATACTATGTTAGGTGACAGAAGAGAGGAGCCCAGGACACAGATGACATTAGTCTCTGCAGGAGTGAATTAATTAATTAAGTTAATCTGGTGGCAATAGGACCCCAAGGATCTCAGGCTGCTGAAGTTGTACTCTGAGTGGTCTGCACTTGTAGTTCTCCTAAGCAGAAGCAGTGGTGGCAAGTGTTTGTAGAGCCACACATCCCCTTCCAGGAACCCTCTGAATGCAAGGTGGCCATGGGTGTGGAACAAAGGCACTGAAGCAGCCACTTCCCCTCTACCCAGCTCACAATGGCTCTGGAGCTGGCTCAGCTTGCTGGCTGCCACTGCAATGGTTAATAGCAATCCTCGCAGGGCTCGGTCCTGGGCAGGACCACTCGTCAGCATGTCTTCCCCCACCCAGCTCAGTACCTGTCACAGCTGCTGCTACAGTGGTGGTGGGAGAAACACGCTGATGTACTGACCTTTAAGGAGCAGTGGCATGAAAGAACCTACCATCGAGATGACGTGGAACTCACTTTTGGAGACACAGTGGTGCAAAAGCTGCTTTACAACTGTAGCTGAAGCTGCTGCTGCCCAATGAATCTCCAGAGCAAAGGTCCCGTGAAAATCATTACTTAAAATTTATTATTGAGCCACTTGTCCCATCTGGGTTGCCAACATTACAATTGTAGTGGTGCTATGGGTGCATTTTCCTCTATTCAACTAGTATTTGTTGAATAGGAAAATTAAAACCAATAGACAGCTTGGTGCAGGTTTCAGTATTTATTGCAAAATGAATAGAAAATAGAAATGGAAAAGAAGAAACAGCAGTATGCAGGCATGTTGGAGAGCACAAAAATAGAATTCTCCATATATAGATTTTTTTTTTCCGGTGATACTGGGGTTCCTGGAAACCCTTCTACCTCCAGGCTATACTCCCAGACCTATTTTATACTTTTTTATTTGGAAACAGGGTCTCTTAAGCCAGAGTGTCTGGCTTTGAACCTGCGTGATCCTCCTGTCTCTGCCTCCCAAGAGCGGGGATTACAAGCGCGTGCCACCACGCCCAGCCATATTATAGATTTTTTTTTTTTTTTGGTGGTACTGGGGTTCCTGAAAGCCCTTCTACCTCCGGGCTACACTCCCAGACCTCTTTTTACATTTTATATTTGGAAACAGGGTCTCCTAAGCCAGCGCGTGCGGCTGGCTTCGAACCTGCGCGATCCTCCTGTCTGCGCCTCCCAAGCGCGGGGATTACAAGCGTGCGCCACCACGCCCGGCCATATTATAGATTTTTAATCTGAAGATTTTAGACGGTGAGGAAGGGAATCTGGATACAAACCTATCTAGAAATAAGAAAAATCTGAAAGAGAACAAGTTCAAAGGAAATTAAAAACTCAGAATTCTAATTCCCAGACCAACTAATGTTAAATCAGGCAAATATTATCAAAGTAACTATATAACTGGCAAAAGAGTATGAGCTAAAGATATCATCAGCTGTTTATTCACTAAAATCACAAATGTTTCTGTGACATTTTTGTGGTGGGAGGAGTGTTACTAAATAGCATCTTCATCTAGCTTGTGTGCATCCAAGTAGGAAAACAAATAGTAGTTAACTGGAAACTTCTTCCACCTGAACTAACCTCTGGTTAATACTGTTGGGATTTATACATTTAAGAAATTGTAGAATTGTGCACAGAGAAGAGATGAAAAGACTGATATTGATGGAAGGAAAAATTAAATATGTAAGTAATAAGATAAATATAAATGCTTTCTAGCTCAGCAGAGCTCTAGACTCTGTCACTAGCCAAATACAATCAGAGAATATGTTGTGCACAGTGGTATTACCTAAGTTTATGCACCAGTGCATATGATTTGCACATGATCTTGTTATCCCTGTTTGGCCTGTAGATTTCTCAAGTGCTAAAAAGCTACCAGAAGAAAGAAAAAATGGTGCAAATGCTTTGAATGAAAGTTTGGCAGTTTTTCACTAAACTAAATGGTTTCTTTACCATATTTATCTTCTTAGTATTCACACAAATGAATCAAAAATTTATGTCAACAGAAAATCCTGCACATAAATGCTGATAGCAGCTGTAATTGTCAAAATGTAGAGGCAACTAAGATGTCCTTTTGTCCTTTGGTAGATAAATAGATATAAATAAGTGTTGGCACATTCAGACAATAAAATATTACTCATCATTCAAAACAAATGAGATGTCAAACAAAGAAAAGACAGAGGAACCCTATATGCATATTACCGAGTGAAAGAGTCCCATCTGGAAAGACTACATACAATGATTACAACTATATAAATTCTGGAAAAAGCAAATGACAGAGACAAGTAAAAGAAGCAGTGACTGCCAGAGGTGTACAACAGAATTTTTAGGGAAGTAAAACTGAACCTGCTCCACATGATTACTATACTGGTGGACATGTGTTGTCATACATGTGTCAAAACCTGAGACTGAGCTGTTTGAGTAGAGTTTTATTTAGCTCATGGTTTTGGTGGCTGAGATGTCCAAGAGTACAGCACTGGCGCCGGTTTAAAGGATGTGCTTTCTATATTATAACACAGTGAAAAATGCCACATGGCAAGACAGAGCAAGCATGATAGTTCAGATCTTCTTTCCTGTTTTTATAAAGCCATTAATGCCATCACTGTGACCCCACCCTCATGACCTCATCCTATCTTAATTATCTCCTAAAGCCCCACTTCCAAATACTATTAACATATGACTCTGGGGATTAAGTTTTCAACTCATAAATCTGGCGGTCACACCCAAACCATAGCAACATTTAAATGTATGGATTGAGTTAATAGATTCCTTTCCACAGTATAAGTGCGCCTCTTCCAAACAGCTGAAGGCCTGAATAGAACCAAAGACTGATACCCGCCCCCCCCAAAAAAAAAATTCTGCCAGCAGATGGCCTTCAGACTCAAACTAAAACAGTAGATCTTTCCTGGTCTGCTGGCCTACCCTTAAGATTTCGGACTTACCTCCCTCCATAATTACATGAGTTAATTCCTTAAAATAAATATCTTTCTATATACATACACACCCTATCCTATTATCTCTGTATCTGGAAAACCTTGACTAATATAAATTCTGTATCAGTTCCCTTCATTGAAAACTAGAAACATATACCTATCTCATGTAGTGATGAGCAAAATAAATGGAGTAAATGATTAATATTATATATGGTAATATAAAGTAAACTTGTCAAAACCAAAATTCTTGGAAAAAAGAAAAGTTAATTAGAGTTAGTCAGACAGCATATAGACTTAGTCAGAAGGTTTCAAAACTTCATCTAAAAATAAAGCCTACAGAATGGGAGATCTTTACCAGATATTCCTCTGACAGAGGTCTAATATCTAGAATATACAAAGAACTTTAAAAACTTTACACTAGAAGAACAAATAACCCAATCAAGAATTGGGCAACTGAGTTGAATAGACATTTCACAAAAGAGAAGATACAAATGGCCAATATATACACTGAAAAATGTTCAACATAATTGCAATCAGGGAAATGCAAATCAAAACTACACTGAGATTTGATCTAGCCCCAATCAGAATGGCAATCATCAAGAAGTCAAACAATACATGTTGGTGAAGCTGTGGAGAAATAGGCACTCTTCTACATTTTTGGTGGGATTGAAAACTAGTCCAGCCACTATAGAGATTATTTAATAAAAAACTGGAAATGGATCCACCATATGACCATATCTCTACTGGTTATCTTTCCAAAGAGGTTGAAACCAGAGAACTACAGTAATATATACATACCCATGTTCATAGCAGCACAATTCACAATAGCCAAACTATAAAATCAACCTAGGTGTCCATCAACAGATTAATGGATTACAAAATTATGGGAAATACACACAATGGAATTCTACTCAGCAATAAAAAATAAAATTACATCATTTGCAAGAAAATAGAAGGACCTGGAGAACATTATGTTAAGTGAAATTAGCCAATCACAAAATAAAGGGCCATATATTTTCTTTAATATGTGCAGGAGAGGAGTAATTGGGATACAAGAGAGACTCCAAATGGTGAGGAGAAACCTCAGAGGAGCCAGGGAGGAGGTCTAAGGGTAGGTATGGAGAAAGACTTAGGTTCATTAATAGAAATACTACCACAGATTATGTATACATGTAAATATACACCAACATCAATCTGGGTACTCTGTATTGGGAAAGAGAAAAATGGTGAGGAAAGCACCAAGAGCATGTACATGTATGTCATTGTAAACATAATTTACATTATGATGTGAGACTATAATGCATCAATAAAAGCACAAAAAATTAAAATATAAAATTTAATTCATTGTTATTCTGCTACATGAAACACTATACCCCTAGATATCTGTCTGGTTCACCCCCTCATCGTATTTTGAGCAGAAAAAGCAGAACATAAAATAAGGCAAAGGAAACAGGAGAAAAAGCAGGAAACCAGCTACTTGTTGCTTCAACAATCCATGTGAGATATATTATGTTTGGCCAGGGCAGTGCAAGTGAGGGGGTAGAAAGTAGTCGGATTCTAGGGGTTTTTCATATTTTATATTTAGGAATAGTCAAAACGTAGGACCTAATTATCTTGAAACATTATGATTGAAGAGATTTTTCAGAAGATTTTTGGATATAGTGTTTACCATTATTTCTATGATTACTTATTGTTCTGCTTTTTTAATCAATTTTAATTATTTATATTTTTCATAGTTATTTTTTGAAATTAAGTATTTTAGCAGTTTCACATAACACAATCACTTTTATACCTTATGCATATGTTACATTATTTTTCTCAGTTTTTAAATAGTTGCATATTTCTTTTTTTTCTTTTTCTTTTTCTTTACTTTTTTTTGTTGTTGTTGTTAGTGCTGGGGGTGGAATCCAGAGGCTTTCTACCTCCAGGTTATACTCCCAGACCTATTTTATATTTTATTTGGAAACAGGGTCTCACTAAATTGCTGAGAGCCTCACTAAGTAGCTGAGGCTGGCTTCGAACCTGTGTGATCCTCCTGTCTCAGCGTCCCAAGAGCTGGGATTACAAGCCTGAGCCAGCACGCCTGGCTAAGTTGCCTAGTCTAAATAGTTGCATGTTTCTGTACTTATCAATGCAATTAACTTCTATCCTGGTTAATTGATAATGTGTAGGTATCTGATAACTGGATTTTCTTTTTATTTTTTTTCTTATTTTTACTATTTTCTTTCTTTCTTTCTTTTGTTCTTTCTCTTTCTTTCTTTCCTTCTTTCTTTCTTTCCTTCTTTCTTTTTTCCTTCTTTCTGTGTACTGAGTATAAAACCTACAGTATCATGCATGCTAGGAAAGCACTCTGCCACTAGTCTTGGGCTTTTTTTTCTTTTTTTCTTTTTCTTTTTCTTTTTTTTCTTTTTTTTTTTTTTTGGTGGTGGTAATAGTAATAGGAATGGAACCTTCTATCTCTGGGCTACACTCCCAGACCTATTTTATATTTTGTTTGGAAACAAGGTCTCTTAAGCCAGCAAGGCTGGCTTCGAACCTGCACAATTCTGTCTCTGCCTCCCAAGCGCTAGGATTACAAGCGTGCGCCACCACGCCCGGCTTGGGCTTTCTTTTTAAAACCATTAGAAAATTTTTTGTCTTTTATTGTATCTGTTGAAACAATTCGCATATGTTGGCACAATAAAATTGTATTTCTCTAATATAATTTTCATCATCTTTTTTCTATAATTTGATCCTTATGTTTTCTTGCTAATTATTTAGTTATCTGTATTTTTTTCTCCAAACACACATTCACTGCCAGAGCAATTGGGACCTTAGTAAATAAATCTCAGTAAATAAATCTCTTCCCTTAAGGGAGGTTTGCTATATCATATTCATAATGGTTCAATAACTCTGTTCTAAAGAGATATAGTTTGTTTTATTTAAAGCATTTAAAAGCAAAAACAAGATTTTTATTCCAATATTTAATTGAAGTCCACAACATTTAGACTCCTTCTTCTAGTGAAACCCTGTTTTTGACAGAGTTGTGGTTTATGTTCTTAAAAGAAACCCTTAGTATATTAATGGTTAATACCCTTAGGTATTAAGAAGAGCATTCACCCTGGGAATTCATACCATGGGTTCTAAAGCCCTAACAATGCACACTATCAATATATTTTTCAAAAATATAACTGCTTTAATCATCTCATATCTTCAAGTCAATACATAAAGTATTGTGTCTGACTTTATGAAGATTATAATGAAATTTCTTAAATTTTATCATTTTTGCTATCATCATGCTATTAGAAAAAGTTCTGACACATTCATAAAACTGAGCAAGAATCATCTCTAAGTAGAGATTTTTATTCTTTCTTTGCTAAATTCATATCTTAAAATGCAACTCAAGGTCTTATTATTGGTCAAGAACTCCTTTAAGTTAAAAAGATAAGTATAAAAGGCATGACACTGGAAAAAAACAAATCAACTCATATCACACTCAAATTGCACTTAGTCATAACTTAACAGAATGTACTTAATAGCAAAAGAAAACAAACAAAAGCTGTCGTTTCTCTGGATTTTGTCTCTACAAGCCAAAAACAAGATAGATTGCATTATCAATCATTCCCACTACACTTCTAAATGAGCAGGACTACAAAGAGTATCTTAATAATAATCACAATGAAACAAGATATCAAAGAACTGTCAGGAAACCAAGACTACTCTTTGTGACAAGGAATCTATTCAGGATGTTCACAATAGCCCAAATAGTGCTGCTAGTGAAGTCTCTCTGGGCATATAAGACAAACCCATATTTGAAAAAAAAAATATATATATATATCTGGTCCTTCTAGGATTAAAGGTGCCCAATGTAGTAAACTAGCTATTGACCAATTGATCTCCTTGAGGAATAGTATCCAGTAAGTGCAGAATTTGCCTCTATTGATGACAGGTTACACATTCTATGAAGGCATTAGTTAGATTATGGTTAGTAAGTCTGCCTCCATCTCTCCCACTATGACCCTGTCAATTATGTTACCATCATGCCAGCACTGGGTGATAATGCTCTTATGTAACCAGTTATACCAGGGACCAATTAGCCTAGAGGGTCTATAGGATGCTAGATTTTCATTTTAAAACTTGGATAATCCCAAGCAAAGTGGGACATTTTGATTCCCTACCAATGACCCTCTCTTCATCACCTCTGATGATCTTGATTAATGATTTATTATCTGTATCTTCTCAAAGAATATAATTTTCTAGTGAAAATTAGAAATAATTTTAATATTATTTGGCTTTAAATAATATACAATTTTAACATGCCCACTTTTCTGAGCCACTTTTCTGAGTCTGTAATACTGGCATTTCAGCCTTGCTCAATATGGTCCATCATGTTTTCTAGACTTCTAGGAGTCATTCCCACAACAAGTTATACCAGCTATTTATGCTGTGGCATAACATGGATAATTGGCTGTATGTCCAGAAAAGTACATGCACTTAGCTCCTGAAAAATACAACTATTGCCTTGTGGAGAAAAGCCCTCGGTGGTCTTTTCAGAGTGATAGCTATTAAGAGAAACAATAGAGCCACTTCTACAAGGTCAGAAAGTTCAAAAGAAGCCTGCAGAGTCAAAACCTTTAAGACATCAAGTACACATCACTTGTGTCAGGTCTCAGGTCTTCCAACTGGAGCCCTGATTTTGTAATAACAAACCTATATCAGTTGGGCATTCAAGCATCATTGCAGGACATCCACTCTGTCTAGTATGTGATTTGTAAATTACTCTTCTTGCTCACCCACTATATATATAAGATGAGGGCATCTCAATGATATACCCAAAAGAATCTGGATCTCATGCTCAGCTTTTTCTATTGTGTTAACTAGCCTCAATTTTTCATTATCTACCTGCATGTTTGAGGCAATTCATGTAACTCTAATCCCCATGTGCTTATCAGCCCATACCTTTCAAACACATGAATCATCACTCTGGGCTATGCATTCACCTCTACCACCATGCCAACTCAGAACACTACTGGTTTTAGCCAGGCATGGTAGAGCACACTTGTAATCCCCGTGCTTAGGAGGCTGAGAAAGGAGGATCACACAGGTTCAAAGCCAGCCTCAGCTACTTAGTGAGGCTCTCAGCAACTTATTGAGACCCTATTTCTAAATAAAATATAAAATAGGTCTGGGAGTATAGCCCTTAGATCTCCTTCCTGGATCCACTGAAGTTTCTCTTCCATTATCTGGAGTCTCTTTTATATCCCAATTACTCCCTATCCTGCACTTATCATAAAAATTATAAAACACTAAAGAAAAAATTGAAGACCTTGGAAGATAGGAAGATCTCACTTTCTCTTAAATAGGCAGAATAAATATCATCAAAATTGCCATTAGTATGAATATAGCATGGTTAATCTGGACACTCATTGTTGGGAGGGGGAAAGGGGAATGGGAAGGGGGATTTTGTTTATGTACTTCCAGTGTTTTAAAGAGGCTCCATCCTCCCCTATTCCATACCCTCTGATTGGTCACCTTAGTTGCTTCACTATAGGGCCCTTTCTATAGCTTGACCTCTTCCTGTTGCCCCTTTCCTCCTAGTTTTTTACCGATTAGGGGAAGCATCTGATTTTTATTTTGTGCAATATTTCTCTGTGCATGCTACGTTGCAAGTACTGATCCCACTCTCGACGGGCCCAGTAGTGGCCTGGCTACCCAGTGGACTGATCCAGACCTTGCTGGCTCAAGCAGCGGCCTTGCCTCATGGGAGGCCCCGATTCTGGTCTCGCTGGCCCCGACACCAGCCTAACCCCTCAGCTGGCTCCGATCCTGGTCTCGGAGGCCCCAGTAGTGGCCTTGCCTCAAGGCAGGCTCCGATGCCAGCCGTTGGCCCCGGCATCGGCCTTACCCCTTGGCAGGCTCCAATCCGGCCTTGGAGGCCTCAGTAGTGGCCTTGCCTCACAGAAGGCTCCAATGCCGGCTGCTGGTCCTGGCTCCAGCCTAACCCCTTGGCAGGCTCCGATCCCGGCCTCGGAGGGCCCAACACCAGCCTAGCCTCAAGGCAGGTTCCGATCCAGGCCTCGCTGGCCCCAGCACCGACCTAACCCCTCGGCAGACTCCAATCCCAGCATTGGAGGCCCCAATAGCAGCCTTGCCACCTATCAGGCTCCGATGCCGGCCTCGGAGGCTCCAGCACCGGCCTTGCCTCATGGCAGGCTATAACCCCAGCTTTGCTGTGTCCGTCACCGGCCTCACCCCTTGGCAGGCTCCAATCCAAGCACCCTCTTCGCCCAACCAATTGTCCCATGTTCTCGAGGGTGCGTGGTGGTAACATTCTGCCTCTGGGGTTATTATTTCAAAGGTTCCAGGTGTAATGCATCAGATCTCTGCCTCCCCTGAGTACTGGCCACTGCCATTGCCACTGCCTCCACCATTTCAAATCCTTCCCAAGCTTCTTTTCCACTCTGAATGTTGTCCAGTGTTCCTAAGCATGCGTGATGGTAACATTCTACATTTGGTGTAATTTCTCCAAAAAAATAAGGTTGGTAAGATCCGATTTCTGCTTCTCCTGAATACAAGTCTCCACTGCCATCACGGAGACCACTTTCAACACCGACTTTCTCCTTGGTCTCCGCTAAACTCTCTTCTTACAGGTGATGTCCAAGATTCTTAACAATATAGAGAAACAGTAGTCCTCCTTCATGGGGAATTTTTCCATAAGTTCCAGAGCATTTGGATAAGTTTTGTCTGCATCTCCAGTGTCCTGGTATCCGCCACAGCTTTCTTAACCCCTCTCCGATATTTTTCCTTTTCCTTTTTCTTTTTATTTTCCTTTTTTTTTTTTTTTATAAGAGAAGACAGTATATGTGGTTTGAGGAGGTAGTGGGATCAGGCACTCAGTAGCACTGTGACTAGGTCGGTTTCCCCGTGGGTCCAGTGTGCTCCACACTACTCCGCCTGGGGCCCAGAGTCCTGCGACCTGGGCCCCAGCTGTTCCGGGGTCTAGCGTGCCCCGCCCGACTCCTGCCCGGGACCCAGGGTCTTACTGGGCCTGGTTTCTCCAGGGGTCTGGCGTGCTACACGCGGTCCGGCCCAGGGCTTATTTAATTTTTTATTGATGCATTGTAGTCATACATTTTAATTGAGTACAAGATGGTGGAAGTATACATGCACACATCATCCAATTAGCCCTTACCCAATTCCTACCCCATTACCTCCCTTTCCCTCCTTCTCATGTTTGGCTTAGTGATTGACTTTGATATGTTTGTTAATGTACATAATGAACATTAGAAAATTTCCCTCTTCGCCATCCCCTCAGTTAGGTCAACTTATTTGCTCAACTATAGTATCTCCTTCATCATCTAGAGTTCCTCCTATGACCCATTTTCTCCCTAGATTTGCATCTTAGGGAGAGTATCCAATTTCTTATTTTTTGTGACTGATTAGCTCATTTAGCATAATGTCCTCCAGTTCCATCCATTTCCCAGTAAATGATGTCATTGTGTTTTCCTTTATGGCTGAGTAAATTCCATTATGTACATATCCCATAGTTTTGTATCAATTCATCTGTTGATGGACATCTTGGCTGCTTCTGTAGTTTGGCAATTGTGAATTGTGCAGCTATGAACATAGATATGCATGCATTAGTTTGGTAGTGTGGTTTCCATTCTTTTGGGTAGACACCCAGAAGTGATATTGATGGATCAAATAGTAAGTTCGTTCCCCTTCTTCTAAGTATTCTCCATATAGTTTTCTAAAGTGTTTGCACTAATTTGCAGTCCCACCAACAATGTATGAGAGTTTCCTCTTCACATTCTCACCAGCATTTGTTGTTTTTCTTTGTGTTTTGAATGATTGCCATTCTAGTTGGAGTTAGGTGAAATCTCAGAGTAGTTTTGATTTCTATCTCTTTGATTTTTAATGGTGTTGAGCATTTTTTCATGCATTTATTGGCCATTTAAATTTCTTCTTTCATGAAGTGTCTATTTAGTTCACTTGCCCATTTTTTGATTGGGTTATTTGTTTCTTAGTGCTGAGTCTCTTGAGTTCTCTGTTTAGTCTAGATATTAGTCTTCGATTGAAAGAGTAGGTTGCAAAAATCTTCTCTCATTCTTTTGGCTCTAGGTTTAGGTTCTTGATAGTTTCCTTTGCTGTACAGAAGCTCTTGAGTTTAATGTAATCCAATGTATTGATCTGCATTTTAGTTTCTTGTGCATTTGAGGTCTTGTTGAGAAAGTTTTTAACCTATGCCTATGTGTTGCAGTGTTGGACCTATGCCCTTTTAAAGGAGAATCAGGGTCTCTAATTTCAAAGTCTTTGATCCATTTTGAATTGACTCTTGTGCAGGATGAGAAAGTGGGGCTTATTTCCCTTCTACTGCATATGGTTAACCAGTTTTGCCAACACCATTTATTGAACAGGCTATCTTTTTTTCCAGTGGTTTTTTTTTGGCCTCTTTGTCAAAAATAAATTGGCTATAAGTGTGGGGATTTGTTTCTGAGTCTTCTACTCTGCTTCATTGGTCTGTGTATCTGTTTCTGTGCCAGTACCATGCTGTTTTTATTACTATGGCTTTGTAGTAGAGTATAAAGCCAGGTATTGTGATTCCTCTTGCATGGTTTTTGTTGCTGAGAACTACTTTGGCTAATCTGGGTTTTTTGTTGTTCCAAATGAATTTAAGGACTGATTTTTCTAGTTCTGCAAGAAATGACCTTGTTAATTTAATGGGTAGTGCTTTGAATTTGTAGATCACTTTTGGAAGTATGGACATTTTGATGATATTTATTCTGCCTATCCATGAATATGGAAGCTCTTTCCATCTTCTGAGGTCTCCTTTGATTCTTTTTTCAATGTTTTATAATTTTCTTTGTAGAGGTCTTTCACCTCCTTGGTTAACTATGTTCCTAAGTATTTTATTTATTGTGGCAAATCCTGAGTGGAAGTATTTACTGGATTTCTTTTTCAGTGGATTAATGGTTGGCATACAGAAAAGCTTTTGATTTTTTAAGATTGATTTTTTATGCAGACACTGTTGAATTTATTGACCAGTTCTATAAGCCTTTTGGTTGAGTTTGTTGTATTTTCTTAGTATCATGTCATCTGCAGACAGTGAAAGTTTGAATTCTTCTTTACCTACTTGCACTCTGTTGGTTTCCTTTTCTTGCCTTATTGCTCTGGCTAGAGTCTCAAGTACTATATTGAAGAGAAGTGGTGATAATGGACATCCTTATCTTGTTCTTGTTTTTAGAGGGAATTCTCACAGTTTTTCCCCACTTAATATGATGTTGGCTGTGGACCTATTGTAGATTACCTTTTTGATGTTGAGGTATGTTCCTTCTATTCTAATTCTCTGCAGTGCTTTTAGCATAAATAGATGTTGGGTTTTGTCAAATGTTGCTTCAGTGTCTATTGAAATGATCATGTGATTTTTGTCTTTGGTTCTGTTTATGTGATGAATTACATGGATTGATTTTTAGTAATGTGGAATCAGCCTTGCATTCTTGGGATGAACCCTACCTGATCATAGTGTATAATTTCCTTGATGTGGTTTTGAATGCATGTTACTAGTATTTTGTTTAGCAGTTTTGCATCCAAGTTCATCAAAGGAAGAGGCCTGTAGTTTTCCTTCCTTGAGCTGTCTTTATTTTGTTTTGGTATTAATGTGATATTGGCTTCATGATTGTATTTGGGAGAGTCCTGTTTCTTTCTATTTCATGAAATAGATTGAGGAGTATCAGGATGAGCTCTTCTATAAAGGTTTTATAAAATTCACTTGGGAAACCATCTGGTCCTGGGCTTTTCTTTGATGGCAGGTATTTATTGCTGTTTCAATCCTTTTGATTGCTATTGGTTGATTTAAATTTTCTATATCTTCTTGACACTATTTAGGCAGGTTGTATTTATCTAGAAAGTTGTCAATTTATTCTAGATTTTTCATTTTGTTGGAGTCTTGATTTTCAAACTAGTTCCTGATAATCCTCTGTATTTCTACACTGTCAGTGGTAATATCTCCTTTTCATCTCTTATCTTTATAATCTGGATTGATTCTCTCTTTTTTTTCATTAATTTGGGTACTGGTTTTTTTATCTTGTTAATTTTTTGAGAAAAAAACTTTTGGTTTTGCTCTCTGTATTGTTTTTTATTCTCTACTTCATTGATTTATGATTTTAATAATTTTCTGCCATTTACTGCCTTTGGGCTTAGACTTTTCCTGTTTTTCTAGGGTTTTGAGGTGTGTCATTAGGTTATTTATTTGATTTATTTGATTATTGATTTTCTGTTCTTCTTAAGTAGGCACTCCGTGCTATAAATTTTCCTCTTAATGCTGCCTTCGAAGTGTCCTGGAGGTCTTGATATGTTGTATCTCTATTTTCATTTGTTTCTAGAAATTTTTTATTTAACCCTTTATGTCTTCTATGACCCATTCTTCTTTCAGCAGTGTGGTGTTCAGTATCCACATGTTTATGTGGTTTCTCTGGGTTTCTTATAGTTGATTTCTAGTTTCGTTCCATTATAATATGAAAAGACACAAGGAAGTATGTCACATTTTTTGAATTTGCTAGTGCTCACTTTTTGTCCCAGAATGTGATCTATTTTGGAGAAGGTTCCATGAGTAGCTGAGAAAAATGTGAACTCTGCTGTAGTGGGGTGGAATATTCTATATGTGTCTAATAAGTCCATTTGGTTGATGGTGTTCTTTAGGTCTGAGGCATCTTTACTGACCTTTTGTCTGGAAGATTGGTCTAACATTATGGGAGGGATACTGAAGTCTCCAAGTATTATTGTATTAGGACTTATGTGTGACTTAATATTAAAAATAGTTTGTTTTATAAAAGTAGCTTTACCTATGTTGGGGCATAAATGTTGATTATTGTTATTTCCTCTTGCTGTATCTTTCCTTAAACCAGTAGAAAATGACCTGCTTTGTCTTTTCCAATAAGCTTGGACTTGAATTCTAACTTGTCTGATGTCATAGTTGCTACTCTTGCTTGTCTTTGAGTTCTATTGACATGGATTAACTTGCTCCAGCCCTTTACCTTTAGTTTGTGACTATCTTTAACTTATAAGTCTGTTTCTTGCAGGCAGCAGATAAATGGATTCTGGTTTATAATCAATTTTGCCACCTTATGTGTTTTTATTGGGGAATTGAGGCCATTTATATTCAGAGTGAATATTGAGAGGTGGTTTTTAGTTGTTAACATATTGAGACTTAACTTCTGAATGAAGTAGTGTTTATTCTTCTTTGCTTAGTTGTCTACTGGATAGAAATTATTGTTTCTCTGTACTGTATATTACTTATTTCTTCTTTGAAATTAATCTCTTTGAGTATTTTCTCTAGTGCTTATTTGGAAGACATAAATTTCTTTAGCTTCTGTTTGTTGTGGAAGATTTTTATTTTCTCATCTAATTGGAGAGATAGTTTTGCTGAGTAGAAAATTTGGAGCTGTAAATTGTTTTCTGTCAGAGTTTGGAATATTACTCCAAGCTCTTCTGGCTTGCATGACTTGGTTTGGGAAGTCTGGAGTGATTCTAATTGGTTTGTTTCAGAATGTCACTTGGTCTTTTGTTTTTGTTGTCTTTAAGATTCTCTCCTTGGCTTTTATATTGGTCAGTTTGACTATTCTGTGGCATGGTGAACTTTTTCTCTGCTCTTGTCTAAAGGGGGTTCTTTAAGTTTCCTGTCCCTGTGTATCAACCTCTTGCTCTATGTTTGAGAAATTTTTTGATATTTTTTGGAGAAGATTACTGATCCCTTTTGTTTCACCTTCTATTCCCTCTTCTATGCCAATTATTCTTAGGTTAACTCTTTTAAAATTGACCCATATTTTTTAATGTCCAATTAATGCTGTTGAATTGCTTTTTCTAAGTTACATACTCTTTGTTCATTTTTGAAGTGATCATCTTCTAGGAGTAAGATTCTGTTCTCCATGTGGTCCAACCAATTGCTTACAGTGTAAATTTATGCCTTTACTTTAATGATTGCATCCTTTATTTCTTTCATACTCTTTCTCTAAATTCTTTTTGGAAGTCCTATATTATTTCTACAACTGCATTTCTCATTTGACCTTCTGGAGATCTCTGCAATTCTCTGTTGTCAGGTTCTGTTATTGTGCTGTTGTGGGAACTCATTGCTGCCTTTTTATTCCTCCTTCTCATGATTTCATAAGTTTGTATCTGTTGCTTTTGGTAAATCTCTCAGTCTCTAGGTGTCAGCTGGTATATCCAAGGGTAAGTTGTATTGTACTCAACAGTGAAGGCTGAGTGAGGAGGGAAGTGAGGTTGTAAATGCAAGAACAGGGTAAAGCCACAGATGGAATCAAATAGAATGAGAGTATGATTTTGGTAAGGAAATATATAGTACAGATTAGAGATATTGAATATATACCAGTATTCTAGTAAACATTATAGAGTTTTTGTATAGTGATATGAAGCAGATTTACTACAAGACAAAGAAAAGAGAGATAAAAAAGAAAAAAGAAAAGGGGATAAAGAGAAGAGAGTATCTATGTACAAGAAAAGAAGCTTGAGAGAGGTGTTGGGAGTAGAGCAAACAAACAAGCATACACACTCACACCAAAAAAAAAAAAAAAACACCAAGAAACAGAGAAACAAAACAACAAGAAAATAATGCAACCCTACAAATATATGAATATTCCACAAATAGAATCAAATAGAATGAGAGTATGATTTTGGTAAGGAAATATATAGTAGAGATTGGAGATAGTGCATATGTAGCAGTAGTCTAGTAACCATTGTAGAGTTTTTAGTATAGTGATATGAAGTGGATTTACTACAAGATGAAGAAGAGAAAAGAGAGAAAAAAGAAGAAAAAAGAAAAAAGAAAAGGGGATAAAAAGAAGAGAGTATCTATGTACAAGTAAAGAAGCTTGAGAGAAGGGTTGGGAATAGAGCAAACAAACAAGCATACACACTCACACCAAAAAAAAACCACAAGAAACAAAACAATAAAACAACAACAATAAGAAAATAATGCGACCCTACAAATTTATGAATATTCAGCAGACTGGGCCTCTGCAGTCTCTCTCTGTGTAGATACCAAGTGTCACCGGCACTTTTCCTACTAGAAGCCTGGTTCTCTGAGTCTTTCTCAGTCTATGCAGATGGTTGCTATCAATGGGGCTGGATCTAGTGTTAAGTGCAGGTTACCCTCCATGCTTTCCACAGATGTGGAGTCTTGGTCTCTTCCTACCGGCATAGGTGATGGGTGCCTCTGAGAACAAACTCAATGTAAGAGTCTTTTTTCTGCACAGCCAGGGCTGGGTTGGTCTGACTTCTCCCCATTCACCATGATTGGGTGGTCTGTGATAATCCTGGATATCCTACTAGTTGCAACTACCATAGGTCTCCCTCCATGCTTTCCATTGATGCAGAGCCTGTCTGTCTGAACCTTTGCTATGTCCAACAGCAGACTCCATCCTCACCTTCACCAGGTTGAATCACAAAGTCTCAGACCCAGGGAGTTTATCACGCTGTGGGTGCCACCCTGGGCATTCTTCCACAGGGACAGCAGCTTCACTTACGGTGTTGAGCACCACTCTGGATGTCTGGAGGGTGTGGTGACCTTGGCCACCACTGTTGCCAATTGTAGCTAGTACTTGTACAGGAGGAACTGATGATTTACAATCCTGTTAATATGCAGCTGCCTACTGCAAGTCCTTGGTTGTTTTCCTCTTTGTCTCTGGAGTTGGGTTCAGTGATGCAAGGTGGTACTGCCACATGGCCTGTGGCCACAAGGCAGGTGGGTTTTTTTCTGCTCTCTGATCACTTTTTTCCTTCCAGCTTTTACTTATCGTGTTCTTGTTATAGTTATGATATTTCCTGGCTTTTGTAAGAATAATGTTGTTTGTTTGTTTGTTTGTTTGTTTGTTTGCAATACTGGGGATGGAACCCAGGGGCCTTCCAAATTCTGAGCTACACCCCTTGTCCTATTTTTTAGTCTTTTTTATTTTTCTTTGAAACAGGGTCTCACTGAGTTGTGAAGGCCCTGGCTAAGTAGCTAAGGCTGTCCATGAACCACGATCCTCTGCTCTCCACCTCCTGAATGCTGGGATTACAAGCATGCGCCAGCACACCTGGTGATAAGAATGTATTTGTTTTGTTTTGTTTTGTTTTTGGTAGTACTGGAAATGGAACCCTTCTACCTCCAGGCTATACTCCCAGACCTATTTTTATATTTTTTATTTGGAAACAGGGTCTCTTAAGCCAGCGAGGCTGGCTTCGAACCTGTGTGATCCTCCTATCTCCGCCTCCCAAGCGTGGGGATTACAAGCGTGCGCCACCACACCTGGCCAAGAATGCTGTTTTTAAGGCAAAGGAAATCAGGTGTCAGCAGAACTGGAATGTGCTGTGTCCCTTGGTTGCCATCTTCCCATAAGTCCTAAATACTTATAATTACATAATACTTTACAGTTCTCAAATTATGGGGGCCTCCATTATCCCTATTTTTCTATCTTTACAATAACTGTGAGGGAGTTTCTAACTAATTCATCACCACTCATAGCCGTATGACTGTTCTGCTCAGGAGTTGGTGACTAAATACACTCCAGAATCAAAGAAAACACCACTGGTCCACACCTACTTAGATCATCTGCTTTCTTATTGTTTTTATTTTATTTTACTTATATTGTTGTGACAGATTCCATTAAATGATTCATATTTCCTTTAAAACCTAGTCTTTTAATAGACATTACCCAAGAATCCAGAGTTTAGGAATCCGTGATTTGGAGATATTCTTTTTATCATGATCTCTCTTCCTCTCCCTTGGCAGGCATAACAACACTGAAACTGTTTGATATTGTTTAAATATCATGTCTAATCCCACTTAGATAAGGTTCTTGGCTGCTTAACTACATTTTTATGAAATGAACATACCTTAAGAGATGGCTTAGCATTGTAATATATTTTTAAATAGGGAAGTATTATTTTTATGTTTCATTTTTCAAAATGCAAGGTATGAGTTTTAAATGTAATTATTTAAAAATTTCTCTGTTTTAGGAATAGTAAATAGTTCTTAGGCTGCATGGTTTATTTCACCAGATGATAAGGAGAAACCTCAGGGGAGCCAGGGATATAAGGGTGGAAGTGGAGGAAGACTTAGGTTCATTAATAGAAATGCTATCATAGAGTATGCATATACATGTGAATATATACCAACATCAATATGGGTAATCTGTATTTGAAAGGAGGTAATTGGAGAGGGGAGGCACATGATTTACATTATGATGTGAGACTATAATGCACCAATAAAAGCACAAAAAGCATATTATACGCATGTATTAATGTCACAATAAAGCCTATTATTTTATACAATTAAATGTGCTAATAATCATAAAAAATGATCTCTACTCTTTTTGAAAGCCATTTCTGTTAGTCCTCCTTGGTCAGGTTACTTTGGTTTTAGGATTTTACAACTAGAGGGGGTAAAATCAAGTCTATAACAGGGGAAAAGAGGTTTTTCATATTTTTCATATGTAATTCTATATTCCTTATTCTTGCAATGTCTGCTCCTTAAAAGTAGAATATGTTAAGAACTATGCTGCCACTCCCTAAGGATCGGAAGATTAAGAGTCAACATCTTTTAACTCATTCCTATTATGAATAATTTCTTTGTTTCACAAACTGCAATTTCAGCCCCACCTCCCTTTCTATGTTGAGCTCATCACAGATGCAGGAAGTCACTTTCAGACCGAAATCAATTTTCCTCATGCTACTTTTCTGACTCATTCTTGGGTTCTGTTGTGAATAGTATTAGCAATATAGATCTGCACTAATTTATTAAGTTATTGGACAGTCAAACTATATATATTGACTAAACACCAACTTGGTAAAATGGCTTTTTCTGAGTACTACAGAAATGTAAAAATGTAGGAGAAAGAAACTTTCTCATTGGGAGAAAGTCCTGGAAACAAATAAGCAAACAACATAAGATAAAACTTCAAATCCTAGAAAAATTAATTCAATAAAAAAATATTTAAAGGCATTAAGATATTTAATTTTGGGTTCTGCATATTCTAAGTAAAAATTCAAAAATAGGACTAAAAAGAAAATTTATGTTCATAAGGCTGACATTAAAATGAATCATCTATAAGAAAAAAAGTAGAAAATGTTTAAATACTTTACATTAGAAAATAGTTTCAGCCGGGCGTGGTGGCGCACGCTTGTAATCCCCACGCTTGGGAGGCGGAGACAGGAGGATCGCGCAGGTTCGAAGCCAGCCGTGCTGGCGTAAGAGACCCTGTTTCAAAAATATAAAATAGGTCTGGGAGTGTAGCCCGGAGGAAGAAGGGCTTCCAGGAACCCCAGTACCACCAAAAAAAAAAAAAGAAAATGGTTTCAATATTTTATTATGAATTCATTCAGTATAGTATAATGATGCCATTAAAATTGTTAATTACAACACAACCAGTGTTAGAAATTATATCAAAACAAAAATTCTAAATATTCAGCTAATAGAAATAAAAATTAGTAATTGTGATATATTCATGAAATAACATTTATGAAAAGGGCATAACACAAAGTTGTATATTATGATAAAATATAACTATGAAAAATATTTGTACATATGAAAGTACTTGAAGTTAACATGCTAAATGAAAATGTTTTGTTTAGGTAATGCTCAAATTTTTTAAAATATCATTTTAAGCCAGGCATGGTGATGCATGCTTGTAATCCCAGCGCTTGGGAGGCTGAGACAGGAGGATGACACAGGTTCGAAGCCAGCCTCAGCTACTTAGTGAGGCTCTCAGCAACTTAGTGAGACGTTGTTTCCAAATAAAGTATAAAATAGGTCTGGGAGTATAGCCCGGAGGTAGAAAGCCTCTGGGTTCCACATCCAGTACCACCAAAGAAATTATTTTATTATTTCCACTGAAAAGGCCAACTATAGGTTATCAGGCAGTAGATACATAAATTTCTTGTGTGTGTATGTGGTGCTGGAAATTGAGACCAATTATAGGTTATTAGATAGGAAATACATAGTTCTCTTGTGTGTATATGTGGTACTAGAAATTGAATTCAGAGTCATTCTGTCTCTATAACTCTAGCCCTATTTTATTTTTTCTTATTTTTTTGAAACAGAGTCTTGCTAAGTTTCTGAGAGTCTTGCCAAGTTGTTGAGGCTGACCTTGAACCTGGGATCCTCCTGTCTCAGCCTCCCAAATACTGGGATTATATGCATCCACCACTATATCCAGTTACAGTCTAAAAATTTATTTGAGAAGGATAAAGAGGAACAACTTATTCTTGCGCCTGTTGTCTAGAATGCATATTATGTACAAACAAAAAATGGCTGAGTAATTAAACACTTCAAATTGAAGTCTTGGAGTAAATTCTCTAGTCATTAGCTATCCATGATCTATACAATAAAGTCATAGAGCTTTAGAGTTGAAATAGTCCTCTCAGACCCCGATTCCGCTTCCTATTTTCTCAGAGATACATGAGACCCAAGGAGGAACATTTTCCTTTTTAGGTTACACAACTAGTTAGTGGAAAGGCTAAGACAACAATCATCTTTAAACACTCAGTGAAATTCTATTACAAGTTCTAATTCCTAAGCATTCATTACTTCTTACAAAGTTATCTCATCATAACCTTTTAAATTTATCTCCTGTTCCTGACTATGAGAAATAGCCATAGATTTTTTTTACAAAATACCTGTCACCTGAAATCGTGTTTAATCTCAATTTACCAGAATAAATAAAATTCTTACTGATTTATGAAACTCCCTGTCTGTTTCTGATTATGCTCCACAAGTCACACTATTGATTCGAGTTGATTCCTTCAGACTTGTTTAACAAGTTAGGTTTTAATTACATGGGATTTCCTCCTCTGACTTCAGCTCATTCATAGAAACATATAACACATAAGAGACATTCATTTGAGTGGAAATCTCCAAGCAGTTGGGCAGGCAGAATAAAGGATCTCTTCATTATTCAGGATTAAAATGTTTAGGTAAGTTCTATTTTCCTTCTGTGGTTTTAGATGTTTTACTATTTCTTAGGGCATGCAAATATACAGAAGTTTAGGAAAATTTTGCTCTGTCCAGCAAACTTCTTGTGACTTCTCTTAAAAACATCACTGAAACTGTTCAACATTGTTTAATATGTTTAATCCTGTTTAGATAAGATGCTTGGCTGCTCAGCTAAATTTTTATGAAATGAACAACTTCAAGAGATGGCTTAGCAGTCTAATATATCTTTAAATAATACAGTATTTTTATTTATGTTTCATTTTTCAAAATGTGATACATATTTTTTAATTTTAATTTTTATTTTTGCAGTACTGGGGATGGAACCCAGGGGGCATTCTACCTCTGAGCTACACCCCCGCCATTTTTTTTTATTCTTTATTTTGAAACAGGGTCTCACTGAGTTGCAAAGGGCCTCGATAAGTAGTTGAGGCTGTCCATGAACCACAATTCTCCTCTCTCAGCCTCCCAAATGCTGGGATTACAAGTTTGTGCCACCAGTTCTAGCTGGGATGTATAATTTTTTAAATGTAATTATTTTAAAATTTCTGTTTTAGAACTTTTTGAGAATTCTGTATCTTGACTTCTATCACTATTTCATTACTGGTTATTAAATGTGTTATGAATCCTAAATCTCTCTTTAGGAAAGTAAAGAGTATTTGTCTACTTTTTATACAGTTATGGAAGTGTTATTTTCAAGAAAATTCTTGCTGATACTTAAGAAAACTGACATTTTCTGGTTCCTTTTTAGTTCATGAATAATTATTTCATGTACATTTCCATAAAAAGCAACAAATTGAAGAATAATCAACCATTAGGTAGTAGAGTCTCAACTGACACAATGAAAATTACTATATAATTTGATGTACTTTTGTGTGCATCTCAGTGTATGTGTTGTGAATGCTGTTTCTCCATGAGCACAGCAAAATATAATGCTGATAGGTCATGCTGAAAAAAGATCAATAAAGCCAAGGAGGATGTGTGGATATAAGTACAGTTGGGTTTATTTTAAATGCTCTGAACATCAGAAGTGTTAGAAACTAAATTGAAGTCATTTTAAATAATGAAAATTTATATAATATTTTGGGTACTATAAATAGATATATAAGGTGAATGAATAAAAAATGGGTGAGTCCATTTCCAAAAATAGCAGAAAATAAAATAATCTCATATTCATAGATAGTAGAAAGTTAAGTATGTATAAAATAATTTATATATTATATTTTACTTTTATGTAAAAAATTACAAAATTATGCTTTCTGATCAGCTGATAATATGTAAAGATATACATGTCAAAAAGTCTAAAAAATAACATATAACATCACAGTTATATTAAATTATTTCTAAATTTTAGTTTTCAATTATTTCTAAAATTTCTGTAATAGAATCATATTCTTTTGGCAATCACATTACATCTTAAAATGTATTTTGCTGAAATATTTTAATTTTAAGAAAATTTCTGATTTTTTAAAAAAAATTGTTCCTTTTATGCCTCTAAATGTACATCAAAACAACATTCAAAGGAAAAAAGCAAGATGAAATAATGTAATCAATGAAAGAGATTTCATCAATCTAATTTTTAAATTTTTCCATCATGTATGAAAAATCTGACATTCAGTCATAGCCAGTCTTGCCAATCACAAAAAAAAAAATATTTGAAACTTTGATTCCCTGGACTATACTTTTTTGCAACATTTATGTTTATTTATTTATTTATTTATTTATTTATTTATTTATTTATTTATTTATTTGCAGTACTGGGGATGGAACCCAGGGGCATTCTATCTCCAAGCTACATACCCAGCCCAATTTTTTATTCTATATTTTGAAACAGGGTTTCACTGAGCTGCAGAGGGCCTCACTAAGTAGATGAGGCTGTCCACAAACTGTGATCCTCCTGTCTCAGTCTCCCAAATGCTGAGATTACAAGTGTGCGCCACCACACCCAGCTAACATTTTATCTTTTTAAGAGGCTGACTCTACTATGAACAATTGGTTTTCCTTCTTATTAAGCTGAAATTTCTATAACTTCCAGTGCATTATTTCATTTATGGGCAGTTGGCCTTTCTGAGAATAAGATAATCAGATATACCATGCTAGGTTGGGAAGTTTTGAAAATAATTTATGGCCCCTCATCTATCTATTCAAAGACCCATGATTGGTAAATTTAAATTAAAAATAAAAAACAGAATTGCCAGTGGAAAAGGAAGTGCACATTCAGCTAACCTGGGAAGTCTTTTCAAACTCCAACTTTTCTGAATTCTTTCATATGCTTTGAGGAATCAGGATATCCAAATCAAGTAAATGAAGAAAAATATAATAATTATATAATATTAAGGTAAATGCAGATAGTTTCACAAATGTTAGGTAGATCTGGTACTTCTGAAATACCATTCTTGAGAATGGATGCTCTTTGATGATTTGCTATGCTGTACGTACGTACATACATACATACAAACATACATACATACATACATACATACATACAAACAAACATATATAGATACATATATATCATCTATCTCCCAGACCTCTGTCAAGCTGTCCTCTCCTCCAGATTACACAGATAAAGTGTTCCTTTCTTTGTCTACTTTGCTTTCCTTTTCTCTGAAAAGGAATCCCTACTGTGGGCTCTAGTACCTTATGAGCTGTATTATGATATAATCATTACTCATTTGAAAATTCTTGAGCATTCCAGAATTTCTCAAGTTCACCCAAAAAGTATCTACATTCACCAGATTACATAATATGTGAGATGAAATATGTGAGATGAAGTTGGAGAAAGTAGGATGAATATTTATACTCTAGAAATCAGAATGCAGTGTAAAGAAAGACTGAATAATAGGTGTGTTAATAATAAGTGTATAATAAGTGTATCTCAGTTCAGGAACAGACAAGTCACAGCAGGGTTCATACCACCATAGCAAATCTCATTTTTATTTTCTTTCCTCTTGTCTGTGATATGATTAACTGACTACAGAGGCATGCTAAGGACAATAAGATACCCCGCCTTCCAAGAGCCAGAAAGAATATGAGACAAAAGTGGGGGGGAAATTTTACACAGAGTCTTTCTGTGGATTCAAGCCTGGTCTTTCGATTGCTCTCTTATATTTCAAAAACCAGGCTTAAAATTGTAAATTATGCAAAAGACATGTTTTTCATAGAAATTGGGCAGGTGGGTGCCAATATTTCTCCATAACCATAGAGCTCAAAATTGTGTATTTAAGGTATTATGTAGCCAGGCATGATGGTGCATGCCTGGAATCTCAGTACTTAAGAGGCTTCAGTCTGACTTCAGCAATTTAATGAGACTCTGAGCAACCAAGAAAGACCCCATCTTCAAACAAAAAACAAAAAGGGCTTGGGACATAGCTCAGAGATGGAATTCCCAGGGATCAATCCCCAGTACCACATGCACGAAAAAGCACTATGTAGTTAAGCCTATAATGTTTGTGTCCAAATTGAATATGCCCAAACTTTATTTTTTCTGTTATTATTCCCTAAACAATAGAGCATAACAATTGTATACATAGAATTTGCACTACATTAAGTATTATAAGTAATCTAGGGATGCTTTAAACATATAGGAGGATGTGTGTAGAATACGTGCAAATGCTACATCATTTTATAAAAGGAACTTGAGCATCTGCAGATTTTGTTACCTGCATAGGAGTCCTGGAGCCAGTCTCCCTCAGATACTGAAGGACAACTATACATGATTTTTGCCCTCAAACACTTTGAGCCATATGCTAAAATAGTTGCTACATTTGGCAAAGTTTTTCTAATGGTGGTATGGGATGGAGGAGTGAGGATATCATTATGATATACAGACAGACTAATTGCAATCAGTCATGTGGTATCACATGTTTTCTACAAAATGCTTACTGACAATTTGGCCACGAGAAAGTACTCCCAGGCTATTTCCTTGGAAATGTATAAGTTTTATGTACACACACTATTTTACTCTGAAGAAGGCTATGTTTGGCACCCCTAAAGTCACAAAAAAGAAACCTTATAAGTGAATCTAAAAATAGTCAATACAATTCTTTTAAAGGTATTACTCCAACTTGAAAGGTCCCATTTTCTTAAGCCAAGACTTGACATGATTTTTTTAGTCATATTACTTAAACAAAACTTTAGTATATGGTCATGATATGAAAATAAAAGCACTGTCTCAAGTCTAAAATCATTAATTGGGCAATAGTCTAGGATGATTGGAAATAAAAATAACTTTCAGAAGTTTATAACTGATCCAGGCCTGGTGGGGCATGCCTAAAATCCCAGTACTTGGGAGGCTGATGCAGGGGGATCAGAGGTTCGAGGACAACCTTAGCAACTTAAGTAGTGAGACCCTCAGCAACCTAGGAAGACTCTATTAAAAAAATAAAAACTAGCCGGGAGTGGTGCCACATACTTGTAATCTCTCAGCAACTTAGTGAGATCCTATTTCCAAATAAAATAGAAAAAAGGTCTGGGAGTATAGCCCGGAGATAGAAAGCTCCTGCGTTCCACCCCCAGCACCACCAAAAATAAATAAATTAATTAATTAATAAAAACTAAAACTAAAACAGGGCTCCCAGTACTTTTGAAGCTTGAGACAGGAGTATTACAGGTTTGTAGACAGCCTCAACAACTTAGTGAGGCTCTCAGCAACTTAGTAAGGCCCTGTTTCCAAATAAAAATAAAATAGGGCTGAGGGTATAGCTTGGAGGTAGAATGCTCCTGGGTTCAATAACCAGTAAACACACAACACACACACACACACACACACACACACACACACACACACACACACATTTATACTGATGAATAATTCAGAAGAAAAAAGTGGCAAAGTCTATTAAATATTTACAATATCTATTTCCTAGAGTTACAAACAAGTATCAGCAATTAATGAAAGGTTATGAGCCCATTGTGGTGGTGCACACTTGGAATCCCAGCATTTGGGAAGCGGAGTTCGCAGACAGCCTCAGCTAAAATATAGAGCTGGAGGTGTAGCTCGGAGGTACAGTGCCCCTGGGTTTCATCCCCAGTACTGAAAAAAAAAAAAAAGTTATGTGAAATTATGAACTCAGTGCTCAAGTTCATGTATTAAAAAGCCATTGGAGCTGGGCGTGGTGGTGCATGTTTATAAACCCAGTACTTGAGAGGCTGAAACAGGAGGATTGTGCAGGTTAGAAGTCAGCCTCAGCTACTTAGTAAGGCTCTCAGCAACTTAGTGAGGCCCTGTTTCCAAATAAAATATAAAATAGGTCTGAGAGTGTAGACCAGAGGTAGAAAGCCTCTGGGTTCCATTCCTAATACCACACATAAAAATTAATTAATTAATTAATTAATTTAATTAAATGCCACTGGATTTTTTCTAACTAGACAAGTATTCATTTTGATGTACAAAATACTCATTCAGCAATAAGATGGAAAATAAAGCACACTATTCATAGAATTAATAAATAGTAGTTAAAACTATTAACTTAGGTTGATATAAAAGAATGCCTTAGAAAAGCAGATTATACAATGATTACTATAATGTGTATCACGTAAGTACACTTTAAAAACTAATAAAATAATACTGTGCTTAATTCATAATTACAATGCCTAAATATACAGAAGAAGGAGAGGCACTAAATCAATTGAGAATGGTTGACTGCAGGATGGTAGCAGGGGATCATACTGGAGATAAAGGACCAAGTAAAGTTTATCTGCAGTGTCTTATTTTCTTTATTTAAAAAAAAGCCTAAAGTGGTAAAATGTCAGAAAATGTTTATTCTGGATGCCAGGTACAAGATGATTATTAAACAATTATGTTGATAAGAGGGGCTTACTCATAATAACAGCCTACTGGGCCATTTTCAGTCCATATAATTCAGCACAACATAAGAACATATACCTAAAATTAGTACTGACTAAATAGTTAGAAAGCATATACCAGTGTGAACTAGCACAAACATGATACTGAGTAGAATTTAGTTCCTGCAGTATCTGATGTGAAAGTTTTAAATAAATGTACTTACATTAAATGCTTTAAAACCAGCTGGGCAGGAGGATCTCAAGTTTGCAGCCAGCCTCAGCTACTTAGTGAGGCCCTCTGCAACTAAGTAAGACCCTGTTTCAGAATAAAGAATAAAAAATAGGGCTGGGGGTGTAGCGCAGAGGTAGAATGTTCCTGGGTTCAATCCCCACTACCAAAAAAAAAAAAAATGACTTAAAATGTTTGCAAAAAAACCCAATGACTATGATTTATAGTAAGTAGTATAACAGCTTCCTAAGATATGAACATCTTAAAAATAAAAATAAAGCCGGGCGTGGTGGCACACACTTTCAATTCCCGGGCTTGGGAGGCTGAGACAGAGGATCGTGTAGGTTCAAAGCCAGCCGCGCTGGCTTAAGAGACCCTGTTTCCAAATAAAAATAATATAAAATAGGTCTGGGAGTGTTGCCCGGAGGTAGAAGGGTTTCCAGAAACCCCAGTACCACCAAATAAATAATAAAAATAAATAGACTTCTGGGTACTTAGCATCTATTTAAAAGAATAACATCAGTACTATATTAGAAGATCTTATGGACCTTTTCATAATTATGTTCTGTCTACTAACTTTCCTCTACTCACCTTGCCCAATGTAACTGTCATCTGGCATGGTACCTTAGTGCACTATGAATTGAAAGTTTACTGGACATATTGCAGAGTTCTAAGTACTTCATAAACAGCATCTCATTCATCCTCACAGTCGTCTGGGGAATGTGATTGTTCCCATTTTATGAACAAAGAAACCAAGGCAAAGAGAAGTTTTTGTCATTTGCCAATGTTCACATGGGATTATCTCATTACAAAGCTCATGTTTATTACTACAGTGATAATATATCACCATTGTATTTTTTTTCAATACCAGGAATTGAACCCAGGGGCATTCTACTTCTAAGATACACCCCTGGCCCTATTTATTATCTTTATTTTGAAACAGGGTCTCACTACATTGTGAAGGGCCTCACTAGGTAGCTGAGTCTGGTCACAAACCTGATCCTCCTGTCTCAGCCTCCCAAGTAATGGGATTAAAAAAAATGAGCAACCACACCCAGCTCACCATTGTAACACAGAACGTTCTGTGTTACCAGTGTACTAACTAAAAATATAGGGCTCTACACAAGGCTATTATTTCATAAGCATTTTTGTATAAAAACAGAAGAAAGTGAGTAAGCAGATACATTTGTTCAGGAGGTAGAAAAGAATCCCTGTATGGCTTTTCATGCCCATGTTAGAAACCATGGCATTGCAGACAGGGCCTCAGTTTCATCATATACACCATCCTCCCACTGTACAGATTCACTTAATGAAAACTTGGAGAAATACAATGGAAAGCAAACACACTCAGTCCCTATTTTCATTTATTTCACTTATACATATTGGCACACAGTCAGGCAAGAAACGGACGTTATTCTAGTGGTATTAACAAAATGTTAGCTCAGTTATCCTTGAGCTAAGCTGGAGCTAGGTACTATTCTTACCTTCATTTTTCAAGTAAAGAAATTGAGGAGTTAGATGACTTCCTAGATTCACACATCAAGAAATGGCATTTGAATCTAGTTGGTCTAGATTCTGTGTCTGTGCTCTTGTGTTGTCCTGTGCTCCTTGCATGGAGCTCACAGCACATTGGGGTATAAAGGAGGGATGTGGAGATGGGTCATAAACATATGAGCAAACAGACCATCAATGTGAAGGAGGGAGGAGAGAAGGAAGAGTGTGAAGGAGAGGAGAAAATTCACAGATTCTTTCCTCGGTGACAAAGAAGAAAAAAACTGAAGTCCAAAGAAGGGATCTGCCTGGTACCCTCAGCTTTCTGTTTGCAGCAGGCCCCATCCTCTCTCTATGTATACCAATCCCAGGATCAAAGATCACGTCTGCACCATTATGTTCATGAGGTCTAAGGAAGTGCCTTGTACTGCACAGGCCTCAAAAATATTTGATTCATAGACCATAGAACTCTGTAGTTTCGTTATGACACAAAATCACCTGGGAAAAATGATAATGAGAAGCTGGACTTTTTTTCTTCTGCTTCTGAAAATACAAAAATCTGGGCAAGAAGCCACGAAGGATTAAAATCAAAAGGAGTTGAGCACAAGATGTTTTTTAAAAAAATATATTAATGCAAATAAATATTACTCAAGAGCATTTGAAACTCCTAATCTTAGGTTTGGTCCATGATTCACTACAAGTCACCTTTTTGTTTGTTTTATGAAACAATTACTGCTTACTACTTATAGCAATTAAATAGAACTAATCATGAGGACCACAACAGGGGCTCTAATTCCAGTCTCCATTCCTCTGACCTAAGGACTGGTGATAATCCTCAACCAGTCACCCTGAGAGAAGAGTTCCAGTACAATTCTGAATTCTCTGAATTCAGAAATTCTCTGAATTGTTAGAATATTTTATATTTAGGTCCATATATTTATGCCCATGTACAACAATTAAATTAAGCATTAAAGAATGCCCAAAATTGAAGCAAAAACCACTATCATGTTTCTCTCCAGAATACCAAATCCCTCACCTCTTGGAAACACACTTAGTTTTTTTTTTTGGGGGGGGGGTGGTACTGGGGTTCCTGGAAACCCTTCTAGCTCCAGGCTACACTCCTAGACCTATTTTTTTATATTTTTATTTGGAAACAGAGTCTCTTAAGCCATCATGGCTGGCTTCGAACCTGCACGATCCTCCTGTCTCCCCCTCCCAAGTGCAGAGATTACAAGCGTGCACCGCCAGGCCCGGCTCACACTTTGTATTTATATAGACAGTGATGGGAGGAAAATATCCTGACACTTTCTATTTAGCGTTACAAATCTGGTCTGATATAGCAGCCCGTAAATATTTTCTTCCTTTATTTTTATAGACAAATACGAATCTAATTCTTAGAGATAAGTATATTTTGATGAAGTATGTTTTGATGAAGTAAGTTAATTTTTAAAAATTTTTAAATTCTATATCCTCTTCCTCCCTCCCCATACATGTTAGTGATATTAGTAATGAAACCTTGTATGAAGGTAATCTTATTTGAATAGTTTCCTTCTTCAATTCTTGTTTTCTCCTCCCCCAATACCTTTTCACTATTTTATTTATTTTCTTCCTCATTTGAATGAATTCTCTTTTTCTTCCTAATTTTGTTCTAGCTTCCACATATAAGAAAAAACATATGACCCTTAACTTTCTGAGACTAGCTGATCTCAGCATATTTTCAAGTTCCATCAATTTTCCTGCAAATGGCATAATTTTGTTTGTCTTTATAGCTGAGTAAAATTCCAGTGTGTGTGTGTGTGTGTGTGTGTGTGTGTGTGTGTATACACACATACAATTTCCTTGAGGCTTTGAACATTTCATAACGATCATATGGTAAAAGATTAACTGACTGGACTTAAACTTTAAAAGGCAGAGAAAGAACAAGTATACTTCAATAAAATCACTCTACTTTGATTCTGAACTACTCTAATATAATTGTTTCTAAAACCCTTGCTACACAAAATATAGTCCTTGGATAGCATGTGGAAGTTTGTTGGAATAAAGAATCTTGTACTCAACCCCACACCCACTAATTTAAAATTTGTATTTTAATTGTCAAAATTAAATTCAAATTTAAGAAGTACTAGACCAAACAACTGCTGTATACGGCTATAAGAGAGCCTCTCAAGTACCCAAACTGTAGAGAAGAGTATAGCAAGAAGCTTTCTCCCGTACAAGATAAGCATCAACATGCCTTCTAAGCTGTGTGTGGAACACTGCACATTCATCTCCTGTAGAGATGCTTAATACCTTGGGCAAGTCAGAACTCACAAAGCAGCATTTTCCTGAGTTCCGGTAACACTGAGCTCCTCAAAATGCTAGTTATGTGAGAAATAAATGGTTCAATGCTCAGATATATCTGGGAAACAGTGTCTTCACATTGGCTAAGGCTTCAGGGGAAAGGGAGAAGAATAGGAGAATTGAGAAATGTCCAAAGAATGATTGTCTTTCATTATTTGGCATCTTGAGTTTAAACATCAATTTTTCTCTGGGATCAGCCTTTTTCCCACTCTGAAAATGACAAATGATGAAAATATGTGATGTAGTATGGAGATGTCACTAGGTTAATAAGCAAGTCCCAATGCACTATTTGAAATTTCACCCAGATAATAAGAAAATTCAAGTGAGTGGGTGGAACATTATCCTAAAAGTAAGTACTTTAAATGATATAAGTAGACTATTTCAAAACTTGGATGTTTTTGTTATTACATGTAATAAATGTCTTGCCATTAATAGACACCCTGTATTCCAACATCTCACTAAGAACTACTGCCTAGGAGATAGCATTGAAAACAACTGAATAGATTATTGAGTCTTTTTCTGTTTCTGGACGTTCAAGCTCACTTTCATTGTCAATTACTCACAGAAAGCTTGGTAACTTTATTATTGCAATAAGTTAATACTCATTAAAAGAAGAATTTAACAGATTAAGGGAAATATATATATTCATACTACAAAGTTAATCTGTTTAAGATGTGCAATTCAGTGGTTTGGTATATTTACAGAGATGTTCAACCACCACCAAAACCCACTGCAGAATGTTTTTATCCCAAAAGATAATACAGTGTCCAAGATATTCAAATTCAATCTGAGATTCAAATATTCACAAATACAACAAAATATCATATATCTATACTGTAATGGGTATTTATTTGTAATTATCAGATAGCTAGAAAAATAATAGTGTCAGTAAAAGTCAAAAGACATTTCTATCTAAAAATTAAGGAGGAACTAGGCGTGTTCATGCACACCTGCAATCGCAGTGCTTGAAAGCTTGAGATAGGAGAGTCACGGGTTTGAGATCAATCTCAACAATCTAGCAAGACTTTGTTTCAAAACAAAACATTAAAAAAATGGCTGGAGGTGTAGCTCATCAGTAGAATGCTCCTGGGTTTAGTCCTTAGTAACACACACACACACACACACACACACACACACACACACACACACACGGGTAAGGAAAGAAAGGAAGAAAAATTATCTATTTGAGAACTAAATTTTAAAAAAGTGCTATATTTCTATCCTGGGGGAAACAAGCAAAGAACAAGTCTTCAACCAAAGAGATGTTCCTTTCTTTAAAACTAGTGTATGGACTTCACATCTTTGTCAATGGCTATACATCCTAGAATGCACAAGGAATAGAATACTAAACATTTAACAACAGTGCCCTCTAGAGTATATGCCAGGCACCCCTTAACTCACAATCAGCAAGGAGATGAATCTGAGTCAGGGCTTTCCATTAAAATTGTTATTTAAACACTGAGAACATGTTCTTCAGTGACAACAGAGTTAATGAAGTAGTCTTCCCTTCACTTTGAGAATCTAATGCCTTCTAGAAAAATATACTTGAAATATTAGTATTATAATAATCCAGAAGTAATATTTCCATTCTGTTGTTTTCAAGTCACCTAGTCAAGCTCAACTTTGTAAATAGGTGCCAGCCTTTACCATGGTGCCCTAGCGCTCATCTGCAGAAAGAAGCTTCCTAATGTCAGTTATGGAAACATACCTACCCTTTGTGTAGTTGTACAGTACTAGATGACCTTCCTTATAAAAGCCAGTGTATATTACATGTCACAGCAGTAATCAAGATATGCCTTACAGTCATCTCTTCACAGAAATGTCAAAAAGTTTTCAAATACCTCTGTTATTGAATATGGGGATATATACTGAATAGTGAAAAACCCACTGAGCTTTACTAACCTTCTTCAGCAGTCTGCACCATGCTCCTGGCCAAATCACTTGCTTTACAGATAGATGTAAGGCAGGAGTGACAATGCAGATACGCAATATCTCCTTCCTTAGCCTAAAATAAGTTAAATATCTAATGAGAATGAGAAAGTAGCATCTTGGAAATCCTGCATTGCAAAAGATGGATGCAGAACTGTATCAGAATTCTTGAGTTTAAAAGGAAGTGCTTTAGAGTTTCTTTGAATAAGTCTTCCTGAGTCAAGAAAGGCTTTCCCTAAAAGCCTATGAACTCAGCCCACTCGCAAAGTCTTTGGCATATGCCACAAGCATTTTCAGTATCAGAATCAATTGCTGCCCCTAGCCAATGTCTTTCTAGAAACAGTTCTTAAATGTGTTGAATATAACAAACCAGAGTAAGAAACCACTGTCTTTTTTTAAAAAAAGACATTATCCATGAGTTAGTAGAAAGTTAAAAAAGAAAGAAAATAAAAACACACTCATGGAGCTTCTAAAGCAACATGAGTGTGACATAACAAAATAAGTAATATGGTACATTAAAAGGCTATAAGTTCTCTGTAAAATAATAAAGCAAAATGATAATAGAGCAGGGAGGAAGTATGGTTTTAAATGTGTAGTTAGAAAGCTCTCACTGGCGTAATGTCAAGTGAGCAATGGCTTGAAGGAGACAAGGGAGGATTTCCTGAGGAAATCCGAAATCTGTGCCCCAGGCAGAGGGAACAGCAAATTCAAAGTCCCTATGCTGGAGAGAGAAGCTACTCTGCTAGAGGAGCTGTCCAGACTCTGGGAAGCTGGGAGCAGAACAAGGAGGAGTGGGATAGGAGAAAAAGTCAGAGTCAGTTGGAAATAAGGGGCCTCATAGTTATACTAAATGCCTGATAAACATTTCTGCATTGGCAATTTTATTTTTGAATCTCCCAGAAAATATGTTAAAATATTCAAATTAAAAAGGGTTACTTCAAGCTGGGCGTGCTGGCCCACGCTTGTAATCCCCATGCTTGGGAGACAGAGACAGGAGGATCAGTGCAGGTTCGAGCCAGCCTCGCTCGCTTAAGAGACCCTGTTTAAAAAAAAAAAAATAGGTGTCTGGGAGTGTAGCCCAGAGGTAGAAGGGTTTCCAGGAACATCAATACCACTGGGAAAAAAAAGGAAAAATCACATGCATTCAGCATGACATCCTTAGTGGGTGATCAATGTGGCCCATAGGTAGTGGAGCTTGTGCCAAGACCATCTTGTTCAATTAGATAGTTCTTCCTTTTTTTTGGTGAGAAAGAAGAAATTATTACAAAAAGAGCCTATGTTTGCAAAAGCAATTTAAGAATAAGTGCTCGGGCTGTCTCAGTGGAAAAAATTTATCCAAGATTGAATCTTTGTCTTTGGTCTCATTAGATCATGCCCTAAGTACCTGCACCAAGCACTATGTGAATGTATGCCATTTTCAATATAATCCACATAAAATAAAATAAATGGAAAAAGTATCTGCATAACCAGCTACTGACTGATGGTCTAATGAAATAGAAATAGTCCATCTATCAATTATTTAAATAACTACACACCTAAGCATCCTGCATGAGTATTTAGTTTGTTTGAATTCATTTGACTACCAATTTTTAAAGATTTAGCATAGATTAGTAAAAGGATTACAGAACAAATTTCATATTTCTCTCTCTTCTGTTTGTAATCATAGTAAAGTTTTATTTTCCCTGGGTCATGGATCACTCTATTTTTAGTCTTACATATAAAATGACTTTACTTAGGGCAATGGTGTCATTGTACGTTTGTAAATATTAATCAATGGCTGCCTAAATTACACACACACACACACACACACACACACACACACACACAAACACAAACACACACAAACACACGTACATGCCTTTAAGTATTACTGGATCCCTAAAGCTCTAATAATGGGAAATTCTTTACAAAATTAAAATCTTGTATTCTGCATATAAGTAGAGATTTACATAACAGGTCTATAGTTCTTATTCCAAATGTAGTAAAAGGAGTTGTTTCAGTCATTTTAAATAATATTATAATATTTTGAGAGCTTTAAATCCTACCTTTAAGACAATGAATTTAAAAAAATGTGCCTCCAGCACCACACCAAGATCTTTGTTCAGCCTACACTCACCTTTCCAGCTGAGTGCTAGGAATTATCACACAAATGCTGCCAGTTAAATTAAATAGAGATGGACCCTGTCTATCAGTGGCTTGACTTAATATTTCAACTTCATCATTGTCTGAAATAAATACTTCAGTAGAGGTCATAGTTTAATTTTTGAATTTTTAACTTTTCCTTGCCTAGCAATATGCACCAAGTTACCCTCTGGTGATGCTGGGCAATCAGTGGTAGCAAGTCACCATGCTCCATCAACCACAGGCTCAAAAGGGTAAATATGTCATTCTCTACATGTGTAACTAAGACTCACGTAACATGGTGGCTCACGCTTGTAATCCTAGCACTTGGGAGGCTGAGACAGGAGGATCGCGGTTTGTGGACAGCCTCAGCTACTTAGTGGAGGCTCAAATTACTTAGTTGAGGCTTAGTTTAGCCTCAAACTAATATTTGCAACACAGTGAGACCCTGATCCAAAATAAAGAAAATAGAAGTAGGGCTGGGGGTATAACTGTAAGTTAAATGTATTAAATGCACTTTGACTTGTAGCATTTTCAACTTCCTATAAATATGGGTTCTTTGTGATATAACATCATCAAAAATTAGGTAAAAGCTGTATTGTTAAAACATCTTTTTAAAAACTTAACTATTTAAGCTGAGCGTGGTGGCACATCCTTGTAATCTCAGTACTTGAGATGCTGAGACAGAAGGATCGCAGGTTCACGGCCAGCCTCAGCTACTTAATGAGGCCCTCTGAAACTTAGTGAGACCCTGTTTCAAAATAAATAATAAATCATTGGAGCCAGGCTGGTGGCACATGCTTGTAATCCCAGCATTTGGGAGGCTGAGACAGGAGGATCATGGTTCGTGGACAGCCTCAGCTACTTAGTGAGGTCCTTTGCAATTCAGTAAAACCTTATTTCCAAATAAAGAATTAAAAATATGGCTGGGGGTGTAGCTTGGAGGTAGATTACCCCTGGGTTCCATCCCCAGTACAGCAGAAAAGAAAGAAAGAAAGAAAGAAAGAAAGAAAGAAAGAAAGAAAGAAAGAAAGAAAGAAAGAAAGAAAGAAAGAGAAAGAAAAAGGGAGAGAAAGAGAGGGAGAGAAAGAAAGGGAAAAAATTGGGCTAGGAGTGCAGCTCAGAGGTAGAATGCCCCTGGGTTCCATCCCTGGCACCACAAACCAAAACAAACCAAAACAAAAAACATAACCATCCCTGTGACTAATATGGCTAATTCCCAATGACTCAAATTCAGTCTTTAAAATGTCATCCTGGACTGCTACTCTTGCTCCTGGCTCTGAATCCCCTTCCAAAGAATGGTCCTAAGTTTTCTTCTTCCATGTTTCTCTCAAACCTTCCCTTTCCACCACCCCTCTGCCCAGTCCATACAGAGCCCTTGATCCCTACTCTCCATCCCGCTGACAGACTAATAAATCAGCCTCCACAGTAAGACCTCCTACCTGCTGACTCCCTCCTATTACAGCCCAATTATCAAATTAATCTCTCTAAAACACTACTGCTTTCCTATAATTTTTCATTTCAGAAAGCCTAATGATGACCTAAAAATCAAAAGAGTTCACAATTATCACTCTAAATATTCTCCATATTCATGATCAAATATATTTTTCCAGATTTTTTTTCCATCTTCTTGCCTACAAGGACCATACTGGACCAATTACTGTTCTCCAAACACATTTTACACTTTCTACCTCTTTTATTCTTATTTCTCCTTTTACCCAGAAGACCTAGACATACTTCAAGTTACAATTCACATGCCACATGTTCCACAAAGATGAGAAACAGTTCTTTCTAACTGTAACCAAAAGTTGTTTCTCTTATCTCTCACTTGTTACAGCTTGTGGGATGCTCATGTGGCAGTTTTCACCTATCACTCTGTGTACTTAAGGAATTACATCTTTTTATTTTTGCATGTCTGGCAATATATCAAGTATATATAAACCCAATAAATCTTTCTAGGCAAGTAATCTATCACTAAGCTACATACTCAATTACTCAAATATTTCTAAAATGTTAATAACTATAAAAGAGTAGAATCGAATCTCTTCTACTCTGAAATACATCAAAGGAGGAGAGTGTGCATACAATCCTTTCCTTTGGCACAAAGTTATCTGTGATAGTACCTAGAATTCACATAGAAGAAATTAGTGGTCATAGAAAATGTTTTAACTAAAGTTATAAATTTAATAGTCATCTCTGAAAAAGAATGTGTATAGAGTAAGATAAAAAGGATGAAGACAGAGTGGAATAGATACGTTAGCCCAAATAGATAAATTTAATATGTAAATTTATATTTAAATTAAATGTTTTAAAAGAAACGTGGTTTACTCTTCCAATAGAAAAATTAAAATATAAGCAGATTATAAAATATAAGCAGATTATAAAATAATAATTAAAGTAATTAATGAAAATTTTATTTTACTAAAAAGTTTTCTTGCACTTTCTAGTTTAAAATAGTATGCATATTGTGTTTTCACAAAACCCCTTGCAGTTGGTATTATTTTCCCTATTATATAGTTAGGGCAACTGAAACTCCATGATATTAAAGGATTTATCTAAGATCACTCAACATTTTCATTTCTTGAGATCTTGTTATTATATTCAAGGCACAATAATAGCATTATAAATTTCAGTTTAATTTCAAATTAATTTCATATAAACTGTTTTGATACTGTTTGTATGAGAAAGGCATTGTGTTGACCATTTATAAAATTAAACAACTGGCCCGGCGTGGTGGTGCACGCTTGTAATCCCCATGCTTCGGGCTGAGACAAGAGGATCACGCTGGTTTGAAGCCAGCCTCAGGTGGCTTAAGAGACCCTGTTTCCAAATAAAATATGAAATAGGTCTGGGAGTGTAGCCTGGAGGTAGAAGGCCCCTGGGTTATATCCCCAGTACCACCAAAAAAAAAAAAAATTAAACAACTGGAGCTTGCGTGGAACTATTTATATGCGATCGTACAGTTCCCTATGACAGAGTGCTTAAATCCACATTTCCTAATTCTAGTCTTGTTCTCTTTCCACACTCTTTTGAAGATTTTACAATGCAAGAATTAACACCGTGCTCAGAAGTTTTAAAGTCACTTAAAGAATCTTTTATATCCTGGTTTCTTCTTTTCAGAGACATTAGTAATATTGAAGGAAATCTCAATAAAAATAATCATGTTCTAATTGGAAGAAATTAATGTCTGATGGATTGTAGAAACATTAAGTAAACATTAATAATATAAAACTGTAACCATTTTTTAATTTGACAGGCTCAAAATAAATTAAAATTTGATACACTGTGGTAAAGCATAATCTATAATTTCTCATTCTCTGGTAATTGTTTGATACAGCCTTAAGTGTAATCCTCAAATTCTAGAATTCAGTGAAAATATTTTAAGACAAGCAGTGTTTGTTGTAAAGCATATTTAAACATTTCAATCATATAATAATAATAATAACGATACACTGGAGAAGGATATCTATGAACCTCCAGAATATGAAAATGATTCCTTCAAAATTAGAACCATTTACACAAAATATAAATAAGCATCCATAGGAAAGGCACTTGTTTTCTACTACCATTAAATATGGATTTGTTCAATTGTGGTCGTACCCTAATACTTAGATGTAGCCCCAGGTTTCAGAAAGAGAAAAGCTTAACCAGTCAAAAACAATTGGAACAACTGAGCTCACACTCAGGCTCATTGGCAACAGGTTTTCATGAACCATTATAACTACCCTTGCTTTTTACTATGCACATACATATCTACATACTAGTCATTTATTTATATGAATTTGCAGTCTTCATGAGAATAATTTTAATCCTACATTGACTTTTCCATAAAAGCAGCAGATTCCAGAACACCAATATATCATTTCAACACTGCTATATATAGCTGCGCTGTTTATGCAATGCATAAATGTGTGTGTCGAGGAAAACTGGGGGCTGAGATGAAACCTGTCCTCCCTGCCAAGATGTTTGCTCCAGCCTGGAGCTGCATTCATCCCCATGGATGGTCTCTTGAAGCTCTCTGCCTCCCAGGGAAGCTTCTTTTTCTTAGTTCTCACAAAAGAGAGATAGGCTAATTCTGTAATTCTGGAATCTTATCACTTGTCCAATCTCTCCCTCTCTGTATCTTCAAGGAATATAAAGTAATGTATATCCTCAAGGAAAATAAGCTTGTTTAAATGTTACTCAAGATAAAATAAGTGTGAAAGTATATCATTAAAAGAAAGTCATGTGGTACCTTCTAAAGATACACACACAGAACACTGGAGTTTTGATTCAAGAATAGGATTCTTATCTTCCACATGAATGTGGAGTTTTTAGAATGCAGCACGGTCTTTAAGAAGTCTAAACTGTAGGACTTTGTCTCTGCCAACAGGTTGTAAAATCCTCAAAAATGTCCAGTTTTTCTTTTTACTGTGTATTTCATAGTGTACCTAAGTTCCTCTGGAAAAAATTTTAAATAAAAGGGTTGGACTAAATCAGTGATTTGCTGGAAAAGGGGAACAATGATCCCTTTCTTCTACCCAGTTTCCAACTGAAAAGGTACTCTATTTTCACCTGTCTTATATTGTTTTATATAATTAATTATATTATTGTTAGTGGGACTTTTTGAATAAAGTATTCAACTTAAATATATATATATATAATATATATATTATATATCCTCAAATATCCTCAAAACCAAACATATACACATATATATGTATAGATAGTGATATATATACATATAATTATATTTTTTCCTTGGGTAATTGGGTAGTCTCTGCTGCCTATTTAATGGTAATAGTCAAGAGCTAATAAGATTGACTTTGAAACCATTTCATATATTCTTTTTTTTTTGCAGTACTAGGGATGTAAACCATAGGCATTCTACCTCCAGGCAACACCCCCAGTCCTATTTTTTAATTCTTTATTTTGAAACAGGGTCTCACTAAGTTGGAGAGGTCCTCCCTAAGTAGCTGAGGATGTCCGTGAACATGTAATCCTCCTGTTTCAACCTCCCAAGTACTGGTATTATGAGCATGTGCTACCATGCCTGGCTTCATATATTCTTTATAGTTTCAACATAATAATATAAACACATATGCAAATATTTAAACATACACATTTTATATAGTATCTTATAAAATATGTACAAATATTTAATTTTTAATTTTTAATGTCAACAATAAGGTAATAGTGTGACAGTGATTAGTAATAACATATAATTAGCAGAAAGTCCCCTCCCATCTGATGTGAACATTTGCAATTTGACCTTGCCAGATCTGGATTCATATGATAGCTCTGTCACTTACTAGCTGAGTGACTTAATCTTTAAGCCTCTCTTTCCTCATCCATAAACTAGGGCTTTTACAAGGATTAAAAAAAAGATGACATAGAAAAATTCAGCCTGGTGCCAGATACAGAGTAAGCATTTATTAAATGGTAAGATTATTCTCTCGTCTCTATTTTCACTTGTCAGCATCCAAAACAAGAATGTACAGTGTGTAATTTGACAGAGTCCCTACAAACTTGTAAAATTACTTTTAAATCACTCCTTGCAGAGTCATTCATCAGTTTTTCCATCAGCAATGCCTTACGTGGACACCGTGGTGGGTATTGTGCTGGTGATGGAGCATATGCTGCCAGATCAGATGCAGTTTTACCTTTCATGAGCTAAGGCCTAGAAGTGAAAGCTGGCGCAAATATCATTGCTTAACACAGTAAAGTATAAGAACTATAAAAAAGAAGTTCACTCAGATCAGGTGAGGGGTAGTGAAGGAGAAGGGAATTCCTTGGAGGAGAAGGAAACTCTTCAGAAGACGAAGAATAAAGTTTGAATTATCTTGAGGATAAAATGAGAATCAGCCAGGCAACTGAAATACGAAGGCATTTTCCAAGTAAGAGGACATGCTACCTGGAATTGGCTACATCATTTGATCTGACTGGAGTAAATACATCGGTGGAGATGTAGCAGAAGTCAAAATTGCAAAAGTGATCATGATGAGCCACAGAGAAGGTTAGATGACTTTCTACTGATTTTAACAAGCTATAGACAAATTTCAAATGAGTTAGGAGAAAAGGAGGATGTAAGAACTTAATATTTTCTTTCATAAAATCCCTGAAAGGATTTTATTTTTTATTTTTGTTGGTGCATTATAACTATACATCATGGTAAGATACTAAGTAACACATCCATATATGTACACTACATCTCTTGGTGTATTTCCCTCCTGCCTCATCCCTTCCAGTACATGCTAATAATGCCATTGGTAGTGATATCTTCAGATACAACAAACCTAACATTGTTTGGTTTGTTGCCTACTGAAAATATATATATAAATTTTTTTTGGTGGTACTGGGGTTCCTGGAAGCCCTTCTACCTCCGGGCTACACTCCCAGACCTATTTTTACATTTTATATTTGGAAACAGGGTCTCCTAAGCCAGCACGCGTGGCTGGCTTCAAACCTGCGCGATCCTCCTGTCTCTGCCTCCCAAGCGCGGGGATTACAAGCGTGCGCCACCACGCCTGGCTACTGAAAATATTTTTAAAGAATTGATTGAAAAGAAGTAAAATCCTAGATTCAATCCGATCTCACATCTCTCACAGGAGAATCATCACCAATACCTATAGGTCTAAGTTCAAAATGAAGCCAGACGCTGAAAACTTCTCCCCACCTCCACTGCCACCATGCTTGTCTAAGCCACCATCACCTCTCATAAGGTTACTGAATGGCCTAAGTGCCCTCCCACTCCACTCCAAGTCCACTATTCACTCCACAACACCTATAATAGTGCACTAAATAAATAATCTGATGTCAATCTTTTGCTTAAAACCTCAAATACTTTCTGTCTCACTTGATAAGGATAAAACCCCTTGCATTTAGAGCGCTAAGTGATCATCACCCTAATGGCTCCCCACTTCCTAGCTTCCTGACTTGTCCTCTCTGCTACCCCTTCACCTACTGATTCTACTCCAGGTGCTGTTCCTCAGTTTTATTGAGATCCTGGCTCCAGGCTCCCAAACTGCTATCTCCTCTGCACAGATCATTCCTCTTGTTCTTCAGAGCTAGCTCGTTGCCTCTTTCTAGTCTTTACTTTACCTTCGAAGCAAAGTCTTTCCTAGCCACGCCAACATTTCAGCACCGCATACACACTCCTCTACCCACCTCCTGCTTTATCCCTGATTTTACCTATTCATTTTACTCCTTTCTGTCTTCTGCCTCTGTCACTATGGCTGGGTCTTAGACCATCCGGGATGCTGCATAATATAATGGCACAGTCTAGGTGACTTAGAAACAACAAAAACTTATTTCTCACAGTTCTAGACTTCTAGAGACTCGGAAGTCCAATACCGCATTATTGATAGATTCAATGTCTGGCGAGGGTCACTGATGGTCATCTTCTCACTGTCACCTCATATGGCCCTGGGGTGCAAGATCTCCCAAGGATGCTTTTTTTTTTTTTCGCTACTGGGGATGGAACCCAGGGGCATTCTACCTCTGAGCTAAATCTTCAGCCCCATTTTTTTAATGCTTTATTTTGAAACAGGATCTCACTGAGTTGCAAAGGGCCTCACTAAGTAGCTGAGGCTGGATGTTTTTAATAAGAACATCAATCCCATTCATGAGACCTCTGGCCTCATGATATAATCACCTCTCAAGGATTCCACCTGCTAATACCACTATCTTTGACATTGGGATTTCAGGATGTGAGTCTTGAGAAGACATACACATTCAGACCATTTCTGCTAGTATGTTTTTCTCTTTCTGCTCATTGTATACCCAGGGCCTAAGCATTGCCAAAATATTATAGGAACTCACCAAATGTCTCTTGAATCAAATAAAAGATTAGTTATGGAAACAAGGAGAACAATACAGAGGCATTTCAAGTATTATGAATAAAATTATTATTGTCACAGCTGGAGTTTAGAAATAGAAAAAAAAAGATTTTGGCAATAGAACAAGAATTGTTTGATGACCTGTTGAATGTGGGAAATGACCAAGAAAACAGGTGCTGCTAATAATTATTGGATCTTTATCATCGAGTACCAGGTAGACCTTAGTGACATTTACTAATGTTAGAAATAATGGAGGTAGGATAAATGCAGGTTGGGGGAAAGATACCAACTTCAGTTTTGAACTGTTAATTTAAGGTGGTTGTAAAGCACCCATAAGATATTCAGTAAATAATTAGAAATGATGGTGTGGCACAGAAAGAGAGAGAGAGAGAGAGAGAGAGAGAGAGAGAGAGAGAGAGAGAGAGAGTGTTATGAGCTGAAGATGTTTTTTAAGAAATACCTATGGAGTGCTTGCTAAAACCATGACACAAGATGAGATCATTGAGGAAGACTGCATAGCAGAGAGGACTGAGGACCAAATCTTTGTTAATAGTATATCTTAAATCTTATTTACAGGAAAAAAAAACTTTTAAAATTTCATATAAACACTATGTGTATCTAAATTTATAATTACCCTGTAACTGATTTCCTCTCTTCTTCCAGATGATGAAAATGTGTTGCTAAATTGCACTATTAATCCACAAGTATAACTGCATACCTATACATAGGGATGACTATGTAACAATAGCAGAGATTAATATTCTTATGTAAATATACCATATTTAGATGTACTTTCAAATTAAATCAATAACTATTTTATTACATACTTACTATGTATAAGACTGAGTTCTAGAAATTTAAAAAGCACTCAATGGATCTTGGTTTCCTTTGCTTCTCCTAAGTGAGATCAGGAGAGGCCAGAGGTGCAAAGGTTTCCTATCCCCAGTCGTATTGTGGCTACTTAATGAGGAAGCCTATGTGAGAAAGTTCATGTTCTTTGATTCAACATGACCTAGTTTGCATTTCTAGCTCTATCACTTCATGAATAATCATGAGTTATTTTCTACATTCTGTGCCACACTTTCCCTACTGTCAAATGGAGTCACAATAGAGACATTACAAGGCTACTGTGAAGACTGGCATTTTACATGTACAATGCCTGACAAAGAGCCTTTCACAATGAAAGTGTATAAAGATAAGTTTCAACAGTCATGCCATTTTTCCAAGCCAGTAAATGTGGCAGAGAACTAGTTAAACATGTTAAACCTGAATATTTGTTTCTCCATCTTAATGCAAGCACTAATATATATATATATATATATATATATATATATATATATATATATATATATAATCACTGGTCAGGACTCTGCCTCAAAAGCAAACTATTTTCTTGCCAAAATGGAATATTTATTTCCACTGCACTATCAGTCAAAATTCTAACAATTGAATTTTCAGACATATTTTCTATAATAAATTACCAAGTAAATATTCTACACTTAAGCTGGGTGTGGTGGCACATGCTTGTAATCACAGAACTGGGGAGGCTGAGACAGGAGAATCACGTGTTCTGGGCCAGCCTCGGGAACTTAAGGAGGCTCTCTGCAATTTAGGGAAACCCGGTTTCAAAGTAAAAGAATAAAATAGAGCTCAGGGTACAGCTCACAGGTAGAAAGGCCCTGGGTTTCATTTTCAATCACACACACGTGCGCACACGCATGCACACACACACACACACACACACACACACACACACACTATTTTGCACAATCTAGCTTGTGTTAACATAGGCTTTAGAATCAGTTCAACTATGAGTTGCTCTGTCAACAAGACAGCAGGTATTTCTTCAGCCTTTCTACGAGATGGAACAATTGATTCTTATGTAATTACGGCTTGTGAGATTAAAGTAATTTGTGCTCCACGCCCTTTGTTTATTGAGTCATATGTCTCATGGTGCTTTTCAATCACTGACTAAGTTTGAGATGTTTTCAGTGAACAGGAAGAAAAGTTGGCTCTAAAGTTGTTCCCATGGGAGGATCATCCAAGCTAAAGCATATGCTGACTCTAGCCTTTGCTTTTTGTTTCGGGGAGTTTTATTTTGGGGGATTGAACCCAGGGACATTCTATTTCAAAGTTACACCCCCCAGCCTCATTTTATATTTTTATTTTGAAACAGGGTATCACTAAGGGTTACTGAGGGTCTCTTCAGATTGCTGAGGCTGGCCTCAAACCTGTGATCTTCTTGACTCAGCCTTCCAAGTACTGGGATTATAGGCATGTGCTACCACACCTAGCTATTTTTAAGGGGTTTTGACTTCCTACTTAATCTTTGTTTTTCAGTATTAAAATCCTTTTCATTTCATATCAGATTTTATTTCTGTAAATGCAATCAACCCTTAATTATTCCAAGGAGGATTGATCAATTGGAAATTATTAGTCTTTTGGCTTTTCTTTGACTCTGATTCTGCCACTACTCAGGAACCACTAATATTTACTGAATTCATAAATCCCAGGCTTTGTGCTTTGAGAGCATATGTAATAAGCCCAAGAGGCAACAAATTAATCAACTGAGGCTCAAAATCTTATAAAATGTCAAAATGCCAGTTTTCTCCCAAATGTTGTACTCTGGATCAGTGGCAGTAAAAAATCAATTTATGCCAGTATATCAAAATGATTAAATAAGACCAATATAGTAAAAAGACATCAAATAAACATATTATTCATCTCTTTTTTATTATTTTAGGTTATTTTCTTCCTAGCTTATGTATTTTTACTAAATGATTATGTTTGGTTGGGGTTAATTTTTATAATTTTTTAATGTGTTTATTTAGTAGAACTGAAAGTTAGTAAATCTATTTTCACCTCCAGTAATCTTCTGGTCTCAGTGCCACAGCATATAACATGCAGGCGGTATACTGCAAAAATCCAAAATATACGTTTTATAGTTCTTTGGGTTGAGTAGAATCCAAACAAAAAGAGTTACCCTGTTGTAAAGCCTAATGTCTGGGCACCACTAACCTTAGAACTTTCCCAAATTGCTGGCAAAAAAAATGAAAGAAAATCAGAATAGAATCTGGCTGAGTGTAACTACTACCAAACTTTGTTAAGGCTTATAAATTTGAAACAGATCCAGGAATTATGTGCAACAAATATTTATAAATATCAAATGGCTGTTTTTACAGAACATATATACAGGGCCTTCTCCAGAGAAACACTAGCATGAACATCTCTCTCTCTCTGCTCTCAGGGCACTCAGCCTAGCGAACAGCCTGTCATACTAGATAATTACTTTATAATTCCTAACGTAAGCTCATTTAATCTTTAAAACAGCCTTTTGAGGTAGGTGTTAATACCAGTGTGGTGTTATATATGAGGAGGGTGGGTAACACCAAAATCTGTGTGCATGTTTATTTGTATGAATTTAAACCTCACTAAGATGTCTAGTTCCAACACACCAAAAAGTTTTTTTTAAGTCCCAAATAAATGAAAAAGAGAATTTGAATTCACAGCCAGCTCACACCAGGTCATACTGGTAACCTCCCCAGTATGAGTTTGAGACTATCTGTAGTGGAGAAGGAAAGGCAGTGAGTAAGATTTGACTAATATATGACTAATATGAGATACCATACAAGTATAAATACCTTGATTTACCCCACCATTGATGCACTGAGGAGAAAAAATAATAAACACGCACGTCCTCTGGTGTTGGAGCATTTCTAATCCATTTCAGGTGCTTGCTGTTCTCCTGGGTACCAGCCATTTGGCTCTGGCCACGTGTCATTTTAATACTATGGAACAAATCACAGTGAGGAATGCTGCTGTTCTGACTCCCCAGCTTCCACTCTTATTCCTTTCCCCTCTCCCACTTTTCTTGTAATCCAATCAAAATCCAAAATGATCTCTTCGGTACACTCTGGGGATGGTGCTCTGGAAAGGCAAGTTGCTAAAGCAGTATCCAGTCATGCTCTTAGAACAGGTTTTGCCAGTAAAAGAGAATGATTATTCTTGAGAACTTCGTCAGTTGGTTAAAAAAAAAGAGTAATTCCAAACCATAGATTATATTTCCTCTTCATTCAAACTACTAGTCAGTAGTTTTGTGCAAGAGAGCAACAACAACCCCTTGAAAGGAAAAACAATAAGGAGAGTTTGGTTCAGTTCAGGTTTAACTTCCAGGATTCTAGTTTAGTTAAAGCCATGTGCAAACAAAGAGGCTGAGAAAGAAGGTCATGAAACTGCCGGGCGTGGTGGCGCATGTAGTCTCAGCATTTGGGAGGTGGAGACCGGAGGGTTGCGGTTCATGGACAGCCTCAGCTACTTAATGAGGCCCTTTGCAACTCAGTGAGACCCTGTTTCAAAAATAAAAACACTAAGCCAGGCGTGGTGGCGCACGCTTGTACATAATCCCCGTGCTTGGGAGGCCAAGACAGGAGGATCGCGCAGGTTCGAAGTCAGCCGCGCTGGCTTAAGAGACCCTGTTTCCAAATTTAAAAAATATAAAAATAGGTCTGGGAGTGTAGCCTGGAGGTAGAAGGGCTTCCAGGAAGCCCAGTAGCACAATAAATAAATAAATGCATACATACATACATACATACATACATACATACATACATACTAAAAAATAGGGCTGCCTGTAGCTCAGAGGTACAATGCCCCTGTGTTCTATCTCCGGTACTACCAAAAAAAAAAAAAAAAAAAAAAAGAAGAAGAAGAAGAAGAAGAAGAAGAAGAAGAAGAAGAAGAAGAAGAAGAAGAAGAAGAAGAAGAAGCTCATGAAACTGAAATGACGGATTTTTAAGGGAAATTAATGACTTTCTTTACTTTTCCTCCTAAGACCAGCACGGCTGTCATCAAACTCAAGGTTCCTGAATCCATGGGTTGTGCTTTTCATCACCATAGCAACAGTGGGGATCCTGGCACTGATCACAGGTCTACTAATTCATTTCTTAGCTTTTAGTAAGTATCATTTTACTACTCTAAAGAGTAAATAATTAAATATGCTTTCAAATTAAATATTTCTCTTCTTCCTTTGATTATTACTTCTACTTCTTAATATAGGGTAATTTTACTTGGAATTCTTCCCTAAATATACATTGATATTTATATTAACTCAATATCATTTTATCTCTTCAAGTTTTTTGGTCTTCTTTCATATTGAAAGAATACATTTATTATATCAAACATGGTTACTCAGGCAAGAGCCAATCTAGATTTAAAAAAAGATTCTCTTGATATATTTCTAATGTTAAAGCTTGGTAATTTGGGGTTTTGCTAATATCATAATTGCTTTCTTCATTTAATAAACTGATAAAATCATAAAAGTGAAATATTGCAAAGAGCCTTGAGTTTCACCACCTGGACTTTGAATGTACCTAAGTATTTGTTAATTTGTACTCTGTCTCCTGAAATCAGTCTTACAAGCAGAAAAGTTAGGTTGATCAGTAGATAAATATGCAGTTGAGAAGTAGAAAGGGATAATGCCAGACTTTTAAGAAGACTATATACTTTTATTATTTGTTTCTTTTTTAAATTTTAATCAACAATAAAATTAGCTGAACATAGTGGTAGGCATCTGTAATTCCAGTAGTTGGAAGGCTGAGAATAGAGTTGGAGGTTCCAAGCCAGTCTTAACAATTTAGCAAGGCCCCCAGCAACTAAGTGAGACTTTGTTTCAAAATAAAAAAGTAAGATAAAATAGGGCTGAGGTTATAGCTAGCAGTAGAATGCCTCTAGGTTCAATTCCCAGTCCACATACACAAAAATAACTAGAAAACATGGAGAATGCTGGGCGTGGTGGCTTGTGCTTGTAATCTAGTGCTTAGGAGGCTGAGACAGGAGGATCTCACAGGTTTGAAGCCAGCCTCAGCTACTTTGGGAGACCCTGTTTCCAAATAAAGTATAAAAATAGGTCTGGGAATATAGCTCAGAGGTAGAAAACCCCCTGGATTCCACCCCCAGTACCACAAGAAAGAAAGAAAGAAAGAAAGAAAGAAAGAAAGAAAGAAAGAAAGAAAGAAAGAAAGAAAGAAAGAAAGAAAGAAAGAGGGAGGGAAGAAGGAAGGAAAAGAAAATATGGGTAAGTAAATATAAGGAATACATATACTTTACTCATTCACAAACAAATCTTAAAATCTTTATAAATATTCATTGTGATACTTTAATATGTAAAATGTATCAAACTTTACTAGATATTATGTTATAATCTTTTTCCACTTAAAAATACACTTAATATTATTTTTATTTTAGATATAATTATGATAAATCACTTAAATCCAACCAGATTGGTATGTCAAGTACAGAGAGAGAGAAGGTAATTGATGATGTATCCTAATGTTAACAGGCAAAAATCCTTAACTACTGAAAGGTTGAAAAACGCCCAACCAAAGCATGAATGTTGGAGAATATAAGTAATGAGAAATAATTGGTTCACCCCATCAAATATAAAATTCATGGCCAAATTTTTTTTACTACATTTTAATACTAAATCATTTGGAGTTAACTATCCCTGAGATGAATTTACTCTTAATGACATTGTATTGTAATGCTTGAACACAAAGAGGAGGTTCTTAGGTGAATCCTATTCAAATCATATCCCAGTCTCCACTTATGGCCCCCAAATTACTTTATACTACAGAAAGACGATGCTTCCCCTAGAATCATCAGCTCTTTCCTCAGAAAAATATATTTCTCTGCATAAGTTATACATATGAGTGATAAAAAAAAAGCAGGGCCTTTTTTCCTGAGATAAGAATAATGCTGAATTTCAGTTTTATCTTTTTTGCCAGTTTCTTTGGCTTTTGCTGGTTTGTTCTTGGTACTAGAGATTGAACCCAAGGGCATTCTACTGAGCTATATTCTTGAACCTGTGACCCTCCTGCGTCAGTCTTCTGAGTAACTGAAATTATAGGTGTGTGCCACTGTGCCAAGCTTTTGCCAATCTTTAAAAAAATAAAAGAAAAATAATTTTGTTATAGTTACATTTATGTTAACTATAGAATTTTTATTTCTATCTTTTAAGGAAGCGATTTTCAGTTGTGTAATATAACTTGTATAATATAATCCTGAATAAAATTACTTGAATCTTTATGTGCAAATGATTATGCCTTTTCTTTCTTTTCCAGATCGAAAAGGCTGCTTTTACCATAGCAGCTTTCAAATACTAAATGTTGAATATACTGATCAGCTAAGTTCACCAGCTACACAGGAATACAGGAATTTGAGTGAAAGAATTGAATCTATGGTATGTGACATTTTTCTCCTTTCCACTGTAAAATTAATATAATAAACTTAGTTTTTAAGATATATTTTCAATTGCTAGTTGCTGTGCATATTTTCCTCCTTGAGTGGTAAAAGATGTGTTTTTCGATGATACCTGTGGGACTGAATCATGAGAATCTCTGACATATTTTCCCCAAAGATAAGCTTCAAGAAAAAACAAGTTAGAGTAAAAAATACAAAGCAAACCATGGCTTTCACTTGAAAATGCCACCAGCTTCCTGACAGTTCTCACAAGTTACCCTCAACATTCATGTATTTATGTGAGCAAGGAATAGAGAGATCATGGGAAGTAATATATATCATTTGAATGTTAAATGAGATCAAAATGAAGAGCTGAATCAGAATTATTTGGGAAGGGAATATAGATCATAAAGCAGAGGAAAAACCAGGACTGGTAGCCCATGCTTGTAATTCCAGCATTTGGGAGGCTGAAACAGGAGGATTACAGTTCATGGACAGCCTCAGGTACTACTTAGTAAGGCTCTTTGCAACTCAGTGAGACCCTGTTTCAAAATAAAGAAGAAAAATAGGGCTGGAAGTGTAAATTGGAGGTAGAATGACCCTGGTTTCCATCCCCAGTACCACAAAAAAAAAAGAAAAGAAAAGAAGAAAAAAGGAAAGAAAAAAGAAAAAAAGCAGAGGTACAGTTAACACTTGGGAACATAAGTTTGGTTTTTAGAAGTCGTAGCCTCTTGTTCCCTCAATAAACATCAACCCTGTTACATGTGGTGGGCACACAAAAATGGAGTAGATATGAACCCTGTCCTTGTGGAACTTAGTCTAATATGGAAGATTAAACAAGTTGGTACATAGCAAATATGTGGCAAGAGAACAGCAGATAGGAGTTTGTCTTAAGGGGACAAGAAAATAGGGCTAATTATATCCAATCATGGAGACCAGGGGTGGTCTTATAAAAAATGACTTTTCACAAACAGTATTATACCTCATTATTCTTAAATCTTTCTCAAAAATTGTTCTGTAAAATACATTATGGTATATGTATATTCCTTTTATCAAAATGAAACTCTCAGTATTATCACATACATAATATACAATATGTAAAAATTTAGGGCATTCAGAAAATGTTAAAAAGAAAATAATACACACAAAATTTTTTTTGCGGGTCTGGGGATGGAACCCAAGGGCATTCGACCTCCGAACTACACCCCCTGCCCTATTTCTTTTTATTATTTACTTTTGAAACAGGGTCTCACTAAGTTGCAGAGGGCTTCACTAAGTAGCTGAGGCTGTCTGCAAACTGCAATCCTCCAGTCTCAGCCTCCTGAATGCTGGGATTACAAGCATGCGCCACCATGCCAGGCTCATAATTAACATTTTGATGTTACAGATATCTTCCTATACAAACTGCTTTTCAAAAAATAGAAAGGAAAGGAAGAAATTTAGCTTTAATACTTCTCAACAAATGGATTGATTCTGGCAACCCTGTTTGGGTTTATGTCCGTCGTATATGTGACAATATAGGTGTGACAATATGCTAAGGAAGAGGGTAGCAATAGCACAGTGGACTGCTTAAGCTTCAGGACACACTACCTCCTCACAGAAAATTTCAATGATGGACAATTTATAACTGAATTGAAAGATTATATTATGTAATTCTAAAAGTAAACTAAACCTTCCAAAATCAATTAAAGGGACTGAGAAGAATCCTGTAAAACAAAAACAAATTTTAAAAATTCACAATTTGAAGAAAATCCTAATATGTAAGCACAATAATGAGGAAGTAAATGAACAGAAAGGTAATATTAAAAGGATATCTCTCCTAGTCCCATGTATAGCCATATTACCAAATAAAGTAATAATAGTCAGTGGCATGGTTCTTCAAAGATATTTAATACATAGTATACTTTCCCCCCACACAATTCTTAAAATTATTTTCTTCAAGGTATAAGTGTGAGAAAATAATTGCTCTTGAAATAAAATTTATGCTATGGAGAGAAAACTGAAAATATGTTTGCAATGTACTCATCATTAAGTAAAAGGGTATGTTTTGGTTTGACTGAAAAATGATGCAAAGCATGTATGGAAATATCATGTATGGAAGTTTCAGACATTCACATGTAAAAATCAGAGAGAAAAATGTGGATTTTGAACACATTTTTTAAAAACAACATCTAAAACACAACGCTTTTTACTTACAAGGATAACTAGTTGACATCAAAGAAAATGGAAAACACCTTGCTTAATTTCATCAAAACCTTTGCATGGTGGGTGAGATTGACAACGTAATGTCAGAATTTATTAAATTCCGCCATGATAAACGTCCTGCAAATAGACCTATATAATTATGTGGAAACAATTTTAGCACTTAAAACTAAATATTGAAAATAAACTTAGAACGAGACTTTTGAATCATTTTATCAAACTGCCTCAAAAATAACAAATTATATCCAGTAATATTACAACACTAAAATATATTTTAAAATAGAATTAAAAGTTAAGGGTTTCTTTTATAAAAGCCTTTAGATTTTCTAATATTATAAATGTTTCATGTATATTTCTAGTAGTATAGTAATGTTACATGCATCTAATTATAAATTTGTACTATGTATAATGTTCTATGTATACTACGTTTGGGCTATTCATGTATAAAATGGTTTCCCCCCTAACACTGCATAATAAAAAAAATTTGGAGCAAAGCATAGCAATATATCATATTACTACATATTTTATTTTATTTTTTTCTTAAAAATTCAGTTTTCTAGACTTTCTGATTATATTAAGTATAAAGTTACAATTAGGTAAAAAGTTATGTCAGAAACATTCTTTTATTTAGCTTATAAATAATATAAAACTACAAATATCAAGTAATAAGGCACTGAAGGAGGTGACTTACCTGATACATCCACAGGCAGCTACTAATATATTTTCTCTCCAAAAATGGAAAATATGTGAGAATTACAGGCATTCTATGTGTAATGTTTCCCATTTATGGAACCCAATATAATAACAAATTTAATGATGTTCACTTTGATCGAATTTATTCAAACAAATCATAATTCACCAGTACTTGCCAATCATAAACATTTCTGAGGTTGAAGATTCTAGATTATACAACAATACAAAAATAATATTCTCACTCTCAATCAGAAAGAAATATATGCCAGGCGTGGTGGTGCAAGCTTGTAGTCCCAGTATTTGGTAGCCTGAGATAGGAGGACCACGGGTTTGCCGCCAGCCTCAGCTACTTAGTGAGGCCATCTATAACTTAGTGAGACCCTGTTTCAAAATAAATAATAAAAATAGAATTGGGGTGTATCTTGGAGATAGAATATCCCTGGGTTCAATTTCTAATACTGCAAAAAAAGGAAGAAAAATATACAGTAGTACTTTTTTACATTTTTTACTTGTTTTTGATTAATGTAAAAGGAGCCAATAGTTGAGGTCACAATAATCAAATGAGATGAAAGTAAATTTATTTGAGCAGGTTAATAATTTTGGAAGGAGGGAAAACACCAGAAGACTGAGTGTAAAGCTCACTAAAAGTAGATGCATGGTCTCTGTGAGCTTCAGTAGTCAACCATGCACAGATAAGTCATTTTAGCACACTTTTGACTACACTCCTCTTTACAGATGGAGAAAATGAAAGAAAAATGTTTACACAGTTTATTGAAGTTATCATTATCTTTCTGAATATGTAACTGGAATATGGACTTATCAATGACAGCTATGATTAATTCTATATTACATAGATATTTTTGCTTTTTCTTAACTCTTGCTAGTGTTTCTTAATTTTTTAATAGTAACATTAATTATCTTAATAAAATTGATAGTTTCATTTTGCTTAAAAATAGTCAAGGCCTTTCTGAAGAAAAAATGAATTTTTTCAAACAACTGCTTGGTCTGATATCAATCAACTCATAGGAATGGATTTGAAAAAGTAGGATGTATTTGGGTATAATAGAGACTGCATAAAGTATAATCTAAGGAGAGTAGACTGCAAATCCTGGCTAAATGTGATACTCAATATGCCACTCAATTCCCCATCTTTATCTTTTCATGTTCACATCCACCAGAGTGCAACCTCACACCACAAGTTAAAGTAAGCCATTTTTTGTTATGAAACCACAATACGTCTGACTCAACATTACAGGAGAACTGTGCCAGTCACAGAAATGCTCCTTTATAGACTGTGAAGCTAAACTTTGTACCCCAATACAACTATCACTGCTAGTATTAAGCAATGTCTAGGGGAAATGATTATAATTAGATCAAGAAATTACCAACAAATGCTGGTGCTTAGGCATGAATAAGAAACAGCAAGGAAAAGACTGCCTTTTGCTTTTTTTCCCCCTTCTCTGAAAACTTTCCTTTGCTACTCATTTTAATCTGTTCTAATCTGATTTTATCCATTTGACAAAGAGCTTTGAGGGATCACACATTATAAGTTGTATGAGAGTACTTCCCTTGTAATGATTTGGCTCTTTCCCCAAACCCCTGACTGACAGCCACCAAGTCATATAACAAGCTCTCATGGAGTAAAACATCTGATGTAATTGGAATGAATTCTAGTAAAAACCATTTTGTCCACTGTCATCTGAGCTTTACAGAAGGATAGATACATCAAAAGGTTACACAACCTGCCTAAATTAATCCCATGCTTCCTGCTAAGGAGGTACATGGAACTCAACTGAAAAATAAGGCCTCATGAAATCCTACATGGAAAGGATGGGAGAAAGTAAAGGAAGAAATGTAACTACAGGAAAAAACATTCCTTTCTTTCAACAGATTACTAGAGCATTCCAACAGTCAAATCTAAGAAATCAGTTCCTCAGAGCTCATGTCGTCAAACTGAGGTGAGTGAAACTAAGTATAAGCATAGATGCAATTTAGCACTTTTTTTTGTTCACAGCATGAACGATAAATTACTTGTTTATGTAATTTGCTGTAATAATATGAAAATAGAATCCTGAGCAGCTTAAAAGACAATGACAAAAATGTCATGTATGACTTATTTAGCTACTATTGTACATAACTATATTGCTTTAATTCCTAATGGGAGAAGAAAGAAAAGGTACAGGGAAAGTTAGGGTGAAGAAAGTACAGTAGCAGGACCATCCTCCTGTATGAGTCCAGTTGATATCCTTCACAATACAATCTGTGTAAACAGTACCTTGTGGAGGTGCTCAATGTTTGGGCCCTAGGTTTACTCATCCAAGATTGGGGCACCATAACCAACATCAGAAGTGGCTTTTTTTTTATCTCATCTACCTGGAATGCTATAATAAAAGGATACTGTGGTCAAATCCATGACATGTCTCTCATAGACTAATAATAGGAGGAGGAGTATGTGTGTGATAGTTACTTGACATTCCTGCCTTAGTTAAATATGTACCTTTACATGTGATGTGATTAAATATACCATCCCAACTAAAACCGTCACCCTGGCTAATGTCCCACAAATGCCTTAAATGCCCACATTGCTCAATCTTTCAAATAATATACAAAAGTTCTTTGGCAGGGAGAGAAATCATGCTGATTTTTTTCCCTCAAGTACAACCTTAGAAAGTAAGCACTCAATTCTGGTCAAATCAAGTTTGTTGATGATTTAAAGCAGTGGAGTCTATAGGAAGCGTATTTTCCACAGTGTATTCAGTCAGTTCAGTGCACAGTCCCTTTCATACTTTGCTATGAAAACTTCTGTTCTAGCTAGTAGTGCTCAACAGTTTACGCCCTCAAAACTTGGAGGACTAAATGAGTGACCATCATTTTCTTTTCCTTTGTTCACTTCCCATTTGTTACTAAATCCACTGCAATCTGGCTACTGACCACACCACTAAGTACAAACCCTTGCCAAATTCACCCAAGACATCCAAACCACAGAAACCAAGGGAACCATATTAGTACTCCTCTCGGACCTCCCAAAAGTATCTGACACCGTTGGCCTGTCCTGGAAATAATATCATCCCTTGGTTGTATGACTATATACAGCTTCAAGTCTCCTCTTACCTCTCTAGCTACTCCTCCATTCTCTTTGTTAGGTCTTGCTCCTTCTCTGTATAGTCCTCAAATATTGTTGAACACCAGGCTGTGCTGTGAGCCAGGCATCTCCCCAGTTCACATTCTTTCTTTTAAGTTACTTCATCACTTATTTGCTGATTAGCCTTAAAGTTATATTTCAGAGCCAATTGTCTTTATCTCTAGTATGGATATACAAAGCTGTCCTTGACATCGTCATATACAACTTAAGTTTAACCTTAAGTTTAACTTGAGTTTAACCTTGCATACAACTTAAGTTTAACCAGAACCTATCATCTCTCCCTTACCAATTATGTTACTCTACTAGTGTTGTTTCTCAATCAACGGCATCATCATCAACTTAGTGCCTAAGAAGAAAATCCACACGTTATCTTTAATTATTCTCTCTCTCTCTCTCTCTCTCTCTCTCTCTCTCTCTCTCTCTCTCTCTCTCTCTCTCTCTCTCTCTCTCTCTCTCTCTCTCTCTCTCTCTCTCTCCCCCTCTTGCCCACATTTAATCACCTCATCCTAACAATTCTGTTTCCTAAATATCTCCCAGATCTGTAAATTTTCTTCAAACACGCTTTCATCATCCATATCACTCTTGGACTATGAACTGCTTTCACAGTTTATTTCTCCACTCAACATTGGATATGTATTAATGGTTTTCATTTTTATATTCTAAATAATCTTATAATAAATATTCTTTATATATGCACATATGAAAACATTTATCAAGAATATATACTTAAAAGTACAATTTCTACATCCTGATGTTTGAGTATCTTCAACCTTACTAATTGATAATATGCTCTCAAGTGACTAAATATTTACACTTCAACCAGCAATATATAAGGTAGACTACTATTGCTCCATATCCTCACTAATATTTGATATAGTCAGGCTTTAATTCTTATGAGTTGAATGGGTGAAAAATTATATTCTTTAATTTTACTTTTATAGTGGCAAATCATAGGCCCTAGAGTCGAACTTTTTTTTTTTTTTTGGTGGTACTGGGGTTCCTGGAAGCCCTTCTACCTTCGTTCTACACTCCCAGACCTATTTTTACATTTTTTTATTTGGAAACAGGGTCTCCTAAGCCAGCACGCGTGGCTGGCTTCGAACCTGAGCGATCCTCCTGTCTCTGCCTCCCAAACGCGGAGATTGCAAGCATGCGCCACCACGCCCAGCTAGAGTCAAACTTCTTAAGCTCAAATCCCAGTGAAAATTCTCATTAGCTCTGTGATCACTGGCAAATTACATAACATCTCTGTGTGTCTGGTAATATTCACATTCCTTATTTGTGGTGTTATTGGTTATTCTCACCTTCATATAAGTTCAGCTTTGCATTTATTTATTTATTTATTTATTTATTTATTTATTTTGCAGTACTGGGAATTGAACCCCGGGGCATTCTACCTCTGAACTACACCTCCAGCCCTATATTTTATTCTTTATTTTGAAACAGGTCTCTCTCAGTTGCAAAAAGCCTCACTAAGTAGCTGAGGCTGCCCATTAACCGTGATCCTCCTGTCTCAGCCTCCTAAATGCTGGGATTACAAGCATGTATCACCAGGTCCAGCTCCAGCTTTGCATTTTAATAAAATGTAGAATATCTTATCTAGAATTTTTTATTGTTTTATGTAGAAAGAGATTTTTCATTACTGAGATGTAAATGTTGCTAGACATGGAAGTCACAATTAATTGTTCAGTGTCCCCTTCTCCATCCAAACTGCAAGATCTATGAGAATAGCAATTGTGAATCTTGGTCACAGTTAATTAATGAAACCTAGAAAAGAAACTTAGAATACAAAAAACACAAGAAGAATAGAAACTTAGAGCAAAGTACAAGAATATCCTTATTTAATACCTAGAAATAATATAAACTCATCACTGGCAATGGAGATGAGAAGAGAGGCATATGAAGGCACCAAGCCAAATTGTCTAATATGCTTTTTCAGAAAAGCAGATAGCCAACATCAGGTGGAGGAAATGGCTTATGTGATAATTAACATGGAAAGAGAGTGAATTTCTCTAGGCTTTTTGAAATTGGAAAGCTTTAATGAAGTTACCAAGGCACATTGTTAGGGAGACAGTAATCGAGCTAATTGAAATGGAATATAAAATCTTAACATATGACAACAAAAGTTAAAAGTTGCTGTTTTAGACAAATGAAGAGGTCTAGGTATGAGATGAGAAAAAATAACATAAGCTTCTAACTGAAATAAATTTGAAATCTCATAACATTATAAGTTTGTTTAAGGAGATGAGAGGCTTTTTCAGATTGCTGAAGTCTAATAATAGCTAATACTTACACTGTACTTACTACATGGAATGTACTTTTTCTAAAATTTTGCATATATTAATTCATATAATATTAATAGCAAGCTATTTTATATGTGAGGAGATTTAGAGAAAGCTTAAGAAACTTAAATAACCTTCCTAAACTCACACAGTTAAAGGCTGCGGCGTTCTGATTTCAAAGCTAGCTATACTGAGTGGTGAATACAGGCTATTGTGCGTTGAAATCACATTTGGGGGACATCATTGTGATACATCAGTAGATATGTAAACACATAATGTGTTCTTACGTAAATTCTGCAAGTAAAATAAAAAAACCTATAATCAACATAAACATTAGGAAATTTCATAATTGCTCATTATTTCTAAATATATCTTTGTGATTTACAGGCAAGGTGAGAGTGGTGTAATAGCAGATGTTGTCATGAAATTTCGATTCACTAGAAATAACAATGGAGAATCAATGAAAGCAAGAGTTCAGGAAATTTTACAACAAATGCTGAATAACTCTGGAAACTTGGAAATAAACACTTCATCTGAGATAACAGGTAAGGAACATTTCTTGTGTATGAATTTGTTTAATATACACCTCAAATTTACTAATTCAAATTCATATCTTAAATATATGAGAGACTGGCTGACTTTCTTTGAGATTAAACTTTATGAAAATAACATATTAAAAAGCTACATATAGTATGTAGTTAATATAAAACATTCTAACATTTTTTACATTTTACTGGTTATTTTATATTAAAAGACACTTTTTTACATGAAATAATTTCAACATGGAAAAGATCTAATTCCTAGTGTCTGCATGAAGGCAATATATTTTAATTTATTACTATATGTCTTTTTCCATTTTGTTTTGAATCCTGTATATAATAAAACAAAGTGAAAAGATATGCAATAGGTATGCAAACTCAATAGGTATGAAAATTCACGTGCTGAAAGTGGATGTTCTGATAACTAATTTTAGAAGTCTGAATCTAAAAAGACTTGGTTTCAGTGTTCTCCTTTATAAAATGGGAGTGATATAATTATTTTCCTAATGTCTCAGGTCTAAGTGAATAAAATTTGAAAATACATCTTTTAAAAATACATTTTTATTTTTGATTGATGCAAAGTAATTGCACCTGTGTATGGATGTAGTGACGTTTCAATACATGTACATAATATGCCATGATTCGATCAAGGTAACCGATATATCAGTCACCTCAGATATAATAATATTTCTTTGTGTTGGAACATTTAAAATTCTTTGTGTTGAGACATTTAAAATACCCCTATTTTGAAATATTCAATTACTTGTTGTCCATGATGGTTATCCAACAGTGCTATAGAACATTAGAAGCTATTCCTTTATGAGATTTTAATATTTAAAAGACTCTATAAATATTCAAGGTTAAAATAACTCCAACTTTCATAGTTATACATATTGTTTTAAAGCAACTTAATATATTTTTAAATTACATATATATGCTCTCAAAAGTTCTCCATGTGAGGTATGTAAATACTGTGTAATGAAAATTTTTCAATGTTTCAAACAAAAAAGCTTTACAGCATATATTAAATTTTCATCCATTAAAGACACAGTATTTTCCTACACTCACTAGCATAGTGGAATTCCAGGCCCAAAGGACAAACACTTATCCTCCAGGTTACCATTTGAAGAATTTCTCATTTCACTGCCGTTGGCATCTGCATTAGTTTTCTGTTAGAGCATATAGGAAACTATGTTCTTGTTATTGGTAAAGGGGCTTACGTTGACATCCAGACTTGAAAGGATTTCCTGTGTTATTTCAGATTTGTTTGTTTTTGAAGGATTGGGTATGGAGCGATGGTGTGTGTGAGGGGATTTTCTAACATTGACATTGATTCCATGAGTTTTTTTGTTTTTGTTTTTGTTTTTTTTTTTTGATACTGGGGATTGAACCCAGAGGCATTCTACCTCCAAGCTACATCCCCAGACCTATGTTTTATTCTTTATTAGAAACAGGGTCTTACGGAGTTACAGAGGGCCTCACTAAGTAGCTAAGGATGGCCACGAACCTGTGATCTTTTCTCAGCTTCCCAAGTACAGGGATTACAAGCACAGTGAGCCACCATGCCTGGCTCCATGAGCTTCTTCAACGTGCTTATTTTACTGCAGCAAAATTAAACTTCTTTGATATTAAAAAAAATAAGTTATTCCTCCTATCCTCCTGTACCTCTGAACCCATTGCCTATTATCTCTCTATCTCTTCCACTCCACACCCATTCCAGTCTCTGTCAACTTTTTCACTTTATCACTAATGCAAGTGAGAAAATGCATTATTTGTCTTGCTATGCCTGACTTACTTTCACTTAACATAATATCTTCCAGTTCTATCCATGCTACCACAAATGACAGAATTTTATTTTTTATGGCTGAAAAAATGTCATTATGTTTATATAACACATTTTCCCCATTCATCTGTTGATATACCTACCCCTAGGCACTTGTCAAGACTGTTTTACACATGTCTATACTAATTTACATTCACAATAAAATTATTTGTACACATTTGCACTATTTGGCTTCATCCTACTCTGTAAGCTTCTTTAAAGGCAAGAAGCGCTCTGCCTTGTTCACCCTTACTATCCTTATACCACCCATATCTAGTATATAATAGATATTCAAAAACTAATTATTACATAACTGAAATGCATTGACTAATTAATGACATCCCTGCAACTTTTCAATGTACCACTAATTTAAGAAGCCATGATTTTCTCATAAAGAGCTAAAGATTAAAAAGATTCTCACAGTTTGCAGACAACCTCAGCTAATACTTAGTGAGGCCCTTTGCAACTCAGTATAACCCTGTTTCAAAATAAAGAATAAAAAATAGGGCTGGGACTGTAGCTCGGAGGTAGAATGCCCGTGGGTTCCATACCCAATACTGCAAAAATTTTAAAAAGGGGGTGTATTCATTTCAAGTCACCCCCCATGCCATTTTGGCATGGGGCTGTATTTCTATTTTCTGTATTTCTATCTTCCTAATAAACTTCTTTAAATCTTCAAAAAAATTTAAAAAAAGGATTTGCATCACTCTTATACTGGACAAGTACGTGTCTGCTACAAAGTACTAGTTAAAATATTGGAATGCTTCTCTTTTTGTTCACAAACAATTCCTACATTAAGCCCACAAAGTCACAAATTTATCTCTCAGGTTCTTTAAATGCCCCTATTCCCTACCCTGGATTCTCTTCTCTTCTTTTTTTCAACAAAATAGTTTAAATTTAGCACAGAGCAAGGTGCATGCCTGCAATCCCAGCACTTGGGAGGCTGGGGCAAGAGGATTGTAGGTTCGAGTTCGGCCTCATCAGTTTAAAGAGGGCCACCGCAATTTAGTGAGATCCTGTTTTAAATAAAATAGGGCTGGGGGTATATCTCAGAGGTTGAATGTTCTTAGGTTCAATCCCTAGTACCACAGGAAAAAAATACTTAGTACAGGAAAAAAATTCAAGACGCAGCTCCAACTCTAGCCAGACTGAGTCCTGCCTCCCTGATGACCATGCACCACTGTTCCTTAAGTAATTGAATATTATCTCTGTTCCTACACATTAAGGAATTATTCAAAAAGCCCTTCCCAAGTGCTTGTTATTTGCTTGGCTTAATATTAAACAATGTGGTAATACAATGGTGGTTTCTACCTCCCAGGAGCTCATAGTCTAGTTGAAGCAAAAGACATCCCAATATAAGATAGCAATCAAACTAGCAGCATTAAAACATATGGCTAAGCACCCAATGTCAAGTGCAATGATCACTCCAGGAATCCAAGTAGGAAAAAGAGAGAGAACAGAATGTCAGTATCTTTCAGCAAAAGCTTCATGAAGGAGGAATGGACTTTGACTTTGAAATATGAATAGGATCTCCATGAATTAAGATGAGAGAAAAAAATTGCCAGAGGCAGAGCATGAAAAGAAGAAAATTATCTGTGATAACACTATTCTTTGGCAGAACAATGAAGAGAGTTCTGTTGGGATGATTGATTTGTGTATTCCTCATCCTCATTATTGCCACAGAGGCACATGTTTATAAAGAATGCATACTATTTTTTAGGCATAGCTTTAATTGTCATGTATGCACTGTTTTGGGTTTATTTCCTTTCTTCAATCCTCACAGCAACCATATCCCATGGATACTTTTATTGTTTCCACTTAGGAAAATTAAGTAATTACCCAGCATGATAGAGTTTTCACATGGGCATTCAAGATTCTAACCCAGGTCTCTCTTGTTCAAATGATGAAGAAGAGTAGTCAGCTTTTCTTACTTCCTGCTTCCAAAAGGATGACTTCACTGATGCTTACAGAACAAAAATATACCCAAACCTTGTGTAATTTCTAGCTGGAAATAACTGCACAAAGCTGGGCGTGGTGGCTCCCCGCGCTTGGGAGGTGGAGACAGGAGGATCGCGCAGGTTCGAAGCCAGCCGCACTGGCTTAAGAGACCCTGTTTCCAAATAAAAATATAAAAAATGGGTCTGGGAGTGTAGCCCAGAGGTAGAAGGGCTTCCAGAAACCCCAGTACCACCAAAAAAATAATAATAATAACTGCACAAATTGGATTTAGAGAGCAAAAACCTGAAAACCTGTCTTGGGAAGTTTAGATTTAACTTAAAGGATATAAGACTGATTTCTAAATAAAAAACAATCATGCAAGGATATGATCTGACAGACATTTCTTGAAAAGATTAGTCTGGTAAAGTCAAGGTAGATGAATTAAAAAATACAAAAGTGGAAGCAGGGAAATCAATTTGAAGGTTATTATAAAAGTATTAGTGTCAACTGATGAAAGAATGGAGTAAAGGAATAGTAAAATAGATAAGAAAGCCTGGTGCCATGGCACATGCCTGTGAGCTCAACCATTTGGAAGGCTAAGACAGGATTGCAAGTTTGAGGCCTGTCTCAGGAACTTAGGAAGACCCTGCCTCAAAATAAAAACACAAATAAAAAGAGCTGGGAATGTAGCTCAGTGGCAGAGCACACCTGGGTTTCAATTCCTGGTGTGTGTGTGTTCCTCTCTCTTTCTCTCTCTCTCTCTCACACACACAGAATTGGGCTAATTCAAAAGGTAGTTGTTATTAGAAATTACAGAACCTGGAGACCTATAAAATGTGAAAATGATGAGAAAAGCAGAACAAGATTTTGCTGTTGGTGGAAGTGGTGTCATTTACTAAAGGAAGAAATGTTTGGCCGGGCGTGGTGGCGCACGCTTGTAATCCCAGCACTTGGGAGGCTGAGACAGGAGGATCGCACAGGTTCAAAGCCAGCCTCAGCTACTTAGTGAGGCTCTCAGCAACTTAGTGAGACCCTGTTTCCAAATAAAAAAAATATATATATATATATATATATATATATATATATATATATATGGTCTGGGAGTATAGCCCAGAGGTAGAAAGCCTCTGGGTTCCACCCCCAGTACCACCAATTGAATAAAATTCAGTTAAACTGAGTTTGAAATGACCACTGTGCAGAGAAAAATTTTCTGTCTGCAGACCTTAAATTGGAATAGACAGTATCACTGATACTGACAGTTTCCTTCCCAAGTTCTCACATTCCCCAACATGCAGTGTGCACCAGTTCTACTGTTATCAAACAAAAACATGCTACACCTCCACACAGTTAACCACTATGCTTTCCATTTAGAATCTTCTCCCCCTTGTCTACTAGAAAAGTTCCTTTAGATTTTTGAAATGTGAAGTGTTATTTCCTCCATGATAAGATCTGTGATTCTCTCTGGCAATATTATTTACTCTCTTTAATTCTATCTTGTATTTAAAATTTTTTTAATTATTAGTATCTATCTGTAAATAATGTGTGGGAAGAATCCCTGTAATTTGCTCATTGTTAAGTCTATATCACTTAGAATAGGATCAGTAGAATAATATGTAGATTATTAATATATACTTATAGATGTATTTGAATAAGTGAACAATTAACTTCTCTCACAATATCTATCACATCGTAAATCAGTGACTTGTTTATATTTCTATTTTTCAGCTAAAATGAATGACTTGATAACAAGAAAATCTTTTTAAAATATATACATTTACTGATGCATTGTAATTATACGTCATACTGAGGTATAGAGTGTTAGGAATACACATGCACACACTAAGATTATTTTCCTTTGGATCCCACTCTTCTTTCCCTTCCTTGAACATATAATTGAGATTGATATCTGTGAGTAATTTTATATATGTGCATAGCATTCTTTAAACTGTTAACTTCTTTTTCAAGTACTTGATAAAAAAATTTAAGTACTAACTTTAAAATTAAAGAAAGCTGTAAACCCAGAGATTTCTGACCAATGAGTCAGAGATTCTTTGAGCATATTGGGATGGATTCTAGGAATCAGCATCCCACCAAGTCCTCTCAGTAGTTTTGATTCTGGTTGTCAGAGTTACTATACCATAAGAAAGCAAGACAAAATTATCTTATTTTCATTCTTTTTTTAACCCTAGTAATTACTGACCAGGATACAGAAGATTTGTTCACTCGAGGTAAGTTTTGAAATTATTTTGTAAATATATATAGATAACAATGAAATATTTATTAAAGAAAATGTGATATAATTAATTTTTAAAAAATCAGAGTACAAGTCTGTTGTATTTTTTGCAGAGATGATGTCTGTGAAATTGGTGCTTTTATCTGAATTTACTCAGGAAGGTTGTTAATGAAATGAGACACTGCTGCTTCCACTGGCCAAAAAAAAAAAAAAAAAAAAAAAAATAGCAGTGGCATACCACTGATTCAGTACTCATAGTTGACCTTATAGAAATTTTCTTAGCAGTTTTAGCAGTTTTAGAGAGCCCTAGTTCTACATGGTATTTCTGTAAACTTGTAAATTATACTCAGTGGTGCCATTTAGTAGATTTTCCTAACCAGCAGCATAATTTCCTTTGTCATGGATTCCATTTTTATGATTAAACTGAATAAGGTATAATAAAGTTTGAAAAGTTTTATCAGTTTGGGGTCTATAGTCTAAAGAGAAAGTCACTATTTTCCAACATTACTCTATCACAGGCTAGGATAGCTGAAATATAATTCCTAGAAAAACATTCTAGTTATCTGGCCTACAGAATGTAGTTAAACATATCTGGATTGCTGGCCTATCTCAGACACTTAAGTGATTTTACAAAGTAATGCAACCTCTAGGCGGGTGTTTTCCAACTTCATTATATATTTAATTCATGATTATTTCTAATTGTAATGTGCTTAAATATTTCACTAGAATATACAAAGAACTTAAAAGACTTTATACTAAAAAATATCCCAATCAAGAAATGGGCAATTGAATTAAATAGACACTTCAGCAAAGAAAATACATAAATGGCCAATAAATACATGAAAAAATGTTCAACGTCATTAGCAATCAGGGAAATGCAAATCAAAACTACCATAAAATTCCATCTAACCCCAATCAGAATGGCAATCATCAAAAAGTCAAAAAACAATAAATGTTGTCAAGGATGTGAGGAAAGTAAAATTCTTCTACACTTTGGTGAGATTACAAATTAGTTCAGGCACTATGAAGATTAGTATGCAGATTTCTCAGAAAACTGGGAATGAATCTATCATATGATCTGGCTATAACACTCCTGGGTAACTTTCCAAAGGGGCTAAAATCAGAGAACTACAGTAAAATATGTACATCCATGTTCATAGCAGCACAATTCACAATAGCCAAATTATGAAACTTACCTAGGTGCCCATCAACAGATGGATGAATTACAAAATTATGTAATATACAAACAATGAAATTCTACTCAGCAATAAAGAAGAACAAAATTAAGTCATTTGAAGGAAAATGAAAGAACCGGAAAAACATTATGTTAAGTGAAATTTAGCCAGTCTCGGAAAGTAAACGGTCATGTTTTCTTTAATATGTAGAAGCTAGGAAGTAAACCAAAGGGACTCCAAATAATGGAGGAGAAACCTCAGTGAGCCAGAGAGGCAATATAGGGTAAGAGGAGGGAGAATAATGAGGATCATTGCAGGAATTACTGCCACTAGCTTTGTGAACGTATGTGAAAATACTAGTGTCAAACCCAGTTCTCTGTATGGGGAAGGAGAGATGAAGAGAAAGTAGGGGGGCACCAAGTACTGTGTGCATATATATCATTTTCAATGTGAGATTATAATGCACCAGTAAAAGCAAAAAATATTCACTAGAGAATCTATTTGGAGAATGCAGCAGAAGAACGTATGCTTTATCCACAATGGAAGTCTGTTTCTCTTGCATTTGGGGAATTTGCAAGATAAAAATGCCGTCTGAGGCAGGACACTTCTTGAGAGTCAGTCTAGCAATAGAAATTGTTGGTAGTGGTTTACATTTAGTTTCTCATTAATAGAATAAATAAGAGAAAACAAATCATGGGAACTGGGGTTGAGAGGAAGCAAGTGATTAGCCCACCCTAGCCTGTTTTAATTTGAGCAATCAGAGTGCTCATGGATTCTTAGGTCATTTAATTAATCCTAGATAATAGAAACTTTCAATCATACTGGAAAATATTCTGTGGCCCTGCAGCAACTCCCTTTCATGGGTCCATAGGATTATCTAGAGTCAAGTCTAGAGGTAGACTGGTGCGTCCATGACAAACTGCAGTACCATTAAGGAAGTTTCTTGATGAGACCATCTTTCTTTCAAGTATTAAGTCTGCATCTCTACTCAAAAAGCAGCTTCTGATGTGTTTCCTGATGTGGGTCTGGAAGTCAACATTTCTAACAAGTCCCCAGTGGATGCTCAAGCTACAGATCCACAGAAGATGGAAATTTCCCAGGAGTCTTGGACTGAGCTGACAAATCCAGCACTGACCTATGTTTAACCCTCACACTCATGAGGCACTCCAAACAACTTTAAAGCTGCTCCAGAATTTGAAACCCACATGTCGACTAAGTCCAGAATTTTTCTCTATAATGCAGTTAATATCAATAGTAGTCACACATATAGTCTAAAGATATTAACATATGGAGCTAGGCACAGTGGCACATGCCTGCAACCCCAGTACTTGGGAGGCTGAGACAGGATCACAAGCTCGAGGCCAGTGCACGGTAACTCACTGAGACCTTGCTTCAAAATACAATAAAATAGTCGGGGATGGTGGCACACACTAGAAATTCCTGCGCTTGGGAGGCTGAGATAGGAGGATTGCACAGGTTCAAAGCCAGCCTCAGCTACTTAGTGAGACTCTCAGCAACTTAGTGAGACCCTGTTTCCAAATAAAATATTTTAAAAATAGGTCTGGGAGTATAGCCTGGAGATAGAAAGCCCCTGGGTATATATATATATATATATATATATATATATACACTGTGTATATATATATATATACACACATATATATATATGTATATACACACATATATATATATACCTGTGTATATATATATATATACACACATATGTGTGTGTGTGTGTGTGTGTGTGTGTGTGTGTGTGTGTGTGTGTGTCTGGAGAAGTAGCTCAGAGGTAGAATGTCCATGAGTTTAATTCCCAGCACACACATGCACACACACACACACACACACACACACACACACAACCCTAACATATTATTCATGCTTTTGGAAAGTCTAGCATGTCCTGGGGAAAAAGACAAACAAGACATACAATTACAAATATTAGGAAAACTCTGTAAATGTAGTCTCCCAAATGTAAATCATTCATGATCTTCCCAGTACATTAATACCCTTTTTTCCTTAGAATGCGGGGCCCGTCCAGACCTAATAACACTGTCGGAAGAGAGAGTTGTTGGAGGTACTCTAGCTGATGAGGGTGACTGGCCATGGCAAGTCAGTCTACAGCTGAATAATGTCCACCACTGTGGAGGCATCCTGATCAGTAACACATGGATCTTGTCAGCAGCTCACTGCTTCAGAAGGTGAGAACACAGCTACCCACCCATCTGGGAACAATTATGATAGACAGGTGAACAAAGATGACAACTACTACACCCAGGACTAAGCATGATTGGAATGAGGCCAGAAATAATTCAACGCAAAAAAAAGCTAATGGGTCTTTTTTCCTATTAATTAAAGCAAACATATTTGTTCTCCTTTAGCTTACTAGTTTACTGGTAGTTCTTCAAATCATGTAATGGCATAGCATCATGATAAAGAGTAAAAATGTATATAACAAAATATTTAACATATCTTATGGCTCATTGTTTATTTTAATTAAGGAAAATATTATTGTCTTTGTCTTCATGTTATTGTTAGAACTGAGTAGGCTAATGCAAACAGATGCTAAATTTTTGCTGTGGAAAATTTGCACATTGTTTAATGAAAGCTCTTCAGCAAACTGATGGCTGACTTAGAGACTGTCTGATGACATTATATTAATTCAACCAAGGCCGGGCGTGGTGGCGCACGCTTGTAATCCCCGCGCTTGGGAGGCGAAGACAGGAGGATCACTCAGGTTCCAAGCCAGCCGTGCTGGCTTAATAGACCCTGTTTCCAAAAATAATATAGGTCTGGGAGTGCAGCCCGGAGGTAGAAGGACTTTCAGGAACCCCAGTACCACCAAAAAGAATAAATAAATAATTCAACCAAAATATTAGTGGTTACCTATAATGAGCTCAGTATTGCATGCTGTAGAAGCTACTAATGTAAATAAAACACTGTCCTCAGGAAACTTTATTCTACTATTGGAGGTAGAATATATAAATATATATATATATATATATATATATATATATATATGATTTTTTGTTTGTGTATGTGGTGTTGGGATTGAACCCAGGGTCATTCTACCTCCAAGCTACACCCCCAGCCAGAATTTTTTTTTCTATTTTGAAACAGCATCTCACTAAGTTTAGGAGAGCCTCCCTAAGTAGCTGAGGCTGCTGGTTGCGAATCCAGATCCTCCTGTCTCAGCCTCCCAAGTACTGGAATTACAAGGGTGCGCCATCACACCCAGCTATATATACATGTTCACACACACACACGCACACACACACATTCGGGACCCTTACAGCTTAGTGAGACCCTGTTTCAAAATAAAAAATAGGGCTGGGGTATAGTTTGGAGGTAGAATGCCCCTGAATTCAATCCCCAGTATCACACACACACACACACACACACACACACACACACACACACACACACACCCAAAATGATTATAGTGAGTGGCTAAGTAAAATAAATTTAGACAACTTACAAGAATTTGAAGGAGATACCGGGGGTGATCCTAGGTGCATTCTACTTCTGAGCTACATTCCCAGCACTTTAAATTTTTATTCTGAAACAGAGTCTCACCAAGTTGCTGGCCTCAAATTTATAATCCTCCTGTTTCAATATCTCAAGTACTGGGATCATAGGCATGCGTCACTGTGCCCAAATAGCAATTCTTATTCAAGATCACTAATAAGCTGCCAGTGGAGAGTAAGTTGTATAAATTTATCCCAGTGGCACAAAGAAAAGGTCATGTGACTTACAATGAAAAAATTTTAGACCTCAACATGACAAAAACCTGCTAGCTCAGACCTACCTTACTATTGAAGAATCCTAGACCCTAACAATTGTTGAAAAATAAATTCAATTAGATAATCCAGAAAAGTGATGCTGAACTCAAGTGTGCCTCTGATCAAGTTTCTCTTCTCACCCTTTTTCATAACTTGCTACTGTCCAAAATCCACCCTACTTATTATAGACCCACAGCCCTTTACAGTCAAATTAACCCAAACTTATTTTTCAAAGTATATAACTTGAACTTCAGGCTAACAATAAATGTCTCCTTCCCTAGACTCTGCCTACACTTCCCCACTTCTGCGTACCACTCAACCTGGTGGTTCTCCTTGAAATGTTACTCTCTTTCCCAAATCTCTATTTCTTCCTACTTGAATTCCATGGCATCTTCAATTGCTAAGAATATTCATATTTGAGGGCACTATCTTTTAATATAATACCTTTTCACAAAGGTATTTGTTAAAGGGCCGATGTGGTAGCGCACACTTGTAAACCCAGCACTTAGGAGGCTGAGACAGGAGGATCGCACAGGTTTGAACCCAGCCTCAGCTACTTAGTGAGGCTCTCAGCAACTTAGTGAAACCCTGTTTCCAAATAAAGTATAAAATAGGTCTGAGAGTATAGCCCAGAGGTAGAAAAGCCCCTGGGTTCCACCCCCAGTACCACAAAAATGTATTTGTTAATTTAAGAAGATATAAAGATTAGTGAGACTGGTGTACAGTTTCTAAACAAAAGTTTTAGGAAAACACAAATTTACACTTCATGCTATCTTATAACTCCATGTTTATAGACAGTGAATAAATTTTAAATGTATTTTATATATTTCCAGATGATAGAATTCTGATTTAATTTGGCAAATTTATTGCTGTATACCATATAATACAAGAAAAATTCAAACATTTCAATCATCATAGCCACTTCAAAGGCCAAAGAACAAGAATAACACTAATTGATTCAGATCACACCTTGAGTGTGGAAACCAGAAATGCACATTACTGGACTTAGCGGGCATTTAGAATAACCAAGGATACCATAGAAACTGGACTTGATTCTAGGTTCTATTCAGGCCCAACTTTCAAAATCTATCTAAAGGACATTTCTATATTGAAAGTCACAATTATAAATATCACTACCGATTATTAAAGGAATCCAGAGAACATCTTTGAATCTTGCTCCCACAAATCCTATTCACTACCAGTATGGAAAGACTAAAGCTGATAAAACTACATAAACCACGCACTGGTGCTCTCCCTAAAGACCAGACTGACACTGAGAACCATCAATGAGGATTTGTTTGGGGCATGAGCAGCCTTATATCAAGGTACAGTCAAGATAAGGCCCTATGAGAGATTAGGAAATTGTCACCTCTTCCTTGAAACTTTCCCTTTAAAGATGTTTTCTCTTTGAACTCTATGTTCTAGTCTCACAGAAGTATTATAATCTATCCTTTACAATAGCCTTTGTGATTTATGATATCATAATTGTTTCTGTTAATTTCCTCTGCTAGTGTGTGGAACTCCTTAAGGGTACAGGCCATAATTATTTAGATTTTTACACCCAGAGACTCATACTATTTCTTAAACACAGTAGACACTTGGCAGTAGCTCACGGAGCTATAGTTAGTGAAAATTCATAGCTATGTTCACTGGGTGCTGACTTTGTGCCAATCACTGTGCTTGGCATGTGTCGTTTGTTTCACTAACACTTAACAGCGTATGAGAGGATGCCATCAATCACATCTTATACATAAAACAAGAATCAGAGATAGTCACTAACTTGCCATAAATAATAATGCTAATATGTGGCATAGCCAAGATTTAAATCTAAATATAACTGATTCCAAAACCATGCTCTTATTTATTTGATGGAAAAAAGAACACACACACACATACACACACATACACACAGGCACATATGCACGCATGCATGCAGTTACAAAACACACTCCTATGCATCTTTCTGTAAACCTTTAGGAATTTCTATGATATTTACTAAAATGTATATATGCAGTCTGATAAATAGACCAGAAAGTTTTTCAGACATTTAAATTTTCACTAGTAATATTAAGAATTTCAACACCGGGCGTGGTGGCGTACACTTGTAATCCCCACACTTGGGAGGCGGAGACAGGAGGATTGCACAGGTTCGAAGCCAGCCTCGCTGGCTTAAGAGACCCTGTTTCCAAATAAAAATGTATATAAAAAAAATAGGTTTGGGAGTGTAGCCTGGAGGTAGAAGGGTTTCCAGAAACCCCAGTACCACCAAAAAAATAAAAAAGTTTCAGTTACATCCTCACCAACAACATACTTGGTATGATTCATTTTTATTTTTTAATTTTTTTATTGGTGCATTATAGTTATACATCCTAATGTGGAACAAAATGGTAGTGGCACACATGCGCACATCACTCATTTAGCCCTTCCCCATTCCCATCCCGTGCCCTCCCCCCTTTTCCCTTCTCATGTTTGGCTTGGTGGTTGATATGTTTGTAAATGTATATAATGTACATTAGGGAATTTCCCTCTTCTCCCTCCCATCCCCTTCAGTTAGGCAGCCTTATTTGCTCATGTATGGTTTCTCTTTCCTCGTCTAGCGTTCCTCCTGTCACCCTTTTCCTCTGTAGCTTCTGCATATTAGGAAGAGGATCTGATTTTTTACTTTTTTTGACTGACTGATCTCACTTAGCATAATGTTCTCCAGTTCCATCCATTTTGAAGTAATTTTATTCTTTATGGCTGTGTAAAATTCCATTGTGTACATATTTCATAGTATTGATTTTTATCATTCTCATTTATTATATGTTCACTGTTATAATTTCTATTTCTTGATTACTAGTGAGTTTGAATATCTTTTCATATATCCAGGAGCTATTTGAGTTTCCCTTTCCTTGAATTTGCTATTAATGCTTTGGCAATTTCATAATGATTTTCCTGTCCATGTATTATTGGTTTACAGAATCTGTATAGTCTATAAAATTTTACATATTGAACATTATGAATATTTTCTCATGGTTTCTCATCCATGTGCTAAACTTCTCTATGGTATGCTTAATTTTGATTTAATGAACTTTATCAAATTTTTTACATTGTGTGTTTTAAGGATTAAGATAAAAAGTTAGAATTCTTAAGTCACATTGATAGTTTTCTATATTTTTATGTTAGTGTGCTCTCTCTTTTCCCTCTCTCTTCAATATATATATCGAATATATAGACTGTGTATGCATATACACGTATATATATATACAGATAAAAAAGCATCACATTTAGTACAGAAAAATGTGTCTATTAATAAAACAAAGATGCCCCTTATTATCACTACTGTTTAAATAAAGCTTCGCTTTCAACTCCAAAAGAGGAAAAAATAAGTATTAAAAAAATGAGTTAAAACCAAATGGACATCATTTTAGACTTCCTATTTCCTCAAATAGAAGTGTGTAGAAAAGGGAGAGATCAAAGAGGATATTTGAGTATCCTCATTGGAATAGAAAAATTCCAAGATATTTACTTCACAACGTCTTCTAAAGCCTTTATTTCTTTAAACCGTCATTCATTCTGACAGCAAGTATCCAAATGCTTTTACTAGCTTACAGTTCAGAAACATACACCAAAGAGATGTCAGTCAAACTATTCCTAGATGGTGAAGAATCACAAATGCAAAATTCAATTACTCAAAGTGCTCACAAATTTCCTATTCAAATAGCATGTTTTCAAATATTTTTAGTTATTCTAATCCTCAACAATGGACTGCCACCTTTGGAATTTCTACAACATCACCTCTACTGAGAGCAAGAGTAAGAGCTATTTCAATCCATAACAATTATGTATATCCAAGTAATGAAAATGATATTGCAGCTGTGCAACTTGAAAGACCTATCACCTTTACAAGAAATATCCACAGAGTGTGTCTTCCAGAGGCTACCCAGAATATTGTACCTGATTCTACTGCTTATGTAACAGGATGGGGATCTCTAACTTACGGCGGTAAGTATCTCAGGAAAAACAAAACAAAATAACTTAACAACAAAATAACTTAACAACAACAACAAATAAAATCTCCCATCATTCACTGGTATGTAATTTTTTAAAAAATTGGGAAATATCTGAAGGACAAGTTCTAAAGACAGACCATCCTATTTTTGTGTCAGCATAAGCTCTGACCAGCCCTGAGTTTTCCAGTAAAACGAAGCAGAGCAGTACCCCTAGGAACTTAAAAATTCTCAAACACAATAATAAGAAAATGTAAAAGAATGTGATAAACAAACATGAGCTTTTTAATAATCCAAATATTTCGTGGAACTCAAATCACTTTTCTATAAAGAAATAAAGACTTAAATAGATATTGTCTAAGAACTTTTATAGCCTCTAAGATATTAGTTGTCCTTGAAGGTATTTATGGATGAAATGAACTCTGCCTCTGTGGCAAGAATATCCACATAAGCATTGTTCGTGCTTGTTTCTTTCCTCCTCCTCCTCCTTCTCCTCCTCCTCCTCCTCCTCCTCCTCCTCCTCCTCCTCCTCCTCCTCTTTCTTCTTCTTCTTCTTCTTCTTCTTCTTCTTCTTCTTCTTCTTCTTCTTCTTCTTCTTCTTCTTCTCCTTCTCCTTCTCCTTCTCCTTCTCCTTCTCCTTCTTCTTCTTCTTGTACTGGGGATTGAACCCAGAGGCAGTCTACCTCCAAAGTATACCCCGACCCCATTTTATATTTTTTATTTTGAAACAGGGTCTCACTAGTTCAATGAGTTTCACTACTTTTTGGGCTGTCATTGAACCTGCGGTCCTCCTGTCTCAGCCTTCAAAGAACTGGGACTGCAGGCATGTACCACCACATCCAGCTGCTTGTTTCTTGAATTAATAAGATGAAAGTTAAAATGAAGGGACTATACAAGAGCAAATAGAACCAGGGAGAAAAATTAAGTTTCAAGGAAATGGAAGGGTAGCATGAAGAGTTTCCCTGGGCTTTACTTATGGTGTAGATTATCTGTCCAAGCAATCAGATAAAGCCTTAATTTCCCCAGAAAATGTTTCATTGTGATTGTCTGGCCCAAAGTAATTTGAAGTAACAAATAAAATGTTTTCCATCATTGAAAACTATAAAAATGCTATTTTGAGGGACCATCAATATAAAATTAAGTCTTTAGCCTTAAAAGCAGACTGATTTTTCTTCTGCTGCTAGAGTAAAGGCTACTCAATATGTAATTTCCCAGGCCAAAAGTCAACTGGTGGGTAATTTAAATTCTATTAGTCAACTTTAAGATGGCAAATTTATTTGTTTTCTCTAAAGATCTAAAGGCACTGCATTACAAAACTAATGCAAAAAGGTAGGGGAATTCATCTGCCTATAGTTGTTAACCTTTTATCCTTTGGTAACCTTCTACCTCCAGGCTACACTCCCAGACCTATTTTATATTTTTATTTGGAATCAGGGTCTCTTAAGCCAGAGAGGCTGGCTTCAAACCTGCGTGATCCTCCTGTCTCCGCCTCCCAAGAGCGGGGATTACAAGCGTGTGCCACCACGCCCGGCTTTTGGTAACCTTTTCTGAGAAGAAACTCCTATGTCTTAGCTTCAAGTGCCTTCCTTGCTAAAGAAGGTTTAATGTTTGAAGTATATTTGTTCTTTCTCAAATTAGTAACAGAGCCATTAATTTATATATCCTGAAATCATTCTGCTTCTGCTTTTATACTAAATAGGTAACACAGTCACTGAACTACGGCAAGGACAGGTCAGAATAATCAGTAATAATGTATGTAATGCAGCAGATGGTTATAATGGAGCCGTCTCATCTGGAATGCTCTGCGCTGGAGCGTCCGGAGGTGGAGTAGATGCGTGCCAGGTAAGTTCAAGACAATCTTATCAATGTCATAATCTGAGGAGTTTATAACATTTACTAGGGTTATGCCTTGACAGATATAACGATTACATTACCATACACATCTCTGATTCTCCAATTTTTATGATTCAATTTTTAGAGGAAAAAATCTCTTCTGATTTATTATGAAAACAAACTTTTGACTTTTAACCACTATTAAAAGTTAAGTATAATCTTATTGCACACCATGGTGAATACAGTTAATAGATTATTATACCCTCAAAATTAACAGCCAGACATGGTGGCACATACCTGCAATTGCCTGTAATTCCAATACTTGGGAAGATGAGACAGGAGAATTGCAGGTTTGATGCCAGTCTCAGCAACTTAGACCCTTTTTCAAAATAAAAAATTAAAAGGGCTGAGAGTATAGTTTAGAGGTAGAATGCCCTTAGATTCAATTCTCAGTACCATACACATACCAAAACGCCAAAAATAAATTTCAAATGTTCTCACACACACAAAAAATGTTAGGTATTTGAGGTAATGTAAATGTTAAATAACTTGATTTATTTATATATTATATTCATAAACTATAGCATCATTTTTCTACCACATAAATGTATACAATTAAAACTAATCATTCTCTCTAGGATCATATATAATAAAGTAAGTTTTGAGATATAAATAATTTTGTAGCATCTTGAAGACAGAAAATTCATGCAAAATTTTAATTATTTGAGTCACAAGAGCTGCTGCAATTATGTAATGGAACAGGTAGAAAAAAAAATACTTGAAACTGGCCTGTAACTTTTTAACCAAATATATAAAAGCAAACAATAAATATAAAATTCTCACTTTTAAAGTTATAGGACATATTTGTATATATGTTTATATCACTTTGAGTCTCATTATAATGTATACTTATATTGCACCAGTAAAAGTATACAAAATAAAATTATTGGAATAATCTTGATTAAATTATATATGCTTGATTGATATACTTATGTTTTGTGATTAGTTTTTTTCCTGTGTCTGAAATCCACTCCCATATAGTGCCCTACTTAGTGTTAGAAATTAAATATTTCTTTATATATTCTGTCTTTTACTGAGGAATCTGCTATTATTTTCCTGGGCAAATTTTATGCAAAAGGATATTTTTTTGCCTCAAATGTTACTAAGCTGCATATTTAGTATTCACAGTCTTGAAAATTGGACAACAAACAGTGCTTATACTCTATTCCCCAATTCATGAACACTTTTCCCTAAATGTAACATTTAATTAACTTCATGCTGTGTGTGGATTAACATTTTCAAGATACTATTAAGTACACATTCAACCTTCATTTTAAGTGGAGATGTCTCTATGATAGGGAACACTTCCTTCTTTCTTTCCTATTTCTCTTTATTGCTAATCCAGTAGCAACAAATTCTTAAATTTCATGACAGTTTTCCAAAGAATATACCAATTGATAATAACACACCTCCATGATAATGATTTGAGATCTAGTTAAGAGTATTGATTAGAATTCACTGAAGGTCACCTATGCTGCACCTTCCCTTTTTTGTTTACAAATTCTGCTCTTCTTTTATTTTTTTCTGCTCTCCTTTTGAGAAAGATTCAAGTCATAACTCCCCATGAAAATCTCCCTGTGTGCTCCACTACAGACCTCATCAATTTCTAGCTAAAATATTATAATGCATAGACTTTATGCTTCAAAAAAGGCACATTACATGGAGCACATGAAATCCTATTGATTTCTTTTATTCTTTTGTTCATTCATTCATTCATTCATTCATTCATTCATTCGTTTATATGGACTCTTTACTATGCACTATTTATTATGCTGGTATGGCAATGCATTCCCTTAACTCAGCAGGTCTGTAATCTGGAAGAGAAGACACAAGCTCAAATGTCTGCAGCCAAGTGGTGAAGCTGGCCAGAAACAGGGAAAATTACAAGTCTCTTTTAGTTCAGCATTTGGTTGCCCACTCCTGATAATGCACCATGCAGAAAACACTGTAATTATGTATGAATATCCCACAAAGAAACCCACAGCAATGTGTAATTTGTACTAAGAGAGAGCAGGAGGAAAAAGGAAAGAAGAAAGGGAGGGAGTAAGAAAGGGTGGGAGTGAGGGAGGGAGGAAAAAATGCAATGACAGGAAGTACTGAGAAATGGTTCACGGGAGCATGCATACGTCATCCAAAGGAGCGTGGTGTCTATCAGCCCCATTCAGTACTTCAGCTGCTCACTTGCACACTGACCCTTCTTGCCATCCAGACCAGTAATTAAACAGTGGGGCAGAGCGAACTACTAAGAACATTCAAATGAATAACTAACTTTTCTAGACACACACTTGGTAATAATACCTGACTTTTATTAGCACTGACTATGTGGCAGGCTGTACAAAAAGTGTTTTGTGTTCTAAACTCATGTAAACTCATAAAAAATTATTTACTGATAAGGAAACTGAGGCACAGAAAATTGTTAAATAGTTTACTGAAGTTCACATAGCTGGTAAATAGAAGATTTGAACACAAGCTACCTAGATCCAGAACCCACACACAGAATTAATCTGCCATACAATATAAAAGATGTACTAAATTTGTCTCCCAAACCAGATTATTATATACATAAATATGTTCTACTTGATTGTTTATTTTAATTGGCTAATAAATATCTCTTAGGGAGTGTTTTATTGTCATGTAAGTTTTTCAATTGTTCATCAAAAGAATACTTTTTTGTATACTGAAGATTGAACCCAGGGGCATTTTACCTCTAAACTATACATCCAGCCCCATTTTACCTTTATTTTGAAACAGTATCTCACTAGGTAGATGAGTCTCACTATTTGGTGAAACTGCCCTCTATCGTTTGGTCCCTCTGTCTCAGTCTTCCAAGTACTGGGATTACAAGCATACACCACTACACCTGGCTCAAAAGAATACTTTGTGATGTCGTGATCAGACATCATGCAGAGAACTAAGGATAGGTAGAGAAGTGGAACTTCTAGAAACTTATTCATTCAACAAATATTTCCTTTGCATCTCCTATGGGCAAGAAGCCTAAGTTGCAGCAATGTGTCCAGAATAGGTCTGCCCTCCTCCCTGGCGGACCTTACAGTAGAGCTGGGAAGTCAGACATTGAACTGACATTTATGACAATGTCATAACTGCAGTGAGTGCCGCAGAGACATCGAGGTACCTCAACGATGAGAGCTAACCAATAGAAATCCAAACTGGCACACAAGTGGACTGGTATAAAGTAATGCGAAAGCAGTGACAAGAGATGCACACAAGATATAGGATGTAGGATGTAGGAACACAATGCAAAACTAATTGAGCCCAAAGCTAGAAGAGGGGAAAGAAAAGAGAAAAGGGAAGGTTAAGACCGGTTTCTAGAGGAGGTAAAGCCTGAGACAATTAATAGGCGACCAGGCAGTAACTAAGGCAAGTCTGGGAAATGTGCTTCTCATCTTCTCAGAGGTACTGAATGAACGACTTATACATGAAGGATTTCTGTAATTTTTTGCATGACTTGGTATACTTCAAAAGAAAATACACTGACTTTATTCATATAATGAATATGACCTCCTCTACTACCATAGCAATAGACTCAAGATTTTGAATTTGTCCTTGCACTTAAGTAATCTTTTTTTTTTTTCCTTCAGGGTGATTCCGGTGGCCCACTAGTACAAGAAGACTCACGGCGCCTTTGGTTCCTTGTGGGGATAGTGAGCTGGGGCTATCAGTGTGGCCTGCCCAATAGGCCAGGAGTGTACACTCGAGTGACAGCTTACCGTAACTGGATTACAGAACAAACCGGGGTCTAGTGCAAAAAAAAAAAACAAAAAAAAAAAAAACATCTTTGTTACAAAGTTTGTATGCAGGTATGCATGCCTAAAATTCCAAAGCATTACTTTTCAGCTGAAAAAGAAACTGAAAATGTCCTATTTTAATATCCTGTTACATAAATATGGTTTAACAAACACTACTTTATCTCCTTTTATTACTATGGACTTTATATTTTCTCAAGAAAACCATATAAATGGTGTATAGTACTGTAGCTGTGTAACAGGGAAAACATATTAGTTAGAGAGTTAATAATTTTATTACAGTGTGGTAAGTGCTAGTAGTGAGAAAAACAGCTACCTTGATAGTGTATACTAGAGCATCCTGGGCAAGTCTGAAAAGATCAGAAGGTTGATCTCTGAGGACGTCTCATTGAAACCAGTATGTCAGCCAAGTGTAGAAACTTGTAAAGGAAGCAGTGGCAGAATAACACTCAAGACAGAAGGAATAGTGTGAGCCAATAAAAATAGTATTTATTTAAAATTTCTAGTTGTCGAATATTTTATAGGACATGTAATTTCTAAAATTAAAAATGTGAAAGCATTGTACAGTTCTAGAGCAATCTTAATTATCCTGTGTGGGCATGCTCCAATAGGAACTCTTGATGAATTTAAGGTATTTAATACTAAAGCTAAAATAGTTCAATCCTCAATTGAGACAAAAAGATTTACACACACACACACACACACACACACACACACACATATGTAGATAGATAGATAGATAGATAGATAGATAGATAGATAGATAGATATAGTCTTGATGATGACTTTTATTTAAAATATATTCAATCTATATATAGGAGAATCTATATCTCTTCCATAGAGAAGCTGAGGAGAGACACCTATACAACCTTTTCAAGTATCCATACAACTACATAGTGCTTCTTAATAACTAAATAATACTAATTTTAATAACTGGATATTTGATAGTCAGGAAGAATTTCCCACTGGCAATTATTTTTTAGAATAAAAGGATCCTTAATAGTTAAAACTAAGTCATGAATTGAAAGTTAAAAAGTTAAAGAGGCAAAGGGGGAAGAGTTGGTTTGCAAAAAGAAAGATTAAATAGCTTAGTACTGATAAAACTATCTTGAAGAAAATAATATTCTTCCCCACCTCTTTCACACATACACACAACCATCACCACCACTAAAGTGTATATAATAAATAAAATCTATTAAAATGTAATGGCACAACAATCTATATAATCTGAATCACAAGTGTTACTGAGTTTTTATGGGCTCCCAGTGTAGCTAAAGCTTGGTCATGCATAACTATCTATGTGTCACAGCTTCCTCCTGAATGCTAACTCCCTACACCAGGGTATCAGAACAATTCCAGTCATTGTAATGAAAACTTTTTCATTTCCTGATGTAATACTGTGAAGAGATCTACATTAAACTATTAATTCCTTAGGAAAAGGAGTTGAAGATGAAACTAACTCTTGGTGAAATGTACAATCAAATCTCCAGTATGCTTTATTTCAAATAAACTCTTTTTACACTCTTTCCTTGTCTAATTATTTATGGAAATTATGATTGCTAAAGGATGACCTAAAATAATTTTTAATTGGTTCTCCAATGAGAAAACTGCCAACCAGACTCTAGGGCTTGGCTCTTTCTGCCACCTTATAATCAAGCTCTATAACTAAGGCCAGCGTCCAGCTGGACACTCCCTGGCTGCACCCTGTAAGGACAACATTAAACTGGTAATTCAGAGCAAGCCTCAAGGGGAGGGTGTCTCAGTGTGTGGCTGTGTTTGCATGTGTGTGTGTGTGTGTGTGTGTGTGTGTGTGTGTGTGTGCTGTGCCCTCACATAACCACACTGATATATTTGTTTCTATCTATATCTTAAAATCTATTTAAGGGAGTATTTAATAAAAAAATGAATTCAATTATTTATTGCAAATGATAAAAGTTACTTAGCAAAGTATGTATATTTTTATCAAGATATATTTGAAAACCAGAGGGACACTTATTTAAAAAGCTTCTTTTTATGTACTGATGAGTTCCATTTTGCTGACACCTAAGTGACTTCATAAAAGCAATTTTGTATAGTTGTAGAGGAGTGGTTATTTAAACATTCTTGCAGCTATTAAAAAAGCGTTCTAAAACTCACAGAAACTTTCCAGCAACCTAATTTTGTTGCAGAAAGTTATTAATACCAAGAAAAATTTTGTTCAACATACAGAAAGCATAAATATTAACCAACTGAAAAATAAAATGACTATTGATATTCAAATTGGGGCTAAAATAATGGCAAAACTAGTGAAAGGAGAATTATCCAAGGAAACTTAGAGCAAAGAAGTGTTCATTGTACTAACTGTAAGTCTTGATTACAATGTGCAATAATTTATTTAAGAAATGTGTTGAGTCCTAATATGCTCTAGGCTCTCTATTAGGTAACAATAAAAAAACTATATGTAATAAATAGCTCTTAGCCTAAGACACTGAGAATAGTGGTGAATTCCTTCACAATACACATAATCAACAAATAGCATATATCTATAATTAATAAATGATGACCACAAATCAGTAAGATAAAGACAAATAATGATATAAATAGGAAAAATATTGGAATGAGTACACCAGAAAAAAAGAAAACCAAATGGCCAGTATATATAACAAAAGAGGCTTTCCCGTATTAGAAATAAGAACAATGAAAATTAAAGCAAATAAAATATACCACCACTACACATTTACCAAAATGAGTAAAAATTTTAAAAGTCTGGGAATATCAAGAACTGGCAAGAATTGAAGAGTCTAAATTTCTTTGATAAAGTGGAAAAAGATTAGCATTCTTTAAGGCAGGATGTCACAAGCAAATCATATGACCTAACAATTCTATTCCAAAATGAATACTCTAGAAATATATATGCAAAGAAGCAGTAATATTCAAAGAAGCATTATTCATAATAGCTAAACAGCAGAAACAACCTAATGTCCATCAACAATAGAATGGATAAGTAGTTTTTGTTATATCCATACAATAGGATATCATATAACAACAGAAATGAATAAACTAGAGTTGCATCTAACAACATAAATGAAACTTAAAAACACAAAGTTAAACCAAGACAGTCACAAAAGGATGTACGCAACATTATTCTATTTATATAACATTTAGAACCCAACATTACTTAAGAAATCATTCTTATAAAACTTTTTAAAAAGTAAGGCGTTTTTTACAAAGAAAAATGGTAATGATAAGAGAGTAGGGGGAAACTTATAATTACAAAAGGAAAGGCAGTTTACTGCCAGTTTGTTAGCCAACTTCCATGAATACTTGCCTTAATATAAGTAATTAAAGCAAACATTTGTGTTTTATTACTTTCCTATACATGTACTGTTTTCTACATTTCTGATTTGTGGTATCCCAAGCATGGTGAGGGGAGGAATCAATAAATCCCAGGTCATTCAGGAAAGAGCCCTTGAAGGAAACCTTTTTAAAAATATAATATACTAGCCGGGCGTGATGGCGCACGCTTGTAATCCCCTCGCTTGGGAGACATAGACAGGAGGATCACGCAGGTTCGAAGCCAGCCGTGCTGGCTTAAGAGACCCTGTTTCAAAAATATAAAATAGGTCTGAGAGTGTAGCCCGGAGGTGGAAGGGCTTCCAGGAACCCCACCAAATATATATATATATATATATTACATCATGAAGGATAGCAGGAAAAGCATTTTATACTTCATCATGATCCATATTAAACTTTTAATAATTATTTGTGTTTTTCTAAAAGACGTTTCCATTTATGTATAAAACCTGAGCAATAACGTCTTCTACTTCATAAAGTTTTATTCTGGGTACAACAAAGAAATGTGAGCATTTTAATAAATTGTGCAAAAGGGAAAATATAAAACTTGTGATTTAGAAAAAAATTGAAATTTCTGCTATGAAGATGGGTAATCAGTTGATTTATTTCATAAACACAAAGAGTACACATTCTAAAATCCTATTTGTTATTCCTTACTTTTAATAATAATGACCATGACATCTTTTTCTAAATATCTAGATCATACTGTGGAAAAAAGTGTCACTTTTCAGCAGAAAGTTCAAGGTCTTTTTACATTAGAAATTCCCAGTGCTCTTAGGCAAAGGATTTCAGTTACCACTAGTCTGCCTAAGTAGTTAGTTATGTATAGCCAGTCTCTTTCTGAGCAAATTGACTGAGCTCCTTTTCATAATATGTGCCAAACAAAACTCGATCAGGAAAACTTAAAGTGTGAAAGTTTCAAAGCTCAATGCCATTTCTACTAAAATTTACATTTTCTCATTAAATAAAGTTAACATTAAAACTTTCTTTTTACACCAATTAGACAAAATGTTTTTTTTAAGTTTATGAAAAAATTTCTCACTAAAATGCCATCTAAATATCTTCCTTCTGTAAAAATAAAGCAAACCTACAAGTACTATGAAATGATCTTTTTTAACATGATTATAGAATTCATTTGGGTAGAAATCATGAAGAAGGCAACTTCTTTAAATACTAACATTAATATATTGAAGTGTGGTAGTTAACACTGTTAGACCTATGCTACCAAAGTCTATAAATTACCCAAAACTTCTGTTAAAACGTGTTTCACATAAAACACTTTTATAAGGATTTCTGCTTTCACTGAAAGTGGTTTTGTTAGAAAACTCCCATATATGCTAGTCTGGGTTATTCTGATGTAAATGGTTTTTAGTCTCCTGACCAAATTTGAAGTTCTACTTGCTAATAAAATTTAATTTGAATTGACACCATTCCGGTCAGGCATAGTGGCACACATCTGTAATCCCAGTAGGAGGCTGAGACAGGATGATCACAGGTTTAAGACCAGTCTCAGCAATGTAGGGAGACTCCCAGCAACTTGGCAAGACTCTGTTTTATTTTTTTACTTTTTTTTTTTTTTGGTGGTACTGGGGTTCCTGGAAGCCCTTCTACCTACGGGCTACACTCCCAGACCTATTTTTACATTTTTTTTATTTGGAAACAGGGTCTCCTAAGCCAGCGCGCGTGGCTGGCTTCGAACCTGCGCGATCCTCCTGTCTCTGCCTCCCAAGCGCGGGGATTACAAGCATGCGCCACCACGCCCTGCCCAAGACTCTGTTTTAAAACAAAACAAAATCCCACCAACAAAGTATTAGAGTTCCCACTTTTCCACATCTTTACCAGCATTTATTGTTGTTTGTGTTTTTAATGATTGCCATTCCAATTGTAGTTAGGTAAAATCTCAGGGTAGTTTTGATTTGCATCTCTCTGATTGCTAATTATGTTGAACATTTTTTCATACATTTATTGGCCATTTGAATTTCATCTTTTGTGAAATGTCTATTTAGTTCACTTGCCCACTTTTTTTGTTTTCTTAGCAGTGAGTTTCTTGACTTCTCTGTATAATCTAGGTATTAGTCCTCTATCAGAGTAATAGTTGACAACATTTTTCTTCCATTCTATCGGCTCTCTGTTAAGGTTCTTGATAGTTTTCTTTGCTGTCAGAAGCTCTGGTTTAATGTAATCCCATGTATTAATTCTCCTTTTAATTTCTTGTGTCTTTTGGGTCTTGTTGAGAAAGTTTTTACCTGTGCCTATGTGCTGAAGTGTTTGACCTATGCCCTCTTTAAGGAGCTACAGAGTCTCTGGTCTGATTTCTGTGTCTTTGATCCATTTTGAGTTGACTCTTGTGCAAGGTGAGAAAGTGGGGTTTATTTCCCTTTTTCTGCATATGGTTAACCAGCTTTGCAAACACTATCTGTTGAAGAGGCTATATTTTTTCCAGTGTATGTCTTTGTCAAAAATCAATTGGCTGTTAAGTGTGAGGATTTGTTTCTGAGTTTTCTATTCTGCTCCATTGGTCTATGTGTCTGTTTTTGTGCTAATACCATGCTCTAGAATATATTGTTGATGGAATTGCAAATTAGTGTAATCACTTTAGAAAAAAGTATGAAGGATCCTCAAAAGAATGGGAACAAACTTACCATATGACCCAGCAATACCACTTCTGGGTATCTACCCAAAAGAATGAAAACCAAACTACCAAACTAATGCATGCATATCTATGTTCATAGCCACACAATTCACAATTGCCAAACTATGTAACCAGCCAAGATATCTATCAACAGATGAATGGATTACAAAATTATGGGATATTTACACAGGAAATTTTAGTCAGCCATAAAGAAGAACAAAAATTATGTCATTTGCGGGAAAATGGATGGAACTGTAGAACATTATGCTAAGTGAGATTACTCAGTCACAAAAAGTAAAAAATAGGATGCTTTCCCTAACATGCAGAAGCTAGGGAGAAAAGGGTCATAAGAGGAACTCTGGACTAAGAAGAAGAAACCACAGATGAGCAAATAAGGCAGCCTAACTGAGGGGAATGAGAGGGAGAAAGAGGGAAATTCCTTAATGTACATGATATACATTCATAAACAATATCAAAGTTTATCAGTAGTCAAAAATGAGAAGGAGGGAGAGGGGAGGGAATGGGTGGGAACTGGCGAAGGGCTAAATGAGTGATGTGTGCCTCTACCGTCTTGTACCCCATTAAGATGTATGACTACAAGGCACTAATAAAAATAAAATAGACTGAGGGCATAGCTCAAAGATAGAGTTCAATCCCCAGTACTACAAAATAATTAATAATAATAATAAATAATAATAATAATATTCTACACAATTTCAAAGAAAGAAGGAAGGAGAGGGAAAAATGTAGAAGCAGGTCATTTTTTAAAAACTGTTTTAGTTTTCTAAACCAAACCGTCTCATTTTATTGAGAGAATCTGTGCTCGTTTAGTAGAAAACCACAAGAAATAAAACTCATTTTTTCTTCAGGATTTTGGAGAGAATAACGAGATGGGAAACTAAGCAGAAGTGATTGATACCCTAATGTTTTTTATAATATCTTATTTGGGCATTGTATTGCTTCCCACATCAGGTGAACCAGAACTGGTTACTGCATAGTAAGAAATAGTTGACTCACTCGATTTCAACCAACCACTTTGCCAGTGTGTTCACACACACATGCACAAGTGTATCTGCTTAATATCATTGAACTCTAACTCCCAAGATCATTTTATGGGGCCACGACTACCTGTTTGTTACTTCTTGAAAGGCCATTTATTCAGGTGTCCAGCATACCATATATGTCTTATATATTAAGGGATAAAGTCAAAGACTATTTGAGTAAGTTTTTCATTATCAAGGAATAAGTAAATTTCATATATTAAAAATCATGTCTTCTTGTATATTAAAAATCTAATCATTGAAATTTTATTTGAAATAATGAATACTAATGATAATTATGTTATAGTTATAAAGCATTTTCTAACTACAAAGTCATCCATGTAATAAATTCAAGAGATGTATGATTATTATTATTATTATTATTATTATTATTGTTGTTGTTGTTTTAAGAAGAAACTGAGGTTCAGAAAATACAAATAAAATATCTAAAATTACAGAGCTGGTAAGTTACTAAGTTAGGATTGAAACCAGGTTTTCAGATTCTAGAGCCTGTGTATTTATCTTTTAGAACTAATTGTTGATGTTATTTGAATTTTTCATATATAAATGCTATTTTTACTTCCAAAACTCTGTGCTTAACCTAAGATTCAGACTAATCACAATTTCCTCTTGACTCTAATAACAGTTATTATCTCATTAGTAGCCTCTGTGTGTAGAGATTATCATGTTCTAAGGACCTAGATTTTTAACAGACATTATCTATTCACATACCTTCTCAGCATTACATATACACTGGCTCTGATCCAAAGTAAAACACTGGAGTAGTGGCACTCAGATGGTTAGTAAGTTCCGCTGTGCTCTTCCACATCACTGTCTAGGTGTACTTCTCATTCTCATTATGGCGATAAACCTCACATGCATCCTTTCCGCACCATGCTGCTTCCAGCTATAGGCACCACAGGAGTCTGGTCTGTTTGTTTTTTTCTTTCCCGGGCTCAAACATGCTCACCACCTGTACTCATGAAGACCACTCATGAGTACACATTTAAGGTTCATCACCGCGGCCACCTATGGAGTATTATAAAAGCAGTGGAAAGTAGTGTTCTACTATAATTTTGTGGTTTGGTGGGTGTTTTTGGTGATTGTGTGTGTGTGTGTGTGTGTGTGTGTGTGTGTGTGTGTGTGTTTTACTGAGGATTGAATCCAGAGGCATTCTACCACTGAGTTACATTCCCAGCCCTATTTTTTTTTTTTTTTTTTTTTAGAAATAGCTAAATTGCTAAGGGCCTCAATAAATTGTTGAGGCCGAATCTAACCTGTGATCCTCCTGTCTCAGCCTCTCCAAGTACTGGGATTACAGGCATATGCCACCATGTCTGGCTCTACTATAGTTTTTAAACTACTATAATTCTTTCTTTTCCTGAAAACATAGTTAATTGAGTCAAACACTATCTCTAACTCCTAAGCCTCCTTTCTAGTTATAAGGATGTCTTAACTCAGTACTACCGGCCCATATACTCATTGTGGACCACCTGAAAAAACTCCTGCCTTTTGTTCTGCTTGTAATGATTTATGTATCCTCATGGTCTCATTTCCCTTTTATTTGGTTTGTCCTGAACCTGCTTAGGATGAAAACCTGTTTCTCTTCAGCCTTAGAGGCATCACTTTCCCTGTGTTTTAAAGATTAAAAAAAAACAAAACAAAAAAACAAGAAAGGCAAAATTAAATGAACCATCAAAAACATAAGCAATAAATTTAAGATCATAAAAATTCAATACAAGCTCCAAAGTTTTGTTTATACTATTTCCAATTAGGAAAAACTTTAATATTATTAAAATATTCTACAAATGGTATGGAAATTATTTATAGTTATATTTGTTGTGTGAAAAAGATCTCATTTAGTTTGAAGCATTTATGTGAACCCAGAGTCTCTTCTTCTAAGACTCTGAAGCTTTTTATAATCCCTCTTTAAAACTTTTCTGGGTAGAAGACTTATAAAACTTGTTTTATCTAAATTGCTTATAACTTTGTTTTTTTCCAAACTTGACAAAGCAAGCACTGATTGCAGCATAAAGGTCTCTGCTTTTATGGTAAAACTTGCCCATGGCATGAGAATGAAAGGAGAAATTTCCTTTCTTCTTTACCAGTTCCAGACGTCCAGAGGTAAATGTGACTTTTTATTCTTTGTTGCTTCATATAATCTTAGGGCAAATGTTAGTGTTGAGCCATATCGTAATTGCAGGGCTCCTCTCAGTAGCAAACGTTAAGAAAACTTTAAAAATAAAATAACTCTCATGAGAAAGACCCTCTAATTAGAAGAATTCTTTAAAACCCCATTAAAAATTTTTATTATATTCCTCTAAAGTATGTTCTTAAAATTGAAAAGAAAAATCAAAAAGATTTAAATAACAATGTAAAAGTAGACCAAGTAAAAAAGGCTTGTAAATGAGGCAAAGAGAATGCAAGTATAAGAACTAGAAGTTCCCTAATCTGACAGTATTCATCAAATAGTGTTTATCACAAGCAGACTTGAAATTATTCATCATTTAATAATAGGGCTGGGAGTGTAGCTCAAAAGTAGAATGCCCCTAGGTTACATCCCCAGTACACACACACACACACACACACACACACACACACACACACACACACCAATAACACCACCAACAATCAATCTTAACCATTTTTACTTTCCAAATTTTCCACATTTAGGCACATACATAATTTGAAATTATAATACAAAACAAATTTGCATTCTCTCTTATTCAAATACTTTACATTCTATGTTTACAATCATTCTGTGATGATATTTAATAACTATCAAAAGATGTTAACTTAGCTGGGCGTGGTGGCATACGCTTGCAATCCCAGCATTCGGGAGGCTGAGACTAGAGGATCGTGGTTTGCAGACAGCCTCAACTACATAGTGAGGCCCTCAGCAACTCAGTGAGATCCTGTTTCAAAATAAAGAATAAAAAATTCTGCAGGGGATGTATTTGGGAGGTCAAATGCCTCTGGGTTCCATCCCCAGACCCGCAAAAAAAAAAAAAGTGTTAACTTTCATTTAGATTTTTATTTTGTGTGTGTGGTACTAAGGATGGAACCCACAGGCGTTCTACCTCCAAGATATACCCCCAGCCCTATTTCTTATTCTTTATTTTGAAACAGGGTCTCACTAAGTTGCAAAGGGCTTCACAAAGTAACTGAGGCTGGCCGCAAACCCAGATCCTCCTGTCTCAGCCTCCCAAGTACTGAAATTACAAGTGTGTGCCGCCACGCCCGGCTTCCATTTAGATTATATGTAAATGCATTAATTAATATAGTATTAAGTTTAATATTTTAATTTAATCTAGTAGTCAGCTGATTGGTTGATTTTACTGGCAGCTTCTAGAGTGGATATTAAAGTCATAATAAAAAGGAAAAGAAATACATCATTTTTAAAATGTTCTAACATATATCATCACAAATGTTAGGTTGATAGAGAAGACACTTTCAAACACATAAAATTATTGAGTTTAAGAGAAAACTTAGAATTGTAACTTCATATAACATGTTTCTATAGCATCCTTCCATAGAATCTCTTCAAGTATCATCCAATGTGTTTCCTTGAATACTGGCAAACATTTCATTCCCTCTCACCAACAACAGGATTAGGTTTCACTTCTAAGTTCATAGTTTTTTGGACTCGATCTATTGTATACTTTAATAAGTTGCCGGCTTGACTTTCATCATGAAACTGTAAATATCTTAGAGCATTATTTCTAATTTTATAACCAGGATAGTTCCAGTTCCACGTAGATGTGTAATACACAGTTTTGGATCAACTAAGAAATAAAGTATCTTGTAACAAGATCTTTGATTTCCAACAACCATTCTGAAATAATTCAAGAAGCTTTTATCTAATCCCTGTTCTAATATATCATGCAACCAAGTGTATATTTTGTGCCAAGCCTATGGGATTATTAGGGTTTGGGGGATTCAGATGACAAAGTAGTATGTTTTGAGAAACTTACATGGAGAAAGATGAGGCTGACCTTGAAGGAGGAACAGGATTTACACAGAAACATGATAGTGAGAAAACTATAGATATTTTAAAAACATGTACAAAAGTATAGTGTCTGGGATGCTCAAATAATACAATTAATGTAGAAAGTTTAAAGATTGTAGAAAGATCTAAACAGGGTCTTATCCATAACTGATATGCAAACTGCCATTATGTTATTTTCATCATTCTTTTCAGATATGATTTTGATTACCTTTCCCTATAAATGTTTAGTAAGAAAAAAGGTTGCAGAAGTAGGACAGTGTTCCTATTAATCCTACAATGATTCTGAATCTCTTTTAAAAAAAAAAAACGCGGTTAAAAAGGAAGCCTTTTGTCCCATTTGAAATAACTAGATTCTCTTTCACTGTGTGCCTGGCTTCTGACAAATTATTTTTCTTCTAGGTCTCTGAATATTAAATTGTGTCCCATCTAATCTTTATACTGATATCAAACTTGGCTACTGGAAACCAGAATGCTATCCAAAACTTTGGAGATTTACTGGCTAAACCCATATTTTTTAATTAAAAATCAACACCCTGATGATTTCTGGGTATCAAGCATTCTTTAATGAACACTACTATTAAAGAGGCAGTAAAAATTTCAGGAAAGAATTCATGAAAGGATGATACATGGCTAAAGAGGCAAGAGAGTTATGAGTTGGAAAGCATTCAGATGCTAATGGAGGGTTAGAGCTTGAATAATCATTAGCTTTTCATCGAAAAGCACAATAGAAATTGCCAGGATTTTGGGGAGTGGATCCTAGGAAGTAAGGAGATCAGCTGCTCATACACCAAGACACAAAAATGCAAAACCATCCTTCTCAAACCAAATGGCCCTGTTGCTTCGCCAGTCACCATAACTAAGTTTTAAATTTTGCCCCCACTTGGGCAACAGGATTATTTCTTATTTATGGAGTGGCATATATACAGCTCATGTTTTACTAATGTTTTAAAATTAATTAGTAAATGTTAGGAAAGCACTTTGAAGATGAAAAATTGTGTAAGTGCTAAGTATTATCATTATGCCATTATCATAAAACACATAAAAGTCGTAGAATCTTGTAAGCTAAATAGGTGGAGAATGACTGTGTAGCCCAGCACTCCAGGAGAAGATGGCACAGGGACAGCCTCGGCGAAGAGAAGACGAATGGACTTCTCTGCAGAACAGGTGCGTTTAAGGGGAGAAGCCGGACTCGCCACTGCTCCTCTAGTTCATTCTCTAAAGGGAGTACATTTGCTAAAGTAATTTGATTTGTGTTTTAAAGTTCTTAAAAATGAATTGCTCCTTCCACCTTCTTTGGAAATTGTAGCACTATAAATCCTAAACAAAGGAAGAATAAATATGATTTATGTGAGTACGATTAATCATTTTAGTCTGTTCTGATTATTCTAGAAATCTTTCAATTACATCTAGAAAATTCATGTAAATCATGTGTAAATTGCTGAAACTTGAAGGCATTTGGGATGTTTTATTTTCAAAAACATAGCTTCACTATGAACACTATAAAAAGACACAAGATGTTTCTATGTATCTATTTTTAGTGATGTATATTGACATAAAGATTGTAATATCTGTACTTACAAAATGCTGTTTTATCTATAGGAACTGTTAGACCAAGGTTTAAGTGCTAATTTTTAGTTATTGGCGCACTTCAGTGCCTCACTTCTGTACATGTTTAGTGGTATGATTTAAAGCTTAGTGGGAAATGAGAACAAAAATAAGAAAAGCAGATATTGTTCCTTCCCACTAACAATGTCATATGTTCAGACATCAATCAGCCTGAAAGTCAAAGAAATGTTCCAACTCGTTCAACACACAAACACACAGGTGAACAATTTTTACATTTTATTCTTAAGCTTATCAAATTGATGTAAAGGTATTCACATGCACTTTAGTCTTTCCTGGCATTTCAACAAAACTCATGCCTTGACAAATACCTTGAGACTGACTCTTATTTTCAACAAAATTTTTACATAAATGTTTGATTTGAATATTGTGCCATAAGGGCTAGGAATGTTGCTCGGTGACAGAGTTCTCCCTTAGCATGTGTGAGTCCTGGGTTCAGTAACCAGTAATCCCCCCAAAATTATACCATCCATCATATAGATTCTGAGTAAACAGTATAATATTTTACAAGATATAACTTTTTGGTAAACAGCCTTAATAAGGTCATTTTTACATTCACATTACAATTTAGCTTAATTAAAACACTAAAATATTTTCCATAAAATTAGGTTAATCTTAATCCTTTTGATTTAGTTAAGGAGACTAATAAAAATATTTTGTCTCATCTTCTAAGTAACATGATTTATCATGTTACTTATCATTACTTGTTATTTACTTACATCAACTTGTTCAGTTTCTTATACTACACAAACAAAATCTGAGAAATAATGTGTATACAGACACTAGTTTCGTTTTACAAAATTAAAAATTTTAAGAAAAACTCACCTGCAAGCCACTGATTCTGAAATCCTTAAATAATCCTTTATATCACTATCATCACCATTATAGCTTGATGGCTTTGGGACATGCTTTGTGAATTAATAAAACACCTATGGAAAAATAAGGCATGTTGCTAAAATCAAAACATATTGTTCTATTCCTCACCTCAGTTCCTACCCAAGACTCAATTTCTATTGAATGCTTGGTGCTCTATTTTTTTTTTTTGGCAGGGAGGGGGACTAAAAACTGAACCCAGGGGCATTCATTCTAAATTTCTGAGTCTGGCCTTGAACCTGTGATCCTCCTGTCCCATATACTATTTTTCAACCAACATTTCATCTAATAATAAAAATTTGTAAAAATGGAACTCATAGCTGACATTGTTTTTTAAAAATGCTTGAGAGAAAGTCATCTAAATAATGACAAAATTAAACTTTCCTTTTGAAGTTAGGCATATGACACACACACATACTCACTCCTCTCTGACAGACACGTATTGTGGATATTTTTCAAATTATTAAATCTTCTGCGAGCAGAAAGAACATGTAGATCTCAGAAAACTCAGATGAGAATGACAAATAAAATATTAGTTTATAACTTTTAAAATTATTTTTCTTCATTAACCATAATTCATATTTGTGGGATAAGATAGTTCATTATAGTGATCTTATATTTTGGCTATAAGACAAGTGAAAGTTGCAAGTTATAGAAGCCTATAATATTTTTCTTTCTGGATATCAGAATAGAATAACCCTAATCCCAATCCTAACCCTAGCACTGAATCTACTAGTAATAACCAGAGGAAAACTCCTTATCTATAATAATAATCCTCTCTAGATTTGAAATATCCTAAAAAGGAAATACTGTTCTAGGAATTACCCTTCTTTAAAATTGGGAAATCAGGATGGCTGGCTTACAAAGTTACTTCCAGCTTCACCGCAGGATTCTCACTCAGGGAAATTTACATTGGTGAGAAATTTAAAGTTAAAAATACTCCCTGTTAAGCGGGCATGGTGGTGCACGCTTGTAATCCCAGCATTTGGAAGGCTGAGACCAGAGGATCGCGGTTCGTGGACAGCCTCAGCTACTTAGTGAGGCCCTTTGCAACTCAGTGAGACCCTGTTTCAAAGTAAAGAATAAAAAATAGGGCAGGGGGTATAGCTCAGAGGTCAAATGCCTCTGGGTTCCATCTCCAGACCCGCAAAAAAAAAAAAAAAAAAAAAATACTCCCTGTTAGACAAACTCTTGTATATAATAATCATTTTTATATCATCATGTAGACAAATTAGAAGAAGAAACAACAAATCGTGGATTTCTGGATATCCATAGACTAAATTGTTATAAACTTGTCAATATTCATTTTTTTACCTACAAAAGTAGCAATTTTTATATGGTTCAATCTATTCGAAGGATAAAGTTGAGAGGAGGAAAATATATCCCAAATATTTGCCACATTAAACCCATCACTCATTTATCACATTTTTATTTAGTCTTATCTCAGAGCAAGTTGTGTTGAGTAAAATATGCAAATATATGTACGTGTATATAAAGGAAGTTGTTTTAGAAGATATGCTTTTCTGTTGGATATTAACTTACTAAGATTTACCATTCCATTTAGTCAATTATTTTACCCAAATATTTAAGCACTACTCTAGACTCAATAAGTGAGTTGATTAGCTTGAAAATTTGCTTTTCAGGCTGAGGGAGAAGGGCTATGTGAGCCCAGGAGTACAAGGCCTTACCAAGCAACATAGCAAGACTCCCTTCTCAAAACAAACAACAAAGTGTTTTCCTCTAAACTTTTATATAATGAGATTTCTTTTGTTTTTTTTTTCCAGTGAACCAAAAAGTTCATCATATATCTACAGAAACATTGATATGTTGGTATATTTGTGTGCAATGTGCAAACAATTTGGATAAAATACTTTAAAATAGAAAAAAATTAAGTAAAATGAGATTACAAAAAGAGTAAGACTTGGAAATTTCATCTACATTGGCGATCTAGCTAATATTGTCTTTTATGGAATATTATTTGTCCAGGAAATGACTGCTAACTAACTAAAAATTAAATTTCCTGATAGATATTTGGTTTTGTTAGCAAATAAATGAATCAAAATAATATAGGTATTTCAGTCATTTTAATTGTTATTTTTCCTTATACATATCAAAAATATCTTACATACATACATACATATAAACACATCATAGTATTATACATATTGACATAGTATATAAAATATTAAAATATATTTATATTAACAGAATATGAAGTAAATAAAATGTATTTATATCATATTAATATAAAATATATGTTATATATTAAATTGTGTCTTCCCAAGATGCATGTGTTGAAGCCTTAACCCCCTAGTATAGATAAAAAGAAGTAATTAAGTTAAAAAGAGGTTATTTAAGTCTGGCGTGGTGGCACACGGCTTGCAATCCCAGTACTTGGGAGGCTGAGACAGGAAGATCTCAGGTTTGTGGCTAGCCTCAGCTACTTAATGAGGTCCTCTGTGAGACCCTGTTTCAAAATAAAGAATAAAAAATAGGGCTGGGGGTGTAATTCAGAAGGAGAATGCCCCTGGGTTCAATTCCCAGTAATACAAAAGATGAGGTTATTTGAGTAAACTAAAATCCAATATAATTTTTTTCCTTATAAGAGGAAAAAATTAGGACACTGATATATACAGAGAGAAAATCATGTGAAGACACAAGATGGTGACATCTACAAGCTGAGAGAAGCCCAGAAGAAACCAACCCTGCCAAAACCTTAATTTCAGACTTCTAGACTCCAAATCTGTGAGAAAGCAACTTTCTACAGCTGAAGTCATTCAATCTGTGGGGCTTTGTTAAGGCAGCCTAGCAAGCTAATATATAATACATAGCATATAAACATTATTTTACAGTACTTGCATTTACATTTATTAGTAGTCTTGTTCATCATTGTGCTTCCTTTGCCTGGCACAATGTTTTGGCAACAAAAATGCTTAATAAACACAGTACAATAAATTAATTATTTTCTTAACTTCTAAAGAGACATTTCCTCAACATCTGTGTGCATCAAAGAATTATATGATTTTACCATATTGAAACATATATACCTTTGGAAATAAAGTTGCCTCCCAAATCACAAATGGTGATTTATTTTTAAAAGCTTTTAATATTAGAATTTATTCCTCTGTTCAACTGTTGTTTTCAAGCTGTACATCACTTAAGGCCTAAATTTTGCCCCATGAATCTATGAATAATGATAAATAAATCTCCAGAGCTCGGTTAAAAAAAAAAAGAGTTTTTTTACCCAAACACCAAAAGTTTGCATATTGTATAATCCCATGTATATAAGGTTTTTAAGAAGAAAAAATCATAGAAAGGTAGAACAGATTCATGGTTTTGAGGGATTAAGAAGGCAAGAGAATAGGAAGCTGTGGGTGAAGCTATATATTGGCAATATGGGAGAGCTTGTGGTGGGGAAAATGCTCAGTATCTTGGCTATATCCATGTAAATATCCTGATACTACAATTATACTATGGTTTTGTAAGTTATTGGGGAACACTGGGTAAGGTATACAGAATCCCTATTATATTCCTTTTTGCTACTCTTTTATACTTTTATTGGTGCATTGTAATTTTACATCATAGTGAGATTCCAAGTGTCACATCTATAAATGTGCACCACTTGGTTAATTTCCCTCCTCATCCTACCCCTCCCAATCTGTACTATTCCCTACAGATGCATGTAAATCTATAATTGCCTTAAAATAAAATTATTACTTAAAAATGTTGTGGAAAATCAGTATACAAGCTGGGTGTGGTAATGCACACCTGTAATTCCAGTGTTTGGGAGGCTGAAACAGGAGGATCACAGGTTCAAGACCAGCCTCAGAAAATTAGCAAGGCCCTCATTAACCTAATAAAACCCTATTTCAAAATAAAAAGTGAAAACTGAAAGGGCTTGGGCATGTATCTTGGAAGTGGAATGTCTCTGGGCTCAATCCCCGGTACTAAAAACAAAAAGCAAAAATACACAAATAAATAATATACAAACTTCTCTGAGATGTAAGATAGACCATTCTATAGGACAACTTGTCTAGTAACTCCAAAAAGTCAATGTCACAAAGGAAAAGAGGTGGAAGATGAGCTCTTCTAGATTAAAAGAAACACAAGAAATACAAGAACCAAATGCAATGTGGAGATTTTGATTTTATCTTTCTTCAAATATTTGTAAAAAAAAACATTTTGAGAACAAGTAGAGATATTTGAATCTAAACTTTGATAATGATATTAAAAATTAATGATAATTTCACTAGGTATGATAAAGTCATAAAATATGCTCTTATTTTTAGATGAAATATAAATTTTGGGGGTAAATTTCATACTGTAATTACTGTATTGTAACTACTTTAAAATACTTCAGAAAAACAGTTGAAATAAATATTGCAAAATGTTAATAGTTTTTAAACCTATGAGATGGGAAAGTAATATAGTGGATTTCCATCTACTTTTATATTGAATTCTTTCATAATAAAATAAAAGTTCTCTTGACCTTACTTCCTCCCCCATGTATAGTTCCATCTCGCTCTCCTTCACAGCGAACTCTGAACGAGTATCCAATGTCATTGTCTTTAGTTTCTCTAATTCTGTTCTCTTTTAGAAGATTTCTTCAAAGTCTCATGTCATTTCCATTCCTAAAACTTCCTTCAAGAACTTTAATAAACCCTATAATGCAATCCTAGTTGTTTCAGTGTTCATGTGCTTTTTGAGGCAATCACCTGACAGTTAATACTCATCCTCATCCTTGATACATTTCTATTGGCTTCCAAGACATCATTTTCTCTTGGCATTTCTCTACCTTGCTGATTGTTTTCTTACAGTATCCTTTCTGGGCCTTCCTTTTGTCCCTAATCTCCTAATGAGGAAATACCTTGGTGATCATATTCTGTTCTTCTTTTTTACTTACACTTACTCCTTTGTTAATCTCACCTAGTCCCAGAGTCTAATGTGTTGGTGAATGCCAAATTTATATCATCAACCCAGATTTCTATCCCAAATCTGAAACATGTAAGCCAACCCATATCTCCACTTAAATATCTAGTAAACATCCCAAACAAAATAAATATGATTAAATTTATGCCTATCCCTTCATCAAAAGATATCAGCCTATAACAATTCCATCTTTTAAATTATCCAAGTAAAGACCTAAAAACTATCCTTGACTTATCTCATCCACTTGCATTCCATACCAATCCATGAAGATAATCCAAACTCTACACTTAAAGTACTATTCAAGTACTATTTTTCATGGTCCGAGTTAACGTCATCTTTCTGCTTGGATCATTATAATTATTTTGATCTTGTCACTCTGCTTCTATTTTGTCACCTACAATTTATTTCTTCCCAATAGCCAGAGTTGTGCCAGGTATTAGATCAGGTCATCACCATCCTCTGCTCAAAGCCATCTAATGCCTCCATTTCACTCAGAGAAAGATAAAATTATCAGAAAGCACAAGGCCCAACTAGATCAGAAACTTAGTATCTCTCAGACTTCTCTTACAATTCTTTTCATTCACTGTTCTAGCCATTATATCTAACACCAAACACATCCTTATGTCAGGGCATATGGAATATGACAGGTACTGTATGTATAAGAGCCTCATCTGTTTCAACTCTTCTCAGATTTTACTTTAGAGTAGGTCTACCCTAACCCCTCCCCATTTAATTTACATCTTACCACCAGCTCTACCTCACACACACACTTACCTTTCTGATCTTCATCTAATTCTACTTTTTGCTATAGCACTTCATACCTATTTTATTTTTTTAACTATGCCTATGTATTTTATTTTTTTAACTATGTTTTGTTATTTCCACTCAATGAAATGTAATCTCTGTAAGGAGATCTCTTTGTTCTTACAGTAGAACCTAGCACACCTGGTAATACCTACAAATACTTTCTGAATGATTAAATGGATAATGATTTAGTATTATAATTATTATTCCTATGTAAAGAAAAAATTAGCAGGCCAAATACTATGTTGACTAATTCTACTATTTTTTTCTAAGACCAACAGTTTAATAAAGCCATAATTAATGTAAAATAATGTACCTTTATGCTTAACATTAAACCTGTATTTATTTTTGAGAGCCCTATATAAGCTCACATTGACACTTGCTTTTCCATCCTTTTTGCTGAGAAGGTCAGAATCAAAAACAACAATGATACTCACAAGGTGTGGAAAGATTACACTGGCTATCTTAACGATGGTGATTGCTGCAGTAATCATTGGACTCATTGTCTATTTTGCAGCCTGTGGTAAGTACTCATTATGCCTGACCTTCTAGTCACATGAATTTGTTGATTCCATATTGAGAAAATTTAAAATTTTGAGAATCGGGGAAACAAAGGAATCAAATGATATTACTTATTATGGTCACTAACATTTACTGCGGTCTTTATTCTTGTTTTTAGTTTTATTGGTGCATAACTGATACAAAAATATGCAAATGTTTAACCTATATATTTTGATGAGTTGTGACATATGCATATACTCATGATGCCAGCATCAGTTAATATATTATACATTCTAATCTCCTCCATAAATTCCTTTGTCTTCAGCCTTCATCCTTTAAGAACGTTTAGATTCAAGCATTCTAAAAATCAGGGATTTGGTATCTGTAGTTTCTTTATTTCTTCTTGGGAAAAAATTCAGGTTCTGGAAATATACTAATGAAAAACAGATGTAGTCTCTATCTTTTCTGAACTTTGTAACTTTCTAAAGGAGACAATCACTGTGTTAACAAATAATATAAAAACCTAGAATTAAAATATTTTTCTCCAAAAATAAGATTTCTTACTCCAAAGTCTATTTTCTCTATACAATATTTTCTTCTAATAAAATTCTCTTTTAAAAGTAGACTATTCTCTAATATAGAGGGAGGAAGGGGAAAATAACCATTTTATAGATCTTCTCATATATTTTATATAAAATAGAAAAAGTTACAAGATCATTAGACAAATTTTTCTTTTTTTGGTGGTACTGGGGTTCCTGGAGACCCTTCTATTTCCGGGCTACACTCGCAGACCTATTTTTATACTTTTTAATTTGGAAACAGGGTCTCTTAAGCCGGTGTGGCTGGCTTCGAATCTGCCCAATCCTCCTGTCTCCGCCTCCCAAGTGCGGGGATTACGTGCGCCAACACGCCCAGTGAGATTAGTTTTTCTTAAAAAAAAAAGTCTTAATGCTAACTCTTCTGTTCTTATTATTTTCTCTAACTCATTATTTCCTAAAGTTTTTAATGATTAAGAAATTTTTATTTTCATTAAAAATTAATTTTAATTGTGTATATTTATGGAAAATTGTATGATAATTTGATATATGTTAGATGATAAAATAAGTTAATTACTATTTACATTCCTTAAACATTGCTCATTTATTTGCATTGCAGATATTCAAGTCTTCTAGTTCTTTGTAAAATTTATAATTGTTTTCAAATATAGTCACATTCCTGTGCTGTTAAACACTAGACCTTATTTCTCCTATATAACTATATTTAGGCACATGTTTATGATCTTCTTTTATCCTCCCTCTTCTGCTACACTTCCTAACCTCTCTACTGTCTACTTCTAAGTGGTCAGCTTTTTTAACTTTCTATATTCCTATAAGAGAAAAGTACTTGTTAAATAATAAAATACATAAAGATTAACAAGTATATTAAATGTAGTAATATTCTTAAATTAACTTGTATTTAACAACATCTACCTGTGCTTGAAAATCAATAATAAATGCATGTATAAGAACAACTTGTTTATTAAGTCTATGAGAAAAATGCTTCGTGTGTATGTAAATATTTTCCCTGGAATCATCTGTTCTGTTGTCACCTTGCTACCATTCTATATAATTTATGACTCACAGATTAGGAACTGCTGCTTGAAAACTTAATCTGTTTTATTTTTATTATTATTATTTTTTTTTTTTGGTGGTGGTGGTACTGGGGTTCCTGGAAGCCCTTCTACCTCCGGGCTACACTCCCAGACCTATTTTATATTTTTGAAACAGGGTCTCGTAAGCCAGCGCGGCTGGCTTCGAACCTGTGCGATCCTCCTGTCTCCGCCTCCCAAGCACAGGGATTACAAGCGTGCGCCTCCATGCCCGGCTTTAATCTGTTTTATTTAAGAAGTCACATTTATAAAAGTACGACTAGTCAAATCAACATCCATTTCCGTTTAAAAGTAGAAAAGAACATTAACATAGATGTAAATAGAGAGGGGTATACACTGTGAAGTACTGAGGCAGTCCCCTCTGCACAAAAGGGTTACCACCAACTCTGCCTCATCTTCTGTATATTCTCATCCATGGCCACAGACTGATTGTGCAAACGTAATCATTAGACATTGTAATGCCAGCTGTTACCACAGCAAACCAAGCATTATAGTTACAGCATATGCTCATAAAGCTCTGAATAAGAACTGTTCACTCAAGAGAAAGACACAGAACCTGCGACCTTTCATCGTGGGTGTAAAAGTGCCAGAAACAAGAGAAGAGGAGAATATTTTTAAAAATTATCTTTGGAGATAAGTATACTGCATAATTTCTCAGTCTCACCACCCACTTTCAAGAGTGAAGAATGGGTAATATTTCTTCCTTCACATCAAGATGAGAGATAGATTTTTTTAAAAGAATAACCATATGACCCTAAAAAGATCCTTATATATTAGGAAGCACAGTGGGCTGGAGTTTGACTCACAACTGAATTTCTAAAGGGCAAGGCACAGTAAGTGAAGGGCCATATGTTTTCTCTCATATGTAGAAACTCGGGAGTAATCAGGATATAAGAGGAACTTTAGTTAAAGGAGAAACCCCAGTGGAATGATGGAGGGAGCTTAGAGAAAGGGGGGAGAATTAATGAAGGGAACACTTTTGTTGATGCTATGTATATACATAAATATATATATACACATATATATATACAAAATTTATTATTGCCAATCTCAATACAATGTATAGAGGAGAAGGAGTAGAGAGGGAGCCAGGGAAGCTGACTCACGAGCTGTGCGCATGTATGTCCCTGTCACTCTGAACTACATTACTACCTTATGATGTGAAACTACAATGAACCAATAAAAAAGAAAAAAAAAACCTGGTGCTCACTTATTCAGCAGCACAAAGAGGAGATGGTATCTATGGGTAGTTTGAACAACCAAAGTCTCTGGAATAAATAATACATAAATGTTTCATATCAGATATAGACCACCCAGGAGGAAAAAAAAAACTCCATCATTTTAAGTCCTGTCCAAGAGGCCACCTGGACAGGTAATCAAATCTCTGGTAAAAGAACTGGTAGATATCTCTAGCCAACTAAATGCTGAGGAAGGATGAAACTCGAGCAGTACTAGAGATATATTTGTTCATTAAAAAAAAAATCTAGCCATGGCACCTCCAGCAATGAAGGGAAAGAAAAATTCAAAGTTCAGAGAACCTTATAATGCTTCTCTTATGAATGAAGCTGCCCATATTATTTAAAAATTTTGTTGTTCTCTAACCCACAGTCCAACTTGAAATCAATGAGCTATCTCTTCTCAAAAATTATACTTTCACTTTGATACAGAAATCTGTTAAGTAAGAACAGTTGAATAAACCAAAGCACAGAATAAATGTTCACTGCTGGACACTTAGTTTCTCTGATTCAGATTATTCTAAGTAAAAGTGATGTGCTTTCTCTTTGGTTAACTTTTTAAGAGAGTTAAAAAAAGTACTCTGTAAGTAAATAGGAGAATGTGAGAAAAAATGAAGGTATCTGAAACAATATACAGATTGAAATCAACAAGTATTTATGAGTGGCAACTTTTGTACTAAAGGCAAATTCTAAACTAGGAGCTTTATTTATACTATAAATCAGTATAGCTGTTTTCCAATAAATATTTATGGATACTAATATTCAAATTTTATGTAATTTTATACATTACCAAATATTATCCTGCTTTTGATTTTTTCAAAACTTTGAGCCAGGCGTGGTGGTGCACGCTTGTAATCCCCGCGCTTGGGAGGCAGAGACAGGAGGATCACACAGGTTCAAAGCCAGCCTCAGCTACTTAGTGAGGCTCTCAGCAACTTAGTGAGACCCTGTTTCCAAATAAAATATAAAATTAGGTCTGGGAGTATAGCCCAGAGGTAGAAAGCCCCTGGGTTCCACCACCAGTACCAAAAAAAAAAAAGGTCACCCAAAAACCAAGCCTATAAAGGCCTATAAACCATAATTTGCATATGCCAGTGAATTTTAACCCTGACTACATCTTAAAACCACCTGGAAAGTTTTTTTTCTTTAAAAATATACTAGAACATATTGATGAGTGGATACTGAGTAACAGTTCTGTAAAAGAAATAAATTCTGGTATTCTAGTACACAGTAAAATTATAAGATTGATGATAATGCATTGTATATAAAAAATCTGGAAATATGAATTTTCTTTTCACAAATAAATGATAAATGCTTGAAAATATAGATAAACTTATCCTGATTTGAACACTGAACAATATATAAATGTATTGAAACATCATTCACAATTCACAATAGACAAATTATGGAATCAACCTAGATATACATCAACAGATGAATGGATTACAAAATTATGGGATATATATAACTGAATTTTACTCAGCAATAAAGAAAAACAAAATGATTTCATTTGCAGGAAAATGGATGGACCTGGAGAACTTTGTGTTGATTGAGATGAGATTAGCCAGTCACAGAAAGTGAAGGGCCGTATGTTTTCTCTCATATGCAGAAGCAAAGGAATAATCAGAATAACAGAGGGACTCTGGATAATGGAGGAGAACTCTAGGGGAGCCAGGGAGGTAGTTTAGGGGGAAAAGGGAAAATCAATGAAGAAATCACTTTCATTTTCATTATGAGTATCTGTGAGAATACCAATGTCAATCTCAATATCCTGTATGGGGATGGAGAGGAGTGGGAAGAGAGCTGGGGGAATACCTACCAAGTGCTATGTGCATGTATATCACTACCACTATGAACTAAATTAGGATGTGAGACTATAGTTTAACAATAAAAGTATAAAAAAGAATAAAAGAAGAAACATCAGATGGTACCCCATAAATATATACAATTATTGTTAATTAAAAAGTTAAGTTGTAGCCAGGCGTGATGGCACAAGCTTGTAATCCCAGCATTTGAGAGGCTGAGACCGGAGGATCTTGGTTTGCAGACAGCCTCAGCTACTTAGTGAAGCACTCTGCAAGACCCTGTTTCAAAATAAAGAATAAAAAATAGGGCAGGGGGTGTAGTAGCTCAGAGGTCGAATGCCCCTGGATTCCATCCCCAGGCCCACAAAAAAAAAAAAAAAAAAGTTAAGGTGTTTAGAATATAGCTCAGTGGTGGAGCACTAGCATGAGTGGAGCATGATCATGGCCCTGGGTTTGATCCTCAGCACCACACACAAAAAAAGTTAAAATATAATTAGAAGTGGTGACACATGCCTATAATCCCAGCACTTAGAAGGCTGAGACAAGAGGATCACAAGTCACAAGTTGGAGGTCAGCCTCACCAACGTAGTAAGATGCTCAGCAACTTAGTGAGAGCCTGTTTCAAAATAAAAAGGACTGGGGTATAGCTCAGAGGTAGACTACCCCTGGGTTCAGTCTTTAGTAGCAAACAAATAAAGAATAAAAATATAAAAAAATATATTTTTATGCTGTAACAAATATGAAAAACTATACTACCAATATACAAACCCTGCTCTCAAAAATGCTGTCTGCAGTGAACATTGTAATTTTCAAATCTCTCGGGTAGTTCTGGCATATATAAAATCCAGATACACAGAATGTCAGAGATTAGTGACCAAGACTCATTATGTCACTTTAAGGTGTCAGAGACCCAAGCTCCTTCTATCTTGTTGCTCTGCCATGCATGAACTAAATGCCAAGATCATCTCAATGTCCAAGGTGGCTGTGCTAGTTATAGCCATCATGTCCACATTCCAGTCAACCAGAGAATGAAATAGGAAGGAGAAGAGAAGACAGTCTCTCAATAAAAATACATCTCAGAAGTTGCTAACACCACTCTTCCTTTCGTTCCATTTGTCAGAACATATCTCCCCTAGATATAATAAAAGTTGGAAAATGTAGTTTTTATATTGGGATAGAATCTACTCAATTAAAAGCAACAGATTATATCATTTTAGTAAAAGATAAAAAAGTATACAAAAAAACAACACAAAGCTTCTGCCTCAACAAGTTAATATTAGATTGTAGTAGGTTAATACGTGCGGAAATTGACATATAAATTTCTAGCATCAGAGTTCAGGCAAAACCAATACCTTTTCAATTTCAGATTTATTTGCTTTGTCTTCTTGCATTATATTGATGGAACAAAATAATAAACTAGACTGTGTATTCAATACCATGTTTACTATTAATTCTAATAGATTTTATCAAAGGCATCTGTTTCACTAACCAGAGGCCCTTTTGGGAAAACATGAGTAAAGAATTTCTCTAAGCATGTCTTAAATGGAGATAATAGATATTGAAGACCAAGCCACAAGTATTCAAGGAGATCCATTTTCTAAGATTAATTCAGCCAAAAATGGGAGTGATTGGCTTCTACTTGAACCCATTTTTAAGAAAATAAGTTACCTTGCATGAGAAACATGTAGGCATGGAACCATGCAGGGACAAGTACACTAATATTGCTATCAGTTAATTACAAGCCCACACGGATATATGAGTCCAGTCACAAAATGAAAAGGAGTAATGCAAATTAAAAATGAAAACATATAGCCGGTCATGGTGGCACACGCTTGTAATCCCAGCATTTGGGAGGCTGAGATCTGAGGATCATGGTTCGCCGACAGCCTCAGCTACTTAGTGAGGCTCGTCGCAGCTCAGTGAGACCCTGTTTCAAAATAAAGAATAAAAAATTGGGCAAGGGGTGTACTCGGAGGTCAAATGTCTCTGGGTTCCATCCCCAGACCCTCAAAAAAAATGAAAATATATTTCTCATAGGAAAATTGACTTTTAAAAAATTGAACAGAATTTATCTCTCAAACTACTGTAGATTTTTTAAGTATCATTTAAATGTAAGAAAAAGAATTAGTGAGGCTCTAAATCTTCCTTGAGCTCTAAATCCTTACATGTAAAATGTCCTGAATTATTTAAAAATATATTGCACTTATGAGAATAAAATGCAATTATATTAAAAGAGATCTTATATCCTAATTTGTTTCTGCTCATGATATAGGTATATTTGAGGGAGAAGAGCTATTTCTTTATTATGGAATTCTGGTAGTCCCTTTTAATGTCAAAGATAGCACTCATTTAATCTCTTTTCCTTCTTAATTCAATGCCCAATGATCTAATAGAATAATAACAGAGCCTGAGGATGGCTAGAGTCAGTAGTGTTTGGAATTCATTTAATAGTCTGACACATTAATATAACCTCAAACTGCCTCAGTGCTTCTGGACTCACAACCTGATATCACAATCCTATAATTCTAATAGGTCATACAATATTTGTGGAAAGAAATATATATAGCAACAAAGTACTTTTCATTAAAATTAGTCCTAAATAAAACCTAAGACAAGAGAATAATATATATATATATATAATGGATATTAAAAAAGGAGAACTAAAGGAGAAAAGAAGAGAAAATCAGTAGTTAAAAGAAGTAATTAGCTGGGCATGGTGGCACACACTTTTAATCCCCGCACTTAGGAGGCTGAGACAGGAGGATCACACAGGTTGGAAGCCAGCCTCAGCTACTTAGTGAGGCTCTCAGTAACTTAGTGAGACCCTGTTGCCAAATGAAAAATGAAAAATAGGTCTGGGAGTATATCCTGGAGGTAGAAAGCCCCTGGGTTCCACCCCCAGTACCACCAAAAAATAATAATAATAATAATTACAGAGAAATTTTTTTTTCAAAAATTATTTTTCAATTAATGTTATAATGGACATTCATTATATTGAAAATGCAGAAAAAATAAAATAATTAAGAAAACAGAAACTATCAAGGATTCATCTACTCATTGGTAAGGATCACTCAATATTTTGGCATATTTCCTTCTTATTATCTTTTTTCCTTTCTTTTCATGTGCATTTGAAGATATTAAATATTACTCTGAAACATTATTTTAGTTATGAAATAATATGAAATTATATATATATATATATATATATGATTTACAACTCTAGCCCTTCCCTAGGTTTATTTCTAATTTGTTTGATATTATTTTAAACAATTCATTTTTATACACAGATTTATGGGAACTCATTATATTAAGAACAAGCCCTAAAAAAATAAGTGAACAAAATAATATATTTTTATAACATCATCAAATTATCCTCCAAAACTGTGCTCCAGTTAGGGTTGTCACTGGTAGACTAGAAGAGTGCCTGATTTCTTTTTGTTATCTTTGCCAACTTAATCAAAAAATGCTATCTTATTTTACTTTAAATTCTTTACTATTTTGTGAAAGGACATAGAAAGCTATTCTACAGAAACTGAATGAAAATATTTCTCAGGGCACTGCAAAATGTTTTTGCCTCTCTTTTTTACTTTTTCTTTTTCCCCTTTCGCCTTCCCTCTTTTTCTCTCTCATCTCTTTCTTCCTCTTACTGCTCCTCTTTTTCATTTTGCCTTCTTATTCTACAGAGTGGCAACACAATAGAAGCTGAAAAATTAACAAGAAATAATTGTATTTTCTACCAATTTATATGTATTCAAAAAGGACAGCTCAAGCTGGGCATAATGGCACAGGCTTGTAATCCTAGTACTTGAGAGGCTGAGATAGGATTGCAGAGTCATGGCCAACCTCAGCTACTTCATGACATCCTCCACAACTTAGTGACACCCTGTTTCAAACTAAAGAATAAAAAATAGGGCTGGGGGTATAGCTCAGAAAAAAAAAGTACAGTTTAATCTAGCCCTCATCCTATTTCCTTTGCTTTGCTTTTCAAAAATTGTAGGTCTTGTTTGTTCTACTTACTTAATGGGTAGCACTTACATGCCATGCCTCATCTGGCATTCTCCTTTATTCATTTTAATTTTCTGTGGCCCTAGGGCTTCCTTTTTCCCAATAACTCTATGACTTAACTGATTTCCCTAAATGTAATCTGTGGTTATCACAAAAACTAAGATAATTACTATACTTTTAAAAAATTGTAACATTTGTCTCCAGATTGTCTAAACTTGAAGCTGGTACATTATAATTTTATATTAAAAAATTTTAATACACTTGGATAAGGCTATAATTTAATTAATATTCCTCTGTAAAAGCAATTTAACAATCACTAGGCATGAAAACTATTTAAAGGTCAAATAACCTAAAATTTTATCAGAATATTCCATTTCACATAATTTTATTCAAATGGAAGTGGTTACAAAATGTTCAATGTGAAAACTATTTTTCTTTTCTCTTCCTCTCAGGAAAGTCATATTTCTACTACCACATCAGCTTTAAAATCAACAACATTGACTATGACAGCAAATTTGCAAAACCATATTCGCAAGAATATATGGACCTAAATAAAAAGATAGTATCTTTGGTAAGTTGAAAAAAAATTTGGTGCATAGTCCTTTAAGTGCTATGATTCTAGAAATGGTAGGATCCTAGCAATGGCTTTCAGAGTTGAAAGCAATTTTTTCAGCAGTTTTAAAGAGTCGGAAGCAATTTCTAACTATTTATTATCTTAGTTTTAGATTAAGATAGTCATTCTTTCAGCAAGTCAATGAGAAAACACATACACACTGCAGAGAGAAGTGAACTGTGGAAAGTAAACACCGGTAGTGATCCCTCTGCAAAATAAAATAACCAATAAATCACACCATCTTTATGTACTTTCTCTAAGTTAGTACTGTGCCTCTTTTATTACATTAATATTAATAATTACATATTTTTATGAGGATCAAAACAGCCAAGAAATAAATTACTACTAAGTTACTGGGAAATTGCCCCTGGGAGAAAAAGATGTAGTACTGGTGTGAGGGTCTTCATTTCTCCTTTGGCTGCCTCTTCTTGCTTTCTGATAGTGAGTTCTGTGTGCACCTTCCACACCTTCTGAGCCACCATTATTTAAGCAGAGATTTGGCCCAATACAGCACCCCTTTCCTTGGAGGCTTATATATAGTTCTGCATTTTGGCCCATGATCACAACATGAAGTATCCTAGTGTATATTCAAGTCAGAAAATAAGATTTAAAGTATATAAGTATAAATCTCCTATAATTATGTAAGAAGAAATTCTTCTTTCTTAGAGCATTCTCTAAGGACAAAAGTTAAAACTTGGGATGTCATTTTTGAGCTAATTTCCAAAATATAGATTACTACTGGAGAAGAACACATTCTCTATTTTGTTTTCCCCCATCTAATAGATAGTATCCCCACCCTCTTGTAGCATTGCTTTTAAAAGGCATTCACTCATTCTTAGTTGTTAAGAACTGGAATTTTCACATCCTCAAATTCTTTAGGATATGAAGAGCATGTTGTACACTTGGCATACTTTTTTGTATGTGCAGACTACTGATTGAAGTCTGTTTTGCTGTGTCTGGTTATGTTATATACACTTTTATGAAATCATTACAATAGGCCTACAATGGAGATTATATCACTTTTATTAAACGCTGTCTAGAAAAAGAAAAAATGAAAACATACAACAGGAAAAATGTAAAAGGGACACATTTCAAGAACATTTATGAAATGTCTGATACCTGAAAACTAGTCAATATTTGAAATGAATCAATAAATTAAATGTATAAACATATATCCCACCTCCAAGATACAGAACTAAAGCTGCTGTTTTCACTTCTGAAACTAAGGAGTCCTTTGAGAAAGAGGAATGACCAATCTTAGAATATGACCCAAAATAGCCGCACGCTTGGGAGGCAGAGACAGGAGGATCGCGTAGGTTCGAAGCCAGCTGCGCTGGTTTAAGAGACCCTGTTTCCAAATAAAAATATTTTTTAAAAAGGGTCTGGGAGTGTAGCCCGGAGGTAGAAGGGTTTCCAGAAACCCCAGTACTACCACCAAAAAAAAAAAAAAAAAAGAATATAACCCAAAATAAATATCGTCTTGTAGTTCCTTAGTGTTGAGTGGAGATTATATAACAACTGCTTGGGAATGTGCTTTGTCTTATTTAGCATTTACTTGACTAAAAACTCAGTCAAGAGTTTTGACTGTGCCTTGGACATAAGCTTCCATCATCACATAAGTAATTCAGGTAATTCTATGAAACCAATTCCTATCAAGAACAGTCTTGGCATCATTAATCTCCCATTTCCCCAAGTAAATTCCTACAGGCCATCTTCAGACCTTTAGCCATCCGAATGAAGCTTATGGTCTTTCTATTATCATCTTCTTACCTTCTGGTTTCCAATAAATTCAGAGTTCTTGAAAGTACCCTTAATATTATATTGAGTTAGATAGAAAATAGAGAACAGAAATCCCTACCTTGGCTTTATGATTTGCAGGAAATAATAAAAAAAGAATGTAATACAATACTTAAGATCTAGATTTTGAATCTAAGGTCCTTGTTCAATTCTAAATTTAGCCATTTACTGGCTATATAAATTCAGACAAGCTGATCAATTTCCCTATCCCCCCCGGCTCTTCAAATGAATGTGATCACAAATACCTATATAATTACAGCTGTTATAATCATTACACAAGATTAAGTGTGCAGTGTGACAAGATCTAAGAAGTCCTAGTATTCTGTAAACTCTAAAAAATAGAGCCTGAAAAATTTTCAGGCCAGGTGTAGTGTGCATGCTGACAATCCCAGTACTTAGGAGGCTGAGATGGGAAGATCATGGCCAGCCTCAGCAAACTCCTGCAACTTAATGAGACTGTTTTAAAATAAAAAATAAAACAGGGCTGGGGATGTCTAAGGTAGAATGCTCCTGAGTTCAATCACCAGTACTACAAAAAGTTACTTAAAAAGGAAGCATCATTAATAAAGTATATAACAAAGTTGAATTATAATTTTATGTTCATACAGGGTTTCACTACCAATATCACTGACATGTAGGGGGAGAGAGAAAGGGAAAGAGAGGACAAGTATACAGAGGATAATATACCAAGTGATGTGTGCTGTATATTTGTATCACTTTGAATCTCATTATGATGTATAATTACATTGCACCAATAAAAGTATAAAACAAAATAGCAACAAATATTCCCATAAGAAAATCATCCTTTCTGTGATAAACTCGGACAAATTTATTCAATAAGCCTATGTTTACTTCACAAATGAATATTTTAAAAGTATCAGTCTGATCGATAATCACACTGTTCTAATCTAATTAATAATTACATTGTTCTATTCTATCAAACACAATCTTGACTGCTTGCTTCAAGCTCCCTTAGAAACCCCTATTCAGAGTTTCTAACTCACCTGTTTGAAAACATTCACCAAACATTTCTCGTGCTTTTTTCACTCATGCCTACTTTTACATGCATTCCTGCCTTCATTGAATACGTTGATACTCTATGTATAATAGTTACTACCATATACAGAATATTCATAAAAGCAATACTGGTGATAATACCACATAGCAAGTGGAGTTGTAAGCCATTTGACAAATCTGCCAGTCATTATTTTAATACCTATAGTGTTTTTCTTTTTCTGATCTCCATTATTAATTCTTCTTATGGTTTACATTAAAAGAGAAAATAAATTAGATCAAGATAAATGCTACTTTACCCAAAGTTATTCTGCAAAACGGCTACCACTCTTTAACTTTTTTTCCATATTGGGGATTAAACCCAGTGGCATTCTGCCTGTGAGCTATGCCCCATATCTTTTTTTTTTTACCCTATACCTCTTTTTAAAATTATTTTTAAAATAGGTCTCCCTAATTTGTTGAAAGTCACCCTAAATTGCTGAAGCTATCCTCAAAGCTGTGATCTTCCTGCTCAGACTTGCTAAGTACTGGGATTACAGGGGTGCACCATAGCATGCAGCTACTCTATGACTTTTTGACCTATCATTAAAGAACACACAGATATTATAAAATATTGAGTACACTACTTCAGATAACATAAATTCCACATATCCAGACAAGTATTCCACAATATTTAATAAAATGCAATGTGATTTTCACATATAAATGCAGTGGGCTATATAGGCCATGAAAACTTCTGATATGTACAAGGCACTTAAGATTACTCATACAAAGGAGGCTAACCAAGCTTAAATATCAAACCACTTGCTAGTGTACAAGAAAAAATGGCATCTTAGGTCGGTATAAAACCAGGGCATTTGTCAAATAAAAATTTTTCCACTGAGCTAACCTGAACCTGATAGGAATATATGCCCTTTATACATAAACCTCTCTTTAGAGGACCCTGGAAAATTATGGAGTATTGATGGGATTTATCAGAATTAGAAATATATCATTTAAAAAATAATAAAATGAGCCGGGTGTGGTGGCGCACGCTTGTAATCCCCACGCTTGGGAGGCAGAGACAGGAGGATCGCGCAGGTTCGAAGCCAGCCTTGCTGGCTTAAGAGACCCTGTTTCCAAATAAAAATATAAAAAATAGGTGTCTAGGAATGTGGCCCGGAGGTAGAAGGGTTTCCAGGAACCCCAGTACACCAATAATTAATTAATTAATTAATTAATTAAAAATAATAAAATGAATGATAGTAGTCAGGTCTTTTTTAGTTTGGTAAAAATTATTTTAGTGTTTAATCAGATTCATGCTCCTTAAAATGTATCAGAAAATTACTACAAATTTCATGATGATCTTAAATTCAAAAATTATTCTAGTGGATATTTTAAACAAACTATTTAGCTGATATATTAAATAAAACTATTGTGAATTTTCTAGCCATAAAGAAAATAAGATTCAAGCTTTCATGAAATTGCAATCAACACTATAGAGTTATTACTCATATTTTAAGCTGTATAAAGACAATTTATAAAAATTGCTGATACAAACTGAGCATAGTGGTGCACACTTATAATCCCAGTACTTGGGAAACTGAGACAGGAGGATCATAGGTTTGAGGACAGTCTCACCACAGGGTGAGGCTATCAGCAATCTAGCGAGACCCTGTTTCAAAAATGAAAAATAAACCAGGTGTGGTCGTGCACATTTGTAATCCCAGTACTTAGGAGGCTGAGACTGGAGGATCTCAACGGTTCAAAGTCAGCCTCAGCTACTTAGTGAGGCTCTCAGCAACTAGTGAGACCTTGTTTCCAAGTAAAATATAAAATAGGTCTAGGACTGTAGCCTGAAGGTAGAAAGCCTCTGTGGTTCCTTCCCCAGTACCATACACACACACACACACACACACACACACACACACACACACACACACACACCAAAAAAGAAAGGAAAGAAGAGAAAAGAAAAGAAAAGGAAGGGAAGGGAAGGGAAGGGAAGGAAAGGAAAGGAAAGGAAAGGAAAGGAAAGGAAAGGAAAGGAAAGGAAAGGAAAGGAAAGGAAAAGAGCTGGGGATAGAACTGAGAGGCAGAATGACCCTAGGCTTAATCCCCAAATCCCCAGAATACACATTCACACACACACACACACACACACACACACACACACACACACACACTGGTGTGCTAGTTTTCTTTATTGCAACTAGAAAACAAAGATAAAAAAATCATAAATGCTTAGAATATTCAAAGATATGGAGAATCACTTTAAATTAACACAAAGAACCATGGACCAAACTTTCAGTTCATACTTGGGAATGCCAACGAGCAAACATGTACCATGTTCATTGTATCCACTTTTGGGTGGATTTTTAGTTAAAGGTAGTACTCTTCCACCTTGCTAGCAATGCATCATCTTGTAATTATTTGTCACACATTAACAAAGTAGTTAACAATATAACAACATTATCAATAAAATATGTCCCTGTGTATTTGTAAGCTGGTTTAAATGGTGAAATCTTTTAAACCTTAATTTCTATATTAAAATTAATTATAAAAATATGACTATTATACTTTTCCTATACTTAACTTTGGTAATTTAGAGATCAGAATTTTTTTTTCCAGGTCTGGGGGTGGAACCCAGGGGCATGCGACCTCCAAGCTACACCCCCTGCCCTATTTTTTATTTTTTATTTTGAAACTGGGTCTCACTGAGTTGCAGAGAGCCTCACTAAGTAGCTGAGGCTGTCCACGAACCACAATCCTCTGGTCTCAGTCTCCCAAATGCTGGGATTACAAGCATTTGCCACCACTCCCGGCTAGAAAAAATTTTAAATGGGGGGGGCTTTGATTGCTTTCTAAAAATCTATTTTCCTTTGCTCAGATATTAGTTATTTTTGTTGATCTTTGGGCCTTGTACTGAATTATGATTTTTTAAAGAACAACTTCTTGCATTTTGAAATATATTTTCTCAATAAAACCATATATTTGGACTTTGATCAAGTTCCTTTTTTTGACTAAACCATGTAATAACTGGTCCTTTAAACCTGGTGTCTTTGATAAGCATGATAATGATCCATTTCTCACCCATAAAGGTAATTTAGGTGACATAAGTGATTATGATATTTCAGTCCCATTCTTGGGATAATTTTTTCCAAGATCTTTCCAGTAATGTAAACCAACATTTTAGATTCAGGTTTGCTCAGTGACTCCTTCCACACATTTGTCTAGCTAGTGGCTCTGAGGACATTTTGTCATTTTACTTTAGGTAGGAGTGAAAGAAAAGGGTGGGGTGACATGAATAAAAAACTAACCTATGTTAAAGAGCAAGATTTGGAGTTGTGATATGTATGTCGTTTGAATTTCCAATTTTTCTCTTCCTTATTTCCGGGGAAAGAATTAGTTCTGAAATCTCTGTTCAGGGGTTTTTCCAGTAATCATAAATGGGTTCCTGAGACAGCATTTGGATTACAGATCAACTATCTAAGTACATTTGACTACAGGGTTAAGTGCCAAATGAGTGCGCTTCTTTAAAATAGGAATTATGTGAGTATTACGGGAAAAATTCCCATAGCTTCCCCCTTACATCGTCTTAGAACACCCTTTCTATCACACTGAACCACTTTTACGGAAGCCACTAAAGGCCTTGCTGCTCCCAGATTTAAGGTTTGTGTCTCCCTTGAACTCTTCATTATTATTTTCTTCACTTTCTTTAAACTTATTTTGTTGTTGTTGTTGTTGTTTCTATAGCACCTCTCTCTCCTTATTTTTTCCTCTTCACCAGCCATTTACCCCAGTTGCCTTTCCTGGTTTCTTATCATCTGCGTATCTCTAAACATAGAAGAATACCACTCTGCTATTCAGAGTAAAGCTTACTTTCCCCCGTCTCCCATTCCTTCTCTCTTCTCTTTTCTCTAGCTATTCTCCCTTTACACTTATGACATCACACCCACTATTTAGAAACCGTTTACATTGACGATTCCCAAAATAAAACTCTTTATTTTCACCTCAAACACATACTTCTTACCCAATCTTAGCCATCTCAGTAAATAATACCAAAATCAATCCAGTTGCCCAACCTAAAAACCTAACAAAAAAATACCTACAACCAACAAATAAGTAGATTTTATTGATTCTACCAAAAAATATATAACTTTATTCAGTTCTCTTCTTGACAACAACTAGCACCATCTTTCCCTTACTCGACTCTTGATTTCTTTGCTTTCACTTTAATTTCCCCATGATATGTTCTTCAAACTGTAGCTAAATTGATCTTTGAAAAATGAAAGTCAAGCTTAGAGCAGGAGCACACACCTATAATCCCAGTGCTAAGAAGACTGAGACAGGAGGATCAAGGTGATAACTTAGTGAGACCCTGTTTTAAAATAAAAAAATAAAATAGTCTGAGGGTGTAGCTCAGAAATAGAACTCTCTGGGTTCAATCCCAAATACCACACACACACACACACACACACACACACACACACGCGCGCATGCACACACACACGCACACACACTCAAACACAAGCGCGCACACACATGCGCAAATGTGCACACACACAAATAAAAGTCAAATCACATCATTCACCAGCTTAAAAATTCTTCTAAGACTTTCAATTTTGTTCATATTTATATAAAATAAGAGAAGGAATAGGATAAAAATTATATAAAATATACTTTTGTGTGTGTGTGGTGCTGGAGATGGAACCCAGAGGCTTTCTACCTTTGGGCTACACTCCCGGACCTATTTTGTATTTTATTTGGAAACAGGGTCTTACTAAGTTGCTAAGAGCCTCACTAAGTAGCTGAGGCTGGCTTTGAACCTGTGCAACCCTCTTGTCTAAGCCTCCCAAGTACTGGGATTATAAGTATGTGCCACCACACCGGGCTAAAATATACTTTTTAAATGTAAATTTTCTTACTCAACTTTTCCCACTCCTTTCTTTCCCTCTTTAGATATCCCAAACTCCACCTCCAGATTACCCATATTAGTAACATAGTGTTGCCGGGTGTGGTGGCGCATGTTTGTAATCCCCACGCTTGGGAGGCTGAGACAGGAGGATCTCACAGGTTCGAAGCCAGCCTCAGCTACTTAGTGAGGCTCTCAGCAACTTAGTGAGACCCTGTTTCCAAATAAAATATAAAATAGGTCTAGGAGTATAGCCTGGAGGTAGAAAAGCCTCTGGGTTCTACCACCAGCACCGCACGCACGCGCACACACACACACACACACACACACACACACACACACACACGAAATAACATACTGTGTATCTTTCCCTATTTTCCTCCCTTGGCTTATGTAGGAAAAATAAATGGGAATGAACATTTAATATTTTACTAGAGCCAGGTGTGGTGGTGCACACTTGTAATCTCAGCATTTGGGAGGCTGAGATAGGAGGATCGAGGTTCGAAGACAGCCTCAGCAACTTAGTGAGGCCTTTTGCAACTCAGTGAGACCCTGTTTCAAAGTAAAGAATAAAAAATAGGGCTGGGGGTGTAGCTCAGAGGTAGAATGCCCCTCGGTTCCATCCCCAGTACTGCAAAAAAATATTTTATTAGAATGGGTTCATTATACAGAGTTTCATAAAAATTGTTTCTCTAAGTAATACCCAAAGAAGTTTATCCAAGTTGAGTCAATATAAAAGTCGAATGCATAGATTCCCCAAATTAGTGATACCACAGGGTAAGGTGGGGAACAAGCTGGACTGATCCAGGGCTGGTGGTTATAGCCTCCAGTGCATTTGAGGGGCATTGAATAAGAGGGTGGTAGAACCATCCCTTCTGGGCACTGGGTATTTTTTTTCCTTAAAATCATACTCAAGCCAATAAGTTTAGGAACCTATGGAATGTATTCTTTTCAATTACCCTAAAAAAAATTATTACTATAGATGTAGCATAATGTTTTAAGTTTTTCCCTATTTTCAAACACTTAACTTTGCATGTTCTGACTAATCTACTCAAACAATATCTTTCTACCTTTACCCTTATTTTTTTCACATTTGACAAGCTTCTAGTCTAAGATTTCTAAATCCAATGAGGATTTTAATTTTAAGAAATGTCATCATGTTGCTTTTTAAAACGATGAAATTACTCCTTTTTCCATGAGTAGTTTGTTTCCATAACCCTTCCTCTACCTCTGCCAATAAGAGGTGCTAGCACACTTTTTGACAAGTGTGCTGAGTGTTTATCATTACTTTAATTTGATATCTTCTAAGGTATTTATTTCAGTTAGCCTTCCAGATCACAAATTCAAATCTCAAGAATGAAACGCATCTTTAAGTTGATCTACAAAATTTTTTTTAATTTTTTAACAATTTTTTTATTGAACATAAATAGTATACATTTACACTATATTTGGTGCCCTCTCCCCCCCGCCTCCGTTTTCTCTCCCCCCCCCACCAATGGTTGGCCAGGTTAACCATGTCTTATTCATAATTTTACACATGTTCAGGTGAAGATGCTCCTTAATCAAGATCGGCCTTTCTTGATGATGAAATTACTCCTTTTTCCATGAGTAGTTTGTTTCCATAACCCTTCCTCTACCTCTGCCAATAAGAGGTGCTAGCACACTTTTTGACAAGTGTGCTGAGTGTTTATCATTACTTTAATTTGATATCTTCTAAGGTATTTATTTCAGTTAGCCTTCCAGATCACAAATTCAAATCTCAAGAATGAAACGCATCTTTAAGTTGATCTACAAAATTTTTAATACTGCTATTTTGCTTCTGAGTAACATAGTCTTATTTTTCCTGTGTCTGAGTATTTTCATGTGTGCTTTTAACATTCTTGTTCAGGTCTCCTCTAGCAGCTGTATTTGGGTGAGCACTTAATCTCTTTCTTCCTGCTGGGATCTCGTATTTGCATTATCATATTCCTTTGCTGGTACATTTTTCATACCACTAAAGACTTGCTTCTCATACAATTTAAGACTATTTCAACTGTCATATTTACATATTTCCTCATTGTCACTTTAATTATCTATTTCCTCTATTGAATAACCAAGAAAATATGATTCTATCTACCCTATTAATAGTTTTACTTTATCAGGTAATTATTGAATAAATGAATACTTCCAATTGCTTTGGAAAAATTAAAATGAAATCTTTTGTTAATTCCAACAAGTTGCTTTCTATGAGGCCTGTCTTTGCCAGAGTAAAAGCCATTGGAGAATCTGATTTATTGTCTTATGATGCCTGAAGGTCCTGTTGTAGGAAGTCACCCATTAGGTTAGAGAAGTGGGGGAGGGGAAAAATGTGTAGCCAGGAGTTGTGGCGCATGCTTGTAATCCCAGTACTTGGGAAGCTGAGACAGGAAAATTTTGCAGGTTCGATGCCAGCCTTAGCTACTTAGTGAGGCTCTCAGCAACTGAGTGAGACCCTGTTTCCAAATAAAATATAAGAAATTGTCTGGAAGTGTAGCCCAGAGATAGAAGGACCCTGGGTTCCATCCCCAGTACCACACTAAATAAATAAATAAATAAATAAATAAATAAATAAATAGGGTTGAGATGTAGTTTGGAAGCAAAATGCTCCTGGCTTAAATCCCCAATACCACATACACACACACACACACACACACACACACACACACACACACACACACAGAAAATTATTCTTACATAACAATTTTCCCAAGAGTTCTACTATCACATTTTACACCTGTCATAACATATAATTGAAAAAGCAGGGAAAAAAAAACAGATTGTAGTCCAGATACCATAGGAGCCTGCCATAGTACAAAAACACTAGAAACATTCCCTCTGAGTATCTTGCTATTAAGTTTTACTCTACTAATATTCAATAAAAGTTTGCATATGACAGGTAAAAAATGTCAATTGGTTCCTCTGAATTCAACTCTTCAAAGTGAATATTCTGCCCTATTATGCTATTCCTCATTATCTGGAAAAATCTGAAAATTATATTAACTAATTATTTAATTCCTGTGAAGCAGAGAGAATTAAAATGAACTAGATTTGGCCATATGTTGTTAAATTGTCAACACATGATGAACACATGGTTTGTTTATGCTATTCTGTTTGCTTTTGTGTATGTTTAAACTTTTCCAAAATGAAAACTTAAAAAGAAAACATAAGCCATTGTCCATTTTACTTTTTAACAGATAAATGAAACATTTCATGAATCCAAACTGAGAAGACAGTATATCAAGTCTCATGTTGTCCAAGTAAGGTATGTATAAGTACCCGGAGGGCACTGTGTTTTGTCTGCCACCTCCACGGTTCCTACTCAAAAGAATGTTTTGTTTTGTTTTGGGTTTTTTTTTTTTTTTTGGTTTTCAAATGAAATGTTGAAATAAAGTTGAATTTGGGATATTAGCACCACTAGCTCACCGGCGTGGTGATGCACGCTTGTAATCCCGTGCTTGGAAGGCAGAGACAGGAGGATCGTACAGGTTCCAAGCCAGCAGCGCTGGTTTAGGAGACCCTGTTTCCAAATTTAAAAAATATAAAAAATAGGTGTCTGGGAGTGTATCCTAGAGGTAGAAGGGTTTCCAGGAACCCCAGTACCACAAAAAATAAAAAATAAAAAAATTTAAAAACAACTAGCTCTTCAAATGTGGCAAAAAGTATATAAGATCTGTTAGAAATTTATGAGACCACAGCCTGTAATTCCAGCTGAGCATAAATTGGAGGTTAAGTGGGCTTGATTTGTATTTGAGGTCACAAATAAAAAGGCAAATCTAAAATTAAAATATCATTTAAAAATAAAAATAATTAGTAAAATAAGAGAACCCTGTATAGAAGCTCTCACCTGTATTGGTAAACTAGAACCAATAGAACAAATTGAGCTCAGAATTATAGTTTTGGCTTCCACATAGATTAAAAAATGGATTAAACCAAGCATGGTGGCACACGCTTTTAATCCCAGCATTTGGGAGGCTGAGACAAGAGGATCACAGTTTATGGCCAGTCTCAGCTACTTAGTGAGGCCCTCTGCAACTCAGTGAAACCCTGTTTCAAAGTAAAGTATAAAAAATAGGGCTGGGGGTATAGCTTGAAGGTAGAATTCCCCTGGGTTCCATCCCCACTACCCCACAAAAAAATGGGTTAAATGTCAAAGTTGGAAAATTTCACATGAAAATCAATTTTCAGATTATGGCTAAAAATGTGACAACATTAGCTGGACGTGGTGGCGTACACTTGTAATCCCAGCATTCGGGAGGCTGAGACCGGAGGATCACAGTTCAAGGATAGCCCCAGCTACTTAGTAAGGCCCTTTGCAACTCAGTGAGACCTGGTTTCAAAATAAAGAATAAAAAACTAGGGCTAGGGATACAGCTTGGAGGTAGAATGCCCTTGGGTTCCAACCCCAGTACTGCAAATAAATAAATAAATAAATAAATAAATAAATAAATAAATAAATAAATAAATAAAATGTGACAACACTGGGCCTACATTCTCACATTCTTTTTTTTCATATTTATTTTTAATTGGTGCACTGTATTCATACATCATAGTGGGATACATACTTTTGTAGCCATACATGCACACATTGCCCAGTCAGCCCCCACCCGATCCCCACCCCGTTCTCTCCCTATCCCCCCCTCCTATGCTTGGCTTAGTAGTTGACATCTAGTATTATAGCAATTTATCCAAAATTAAAAATGATAATCTCACATAACAGTTTCATTTGTCTGATACCAAGCTTTTGATGACTTAAAGATAACATTTCAATATTTCTTTTTGCTTTCTTTCTTACCAGAGAATCTATTTTTTTCTATTTTTAGGTGAAACTATCATATATTTATATCTTTATTTTTCAGAAAAAAAAATCTATCCTAATATGGAATATGGACTCTAGGTACCCACATTGATCTTGAAAAAGAACAAAGGTAGAAGATATATATTTTCTGATTTCAAACCATATAAAGCTACAATAATTGAAACAGTGTAGTACTATTCTAAAGGCAGATATATAAACCACTGGAGTTAAATAAAAGCCTAGAGATCAATTCTTGCATATAGTGTCAAATTATTTTTCACAAGGTTTCCACGAACATTTGGTGGAGGAAATACTAATCTTTTAACTAAATATTGTTGGAAAATAATAATTACATGAAAAAGAATAAAATTGGACCCTTACCTAACACCATATACAAACATTAACTCAAAATAGATAAAAGACCTAAATATAAATCTTAAGACTATAAACTTTTAGGAGAAAATCTGGGTCATAAAACCTCACAACATTGAAATTGGCAGTGATTTCTTGGTTATGATTTCAATGGCACAGGCAACAGGAGAGTATACAAACTCCCTAAAAAATAAAAAACATATTGTATATCCAAAGACAATGTAAACAGAGTTAACAGTTACTAATAGAATGGGATAAAATATTTCCAAATGCTATATCTGAAGGTATATTAATATTCCAACTAGAAATCTAAAAATTAACAACAATAAAGGCAAACAATACCCTTTAGAGATAGGTAAAAGACTAACATAAATAATGAATCTCCACAGATAACCAATCTTAGTTGTCTGTTGGATGGAAAATCTTGTTTCTCTAGTTCTGATGTGTGTTACCTATTTCTTCTTTGTAGTTAATCTCTTTGAGTATTTTCTCTAGTGCTGGTTTTGAAGACATAAATTCCTTCAGTTTCTGTTTGTCATGGAAGCTTCTTATTTCTCCATCAAATTTGATAGAAAGTTTTGCTGGGTAGGAAATTTTTGGCTGGAAGTTGTTTTCTTTCAAAATTGGGAATATGTTACTCCAAGCCCTTCTGGCTCTCATAACTTGGTTTGGGAAGTCTGGAGTGATTCTAATTGGTTTGCCTCTGAATGTCACTTGGCCCTTTGCTTTTGTTGCCTTTAAGATTCTCTGCTTGGCTTCCACATTGGTCATTTTGACAATTATGTGGCGTGGGGATCCTCTTCTCCGATCCTGTCTAAAGGAAGTTCTATAAGTTTCCTGGACCTGCGTATCAACCTCTTGCTCTATGTCTGGAAAATTTTCTGCTATTACTTCCTTGAAGAGATTGTTGATCCCTTTGGTATCACTTTCTTTTCCCTCCTCTATTCCAATTATTCTTAGGTTAGCTCTCTTAAAATGGGCCCATATTTCTTCAATATCAGATTCCTGCTGTCGGATATTTTTTCCTAGATTAGAAACTATGCGTTCATTTTTGGAATGATCGTCTTCTAAGAGCGAGATTCTGTTCTCCATGTGTTCTAATCGGTTGTTTGTGCTTTGAATTGAGGCCTTTACTTCATTAATTGCATCCTTTATCTCTTTTTGGCTCTCTCTGAGTTCTTTTTGAAGCACCTCTATTATTTCTACAGTTATTTTCCTGATTTGATCTTCTAGAAATCTCTGATTTTCTGTTTTATCGGGTTCTGATGTTGTGGGGTTGTGGGCATTCATTGCTCCAGTATTATTCCTCTTTCCCATGATTTCGGAAGTTTGTGCCTTCTCTGGGTTCTTCCCTTGGGTCACTATGACTTCACTTAAGGTGCTCTGGATCTCGAGTCTGTGGTATCTCAGACCCCACTACTCCTTTACTGGGTTGTATCACAGAGTCTCCGACCCAGAGAGTCGATAGAGGCTGCTTTAGACCGTGGGGGGTGCCAGGTTGCACGTTCTCCCAATGGTGTGATATCACTGCCACCGCCCCTCTCCCACTGGGTCAAGTCCCAGTGAGTACAGTACTGGGATTTCTCCGCTGTGGCCCGCAATTTGACTCACTGTTCTTGAGTACGCAGATGTAGCTGTAGTGAGTTCGGTTCTGCTGCCGCCGGTGGCAATATGGCTCGCTGCTACGCCCTCGGCTGTTGGGCTGGCGTTTTTTTTTTTTTCTTGGTTTTGATTTCCACTCTGAATCCCTGCAGCGTGTGCTGAGCTCCGACATTGGGAGCTTTAGATGTCCTCTGCGCCGAGAAATCCCGCCTGGCTGTTCCGCAGCGGCTCCCCTCGGCTTGCTGTGGCCGTCCCGTGAATTCGCCGGCAGTATGGTGCTGCTGCCGCTGCCGCGTCCTCGGGCGTGAGGATCTCCTCTGTGGCTCTGTTCTCAGTCCGCTTTCTCTCTGGAGCCTGGTGATTTTTTTTTTGTTTCTCTGATGATGTTGTTTTCTGGCTTTGAAAGGCGCTGATTTTGTGGTAATGGATATTTGTTGTTAGCGGGGCTCTTAAGCCCCGCTTTTCTCGGTCGCCATCTTCCCGGAAGTCTACATTCTCACATTCTCATATGGCAACAATATATGGAAACTGAGGTTCTGTGATATGCAGCTGCCCCTAATACACACAAGGTATAAATGCATACTTACCCAAACCATCTTTTTTTTGTTTTGTTTTGTTTTGTTTGTTTTTTGTTTTGTTTTGTTTTGTTTTGTTTTGTTTTGTTTGGTGGTACTGGGGTTCCTGGAAACCCTTCTACCTCTGAGCTACACTCCCAGGCCTATTTTATATTTTTATTTGGAAACAGGGTCTCTTAAGCCAGCGAACCTGGCTTGGAACCTGCGTGATCCTCCTGTCTCCGCCTCCTAAGCATGGGGATTACAAGTGTGCACTGCCACGCCCGGCTTACCCAAACCATCTTTATTCCTTTAACATTCTGGACCCTATAGAAATCATACTTCACAGATTTTTCAAGTGCCAAAATGTTTATCCAAACATTACTGAGTAGAGAATTGAAAACAGGTAAAGAAGGAGTAGAAACTGCAAATAGATAGAAATCTTCATTTTAAAAAGAATATATATTTAAAGGGAAAAGTAGACAAGTCTCTGAGAGAAAAGTCAGTAACAGAGGTGCATAATTTTTTTACATCACCAAGAAATAGTTTCTGAACTCCAGGTAGCATTAAACCTTCAAGAATTACTTAAAACCTATTATCTATCCCCATTGAGGAGGGTCATTATTTTTCCATAGGAAATAATACTCAGAATAATCATTTGTGTGTGTGTGTGTGTGTGTGTACTGAGGATGAAACCCAAGGTATTCTACCTCCACGCTACTCTCCCAGCCTTATTTTTTATTTTTTATTTTGAAACAGGGTCTCAATGAGTTGCAAAGGGCCTTGCTATGTAGCTGAGGCTGTCTGCAAACTGCGATGATCCTGTCTCAGCCTCCCAAATGCTGGGATCACAATCGTGGGCCACCACGCCCAGCTCAGAATAATCTGTTAATAATCTCATAATAGAGTTAATGGAATTCAATTTTTAAAGTATGTATTAATTATTCCTCACATGCAAGAAGCTCTTCTGAACTCCATTGTGCATTACAGAGTCTTACTATAAATAAAATCCAGAATCAGGAATGGTACTTTTAATCCCAATACTTGGGAGGCTGAGACAGGATGAACGTAGGTTTGAAGACAGTCTAAGCAATGTAGCAAGAATCTCAGTAACCTAGCAAGACCCTGTTTCAAAACAAAAAATAAAGCGAGGCATAGTGGCACAGGCCTGTAATCCCCATACTTAGGAGGCTAAGAAAGAAAAATCACAGGTTCAGCAATGTAGTGAGACACTTTATGACCCAGAAAGACACTTTCAAAAAAATAAATAAAAATAAAAAGGCCTGAAGGTGTAGCTCAGAGGTAGAATACACCTGGGTTCAATTTCAATAGCGCTAAATAAACAGACACACAGTATCTATTCTCATGAATAACTGAGAAACCAAATAAATAATCAAGTAGGCTATTGGTGTCCATAGCTAATATATTGTCAAAGAAAAGATAAAAAGCAGAAAACCTAGGTACTGGCCCCCCTAGTTTCTAAATCCTAGCAGATCACAGCTACATAGACACTAAGAAAGTAAACCTGTCCAGACTTACTATCCCAACAGACAGGGCGTGAATCTGTGAACGGGGTTAGAAACACGCACTTGAGGGAAACTAGGCAGCTCACCTGCCTTCGGAATAAGAATTTTTGTTTTTAAAATAAGTTCAGTGAAATGAACTATAGCCTTCTTTTGTGCATTACACCAGTCATGTTGCCTCTTGCTATTTATTATCAGCATTGTTAACTATGAAAATGTTAAGAGTGAAGTTCTGATTATTATGATTGATTCTATAAGGGAACTAAAGAGTTAAGCTTCTTAGGAGCATAATAATTACAGTCATATCTGTAAATAAATGACTCAGGGTAAAATAAACACAAAATCATGACACCATAATCACATTTTAAATTATTTTTAATGTCGTTGGTTTTAATGAGTCCTCTTTAAGAGAAAGGGAGAAAGAATATTTCTCTGGGAAGAAGAGATGATACTTATAATGAATAGGAAATCATTCATGCAAAGAAAGACATTCTAGAAATGCAATAATTCCATATCCTTGAAGGAAAATTACATGAAATCATAGCAAAAATGTTTCTAATCCTGCATGCTCCACAAAAATAACAATTGTCAACATTCTTAAAAAATCATATTATATCTACCTGGGTATGTAGGGCATTAAATCTATACCTACAATCTTAAATTTCCCCCCCATATAAGTTTAAATTTTTATTGTTGTATTATAATTATATTTTCAGGGTAATTCATTGTGACATATTCATTATATGCACATAACATAATTTGGTCAATTGCATTCCTTAGTACCTCTCTGTTCCCTCTCCTCCTCCCTTGGCCTGATTCTCTTCCTCCACTCTACTGGTCTCCCTTCTCTTCATTTTTTCTCTAGCTTCCATATATGACAGAAGACATATGACCCTTCACTTTTTGAGTCTAGCTTATTTCGCTTAACACAATGTTCTCAAGTTTTACCCATTTCCTAAAAATGGCATAATTTCATTTTTTTATGTTTGAATGAAGTCCCGATTTGTATATTTACCACTTCTTTATCTCTCCATCTGTTGACAAACACTTAGGTAGTTTCTGTAACTTGGGTATTGTGAATTGCACTGCTATAAACATGAATATGCATATATTGCTATAGTATGCTGACTTTAAATTTTTTTAGTGTGTTGGGAGTTACTGGGGATTAAATCCAGGATGTTCTACCTGTGAGCTACACTCCCATCTATTTTTAATGGATTTTCACTAAGTTGCTAAGGACCACATAAGTTGTTGAGGCTGGCCTCAAACCTGTGATCTTCCTGTCTCAGCATCCCAAGTACTGGTATTGCAGGCGTGCACCACCATGCCGTATGGCTTGACTTTAATTCTTTTCAATAAATGCTGAGAACTGGTAGAGTTAGGTCATATGGTGGTTCCATTCCTAGCCTTTGGAGGAAACTCCTTACTGATTTTCATAGTAGTTGTAGTAATTTAAAATCTCAACAAGAATGCACAGTGTTCCTTCTCCTACCCCCTGCATCTTTGCCAACATTTATTAGTATTTCTATTCTTGATGATTGCTATTCTCCTTAGAGTAGAATGAAAGCTCAGTGCAATTTTGATTTGCATTTCCCTGATTGCTAACGATGCTGAATGTTTTTTATATATTTGTTGGCCATTTGTACTCTTTAAAGAAATGTATTTAGTTCATTTTCCCATTTATTAGTGTTTTTGGTTGTTTTTTGTACATTCTGGATATTAATTCTGTAAGAGTAGTTGGTAAAGCTTTTCTACCATTCTATAATCTCTCTTTTTATGCTCGTGAAGATTTATTTTGTTGTACAGAAATTTTGAATTTGATGCCATCCCATTTATTAATTCTTGATATTATTTCCTGAACTTTTGGAATCCTATTGAAAAAGTAATTGACTCTGCCTATATGTTGGAATATTGACTCTATATTTTCTTCTAGCAGTTGCAGTTTCTGATCTAATTTCAAAGTTTTTGATCCACTTACAGTAGTAGATCTTTGTGCAAAGCAGGAGATTCTTTCTTGCTTAAAATGGATACCATTTTCCTAGCACCATTCGTTAAAAATGATGTCTTTACTTCAACATATGATTTTTGTCACCTTTGTCAAAGATCAGATGACTATATGTGTGGGTTTGTCTCTGTGTTATCTATTCTATTCCATTATTCTATGCATATGATTTTATGCCCGTAACATGTTACGGTAGCTCGGAAATATTTAAAATCAGGCCAGCATTGCTCTTTTTGCTTCGAATTGCTTTGGCTCTTCTGGGTCTTTTATTCTTCCATATGAATTTAAGGATAATTTTTTTCTAGGTCTGTAAAGTGTGTCATTGGTATATTGATAGGAATTGCTTTGAATCTGTAGATTGTTTTTGGTAATATGGCCTTTTTAACAATATTAGTTCTGCCTACCCATGAACATGAGATGTAATTCTTCTAGTTTCTTCTTTAATGTCTTTCTTCAGTGATCTATAATTTTCTATGTAGAGATTTTTTTTTGAGGCTATTGTGAATAGAATTGTTTCCCTGATTTCTTTCCCAGTGAATTTGTTATTGATGTAGAAAAAAATCTACTGATTGTTGCATGTTGATTTAATATATTCTGCTACTTGGCTGAATTTATTGGGTATAGAAGTCTTCTTGTAGAGCTTTGGGTATATTCTAAATATAAGTTTATACCATCTGCAAACAGTGATTATTTGATTTCTTCCTTTCCTGCTTGCATTCAGTCCATTTTCTTCTCTTACCTAATTGCTGTGGCTAAACCTTCAAATACTATATTAAAAAATAATAATAATAAGTTGTGCCGGGTATGGTAGCACACGCTTGTAATACTAACATTTGGAAGGCTTCGATGGGAGAACTGCAGCCAGTCTCAGCTACTTAGTGAGGCCCTCTGAAACTCAGTGAGACCCTGTTTCAAAATAAAAACTAAATTAGGGCTAGGGGTGTAGCTCGTAGGTATAATGTCCCTGGGTTCCATCCCCAGGACAGAAAAATAAAGTTGTAATTGTGGATATCCTTGGATTCTTCCTGATTTTATATTTCCTCATTCATTATGATGTTGGCATTGGGTTTGTCCAATGTACCTTTATGATGTAGAGGTATGTTCCTTCTATCCCTAATTTCTTTAGTGTCTTTAACATGAATGGGTGCTGAGTTTTTGTTAAAGGGTTTTTCTGTTACTATTGAGATGATTATGTTCTTAATTCTCTTTATGACTGATGATTTTTGTCCTTAATTCTCTTTATGTGGTGAATTCCATCTATTGACTTGCGTGTGTTGAACTTTCCCTGAATCACTGGAATGAAACCAACTTGATCATTGTGCACAGTCTCCTTAATATGTTGTTAAATATTATTTTCAAAGATCTTATTAAGGATTTTTAAATCTATGTTCATCAAGGATCTTGATCTGCAGTTTTCTTTCCCTGGTATGTGCTTATCTGACTTAGGTATCAGAATGATACTAGCTCATAGAATGAATTTGGGAATGTCCGTCTTCACTTTCTATTTTCATGAAATAATTTGATGAGCATTGACAATAGTTTGTCCTAAAAGATCCGGCAAAATTCAGCTAAGAATCCATCTGGTCCTGGATTTTTTGTGTGTGTGAGGTTTTTATTACTGCTTCAAGGTCCTCCTTGTTATTGGTCTGTTTGGATTTTCTTTATCCTCATGGTTCAATTTAGCAAGCTATATGTGTCTAGAAATTTATCCAATTTAGTTTCTAATGATCCTCTGGATTTCAGTGATGGTGGTGATAATTTCTCTTGCATCTGTAATTTTATTAATTTGGGTCTTCTCTGTTTCTTTTGGTTAGTTAAAACTTAGCTAAGGTTTATCAATCTCATTTAACTTTTTTATTGGTGCATTGTACTTATACATTTTTTTTTTTTTGGTGGTACTGGGGTTCCTAGTAACCCTTCTACCTCCAGGATACACTCCCAGACCTATTTTTATATATTTTTTAAATTTGGAAACAGGGTCTCTTAAGCCAGCAAGGCTGGCTTCGAACCTGCGCAATCTTCCTGTCTCCGCCTCCCAAGCGCGGGGGATTACAAGCGTGAGCCACCACACCCAACAGTAATTATTCATCTTAATGGGATACAAGAAGATGACTTAAAATTTTGATAATCTGCAGCTGCTTACTTCAGGTCCTTGGTTGTTTTCCTGTTTGTTTCTGGAGTCAGGTTCAGTGAAGCAAGATGGCGTCAGTGTAGCACCCACGGCCACAAGGCTGATGGGTTTCTTTTCTGGTGTTGCGTATAGCTCTGGATCCCTGGAGGGCGTGGTGAGCACAGTCACCACTGTAGGAAGTTGTAGCCAGTGTTTGAGCAGAAAGAACTGATGGCTTACAACTCCAATGACCTGCAGCTACTCACTTCAAGTCCTTGATTCTTTTTCTATTTGTCTCTGTAGCCAGTTGCAGTGAGGCAAGATGGCACCAGTGTGGCGCCTGCCACTGCAAGGCAGGCAAGTTTCTTTTCTGCTCTCTGATCGGTCTTGTAACCTTTTCTTCTTCCCATCTTGTACCTATCATGTTATTCCTCTACTGGTAGTATTTTCTGGCTTTGTATAATGATGTTTTTTAAGGCAATGGAGATCGAGTGTCAGCAGGACTTATATGTGCTGCTTCCCTCAGTTGCTATCTTTCCAGAAGTCTATCATTTATCTTTTTAAAGAAATAACCCTCCATTGAATTCTAAGGTTTATCAGTCTTCTCTGTTTCTTTTGGCTAGTTAAACCGTAACTAATGTTTATTAATCTCGTTTATTTTTTTTAAAGAAACAACTCTTCATTCAATTGATTCTTTGGTGTTTTTGTTGTTGTTGTTTATTTACTTTTCTATTTTATTGTGTTTTTGTTGTTGTTTATTTAATTTCTATTTCATTGACTTTGAATCTGATATTACTTCCTGCCTTCTACTGGTTTTGGAATTGGCTTGTTCTTATTTTTCTAGGGCCTTAAGATATATAATTAAATTGTTTATTTGAGATATTTCTGATTTTTTTTTTTGGTACTGGGGATTGAACACAGGGGCATTCTACCACCAAGATAAACCCCCAGCCCTATTTTTTATTCTTTATTTTGAAACAAGTTCTAAGTTCTGAAGGGTCTCACTAAGTAGCTGAGGCTGGGCTCGAAATTGCAATTCTTCTTCTCACCCTCCCAAGAACTGGGATTACAAGTGTACACCACCACACCCGGCTTATTTCTGATTCTTATAGATAGACACTCATAGATATAGACTTTTCTCTTAGAACAGCCTTTAATATGCCGGAGATTCGGATATGTTGTATCTCTATTCTTTTTTGAATCTAAGAATTTTTTCAATATTTATGTGTTTGTAGTGTAGTGTTCCATAGTTTTTCTTTTCTTTCTGTTGATTTTTAATTTCAGTCCATTATAATTTGGTGAGATGCAAGGATTTATACTAATTTTTGTATTTGCTAAGGCTTGATTTGTGACCTAAAATATAGAATATTTTGGAGAAAGTTCTATAAGCAGCTGTGAAGAAAATTTATTCATCTGTTTTTAGATAAGATATTCTTTGAATATCTATTAAGTCCATTTTATTTTTAGGATTTTTATGTCTGAAGTAATTTTGCTGATTTTATCTCTGAGTGACCTATACATTAGTGAGAGAATTGTATTTTAATTACTCTGTAGTATTGTATTGGGAGCAACTGAGCCTTTTTTTTTTTGATTAGCATTTCTCCTAGATATTTTTTAAAATATAATTGGCAAGTCTTCCTGAGCATAATTAAGACACAGATTAAATAAATCAAATACACAGTGAATTAAATAAATTCTCACACATTTGTTAAAAAAAACTCAGTAGCTAGATAAACATCTGGTATAATTGTTTTCAGTGACTGTTTAAAAATACAGGAGAGGACAATCCAGGGTAACATTATTTAATAAGATGAAAATTAGATAAAAGTCAGAATTGGTTTCTTTCCAGAACATAGGACAAAAAATAATAACTACAATTACAAACAGAAAAGTTAATATATGTTACCTCTTTCTAAAACTAGAACTGTTTTTAATATACTTTTATTGGTATATTGTAGTCTAGAACTGTGCTATTCTCTTTTTTTTTACTTATTTTTAATTAATCTGCTCTAAATGAGTACCCCCAGAGAACTAATATAGCTGGGTTACAATGCTATATGCTTTGTATATTTTAGTTTCCCATTTTACAGAGAAAGAAACTAAAGCAAAGTTAGGTTATCTTGCTAATATGACACATTTAATAAAAATAAAGCTATAATTTGAATCCAGGAAATCTTAAATTATTGTATTAATTTGTCTAATCTTCTGCTGTTGCTTCTGCTCCATTATAATTTATTCTCTGCATAGAAACCTAAATGAATTGGAAACACATAATTTCTTTGCTTAATGCCATCTGACAATTTCCCACAAATTCCAAACTCCTTACTATAAAGCACATGACCCTACTTAAACTGGTCCCTACCTCTCTCTCTGACCTCATCTCATAGCCTCATCCTCACTGACAACTTTCTATCCACAGTGACTTACTATGGTTATTCCAATAAACATATTTGAGTGCTTCCCAACACAGGGCAATCGGAGCAAAAACTGAACTTAAAGCTAAACATATAACAAAGACTTTATAGAATACTACTGTAAAGAGAGAAAGGCCAAAACTAAGTCTTAACTCCATTGACACAAAAGCCAGTAGAGTTTTTAAAGGCAGAGATGAAAGGGACAGCTTAGGCTATCTGTAAGTGCTAAGTGGCTTTCCCCATAGTAAGGTAAACTTCTTGTACCTATATACCTTGGAGCAAGGTATCCACTGAAGGCAGGTTCCCACTCTCCCATAGAAACTGGGAGGTAAGGCTGTTACCTACTTTGATGCTTATATTTCAAAGAAATATCATTCATGTGCTTGAGAAAGACAATTCTTGGGTTGTAAAATTGGCAAGAGTTTTTTTTTTTAAAGATTAGCATACACTTAAAAAGAAAAGAGAAAAATTTTTAATTATAAGTTTTATACAGTAAATGATGTAAGGAAATATCAGGGCCTATAGTCAGGATAAATCCTGTCAAAAGCTTAATGAAGCTAAAGGAAACATTAATTCTATCTTGGCCAGTGCCTTTGCACTTGTCCTTTCTTCCTGGAGCATTCTTCCCCTAGATCTCACCATGATCCACCCTTCTTTTCATTAGGGTCTCACTTCTTTGTGAGTATGTAGGAAGAAGGGATGGGTATTAATCCCAGAGACATTTTGCCTCTGAACTACACCCCCAGCCTATTTGTTTGTTTTTTCTTAAGGTAGGGGTTTGCTAAATTGCAAAGTCTGACCTCAAACCGCCATTCTTCTGTCTAAGCCTCCCAAATACTGAAATAACAAGTGTGAGCCATGGCATCTAAGAGGCCCCTTCTGAAGCTGTCTTACTATGAGAATATAAACAGCATGAGAGCAGAACCTTGTTTGTTTGTTTGTTTGTTTGTTTGTTTGTTTATGGTCACCATAATATATTACAATAATAGGAGCAGTAGAGTTCATTACAAAAATATTACAAATTTCAGATCACTTCACAGGGCCTACTCCCATAAATATTTAAGAGTGAATTTTAGTTTAAAGAGTGGTCATTTTTAAATTTAATATTTGATATAACCAACATTCCCAGGTCAGTGTAACCAAATGATAGAAAAAACAACTGGATCACACTGCATATGTCCCACAAAACAATCACAATGTACAAAATGTGCATATTTCAGTTTACCCTATACAAAAATGGCTAAATACATTCCAGGTAAACATGTTACATTAAGAAATAGTGAGCTGGGCGTGGTGGCACATGCTTGTAATTCCAGCATTTGAGAGGCTGAGACCAGGGGATTGCAGTTCGCAGACAACCTCAGCTACTTAGTGAGACCCTCTGCAACTTAGTGAGAACCTGTTTCAGAATAAAGGATAAAAAATAGGGCAGGGGGTATAGCTCAGAGGTTGAATGCCCATGGGTTCCTTCCCCAGACCCATGAAAGAAAGCAAGCAAGCAAGCAAGCAAGAAAGAAAGAAAGAAAGAAAGAAAGAAAGAAAGAAAGAAAGAGTACTAGTAAGAAATTGGTACTCAAAGGAAAAAATGAGAAAATATTTTCAACATGAACACATAAAACTGAAGCTGGAATAGCTCAGATATGTAACCCATTCGTCTCTACTAAAGTTGGAGTTTGGAGACTGTGTTTTTATATGTTGATATAGCTTTGTCACCTAGAACTTTTTCTGACATGTTTTCAGTCTAATACACTTTTGTTAAATGAATGGATTAATAAACAGAAAGTTCAGGAATGGAAATGAAGACTGCCTATGGAAAAAAATCACCAATGTTTGTCCTATAAAATTATTTTATGAGTAAAGAGACAGTAAAGGTTAACATAAATTTTAGTTCATATGTCTAGTTATAAAGATTATCCTAGGACTCTAATGACATCACAATAAGAATGTGTGTCTATATTTAATTTGGTTTTGGAGTGTTTTTTGAAAAGTTCAGAGTGACATCTGCGGTTTTGATTGGGTTATTTGTTTTCTTAGTGCTACATTTCTTGAGTTCTCTGTATATTCTAGATATAGTCCTCTATCAGAGGAGTAGTTGGCAAAAACTTCTCCTGTTCTGTTTGCTCTCGGTTGAGGTTCTTGATAGTTTCCTTTGCTGAAGAGAAGCACTTCATTTCCATGCAATCCCACATATTGATTCACTGTTTAATTTCTTATGCCTTTGGGGTCTTGTTGAGAAAGTTTTTACCTTTGCATATGTGTTGCAGTGTTGGATCTACACCCTCTTCAAGGAGCCTCGAGGCCTCTGGTCTAATTTCCAAGTCTTCTATCCATCTTAAATTGACTCTTGTGTAGGGTGAGAAAGTGGGGTTTATTTCCATTTTTCTGCATATGATTAACCAGTTTTGCCAACACCATTTGTTGAAGAGGCTTTTTTCCAATGTATGTTTTTGGCCCCTTTGTCAAAAATCAATTGTCTGTAAGTGTGTAGATCTGTTTCTGAGTTTTCTATTCTGCTCCATTGGCCTATGTATCTGTTTTTGTGCCAGTACTATGCTGTTTTTTATTACTATAGCTTTGTAGTGTATTTTAAAGTCAGGTTGTGATGCCTCCTGCATGGTTTTTGTTGCTAAGACCTACTTTGGCTATCATGGTTTTTTATTGTTGTCGTTGTTGTTGTTGTTGTTGTTGTTCTAAATGAATTTAAAGACTGAGTTTTTTAATTATCTTAGAAAAGTAACTGAAATAATAAAGCACTGTATGAACTGAGAAACTCCTGGACCTTGGCTATGGTTTCTATCTTGGCTCACAAGTGTTATGAAGGACTGAGTGAATATTTTCAGGATATTTTTAAGTTACACAGAGCTCCATGTAGTTATTTCAAATGTGCAAATGCAGAAAAATGCATAGGAAGAGGTAAAGAAGCACAGAAATAAAGAGTACAACAGAATAGACATTCCATCAAATAAATAGTAATTATCACCTTGGAAAGAATAAGGTTTATACATTTCCATCTTCAAGTAAAATGACAATTTTAGTTTAGCATTATTGCTCTGTCATGATTTCTAATGGGTAAAGAAAACTGCCCCACTATTACAAATTATACCTCAATTTTAAAAAGCAAAATAATAAATGATTTTCTCATTTACCTGTTGCTTTTATTTAATCACTTTAGCCCTTCCTGCATAATCCATAGTATATTGCATAGGTATTTTATATTAATAAATAATTTTTATTTTGTTTAGTAGGAAATTTTCAAAATACCTCTATATGCATTGTAATATGGATAAAATCTATAATGGTGCAAATAAGATAATCATCAACATTTTTATTGGTACATTGTAATCATACATCTTAATAGAGTACAAGATGGTAGAGGCATGCATGCACACATCACTTCACATTTTAGAGATGAGTAAACTGATTTCTAGAGAATGTAAATAGATCACTATGGTTAAGGAGTTAACAAACAGTAGATGAAAAATAAAAACTCAATTCTCCTAATCTACATCATTACTGCTTTACACTATGAATATAAAGTCCCTTGGAAGGAACTGGGATAGTAAACAAAGGGTAGAATAATTCTACTTTGATAGTTTCTTAACCTCTTCTTTTTTAGAAACTCCCTATTCCTCCCACTAAGAGCTATAGAGGCTCAGTAATAAAAGCATAATTCATTTATCTGTTTATGTTTTGCAGCCAAGCCAAAGGGAAAGTGGTAATACATGCTGTGCTGAAGTTTAGATCCTGTTACAAAAATAATGCAGCAAAATTTTGGGACAGGGTTGAAACCATTTTACGTGAGAAACTAACGGGACAAACTGGGTCATTAGTTATAGATGCTTCCTCATTTAAAATTTCAGGTAAGAATATGTATTGTATGGAATAGTATTCATCTTTTAACTTGAATATGGTGTTTTGTCATACAAATGAAAATAGCATTCCTTTCTTTAAATATTATTTCACATAAAATGATAGCTACCTTTAGCCACTATTAAAGTAATTGGGTGGGGACCCAAATAACATTTGTTTATAAAACAAAACAATAAAATGGCCTTAATCTGGTGGCTTATTATATAGTCCATGATACCAACTTCAGTTTAGGTGTCTCAAGAATCTAGTCTCCTAAGTTCCAGAATTCGTGGATCCTCTTTAACATCAAACTTACTCTTTGATATGCCTTTAGTAGAACTTGTCTCTCTCGCTGTCACTTACAGTCTAACTCTTAATTTTGATCACCTAACAAAATTGTGAAAGCCTCTAAAAGGTAGGATTAACTCTTCTTTTATTCCTGGAATAATGAGCATATTTCAGATTTGATTAAAATAGCCAACAGAAGGCTTAGCTACTGGTTATCTGCTAAAAAGGGTTAAACTAATCTAGACTAACAATTCCTTGATGCGACAAATTTGGCCAAGGGCAGAAAAGCATTACTACCCTTACAGTCAGGGTAAAAACATTTAGGGAAAAGAAACAAAACCTGAACATACCTCTACTGGATAAGAAGCAGTATGTTGTTGAAACATGACTTTCCTCAGGTTATTAGATGTTCTCTCTTTCTGACACAGCTTACCCTAAGTTTAGTGATGTGTGTGTGTGTGTGTGTGTGTGTGTGTGTGTGTGAAAGAGAGAGAGAAAGAGAGAGAAAATAAGCTTCCAATTTACATAGAATTTGCTCCAAAGATATATTTTTAGAAACTCACATACTAAAATTATGAACTCAAATGTAAAAACAGAACATTATAATTCCAGAATTTTTCCAAACTTTAAGAACATTATATACAATCCCAGGATAACAGATGTTTTTGGGGGGACCTCTTCCAGATGTATGATTTTTCCCAGTAATTTTGTTAAAATGCCATCCTAGACTTTTATAAGGAGCAGTGCTTGTTAAATTTAACCTGTTTTTGTCTTAACCTCTATGTGTAGTTTAGAAACTCCCTGTCCTTCCCTCTTCTCCCTTTTCACCTGTCATCAGAAGCTAGTTGACTCATAAAACTGACTAGGGTTTCATGGGTACAGGAGCAAACCCAGCAGCTGACAAAGGCCATCCTCCAAAACAATGCTTGGCTCAAATTCATAAAAGCTCTCACCACGATGAATTGTTAATCCTCACTGTCACCAGGTGAATGGTCTATGCCACATGGAACCATGAAGTTGATTTAGGCAGGCAAAGTAACTGTTATAGCACTTTATTGAATATCCTGACCTTATTATGCTGACTAGTTGATTCAGTTACTTAGCAGCTGCATGTAATATGACAAGGTTGTGAATTTTATTTGCATACACGCTGCATAAGGTAGAGGAAGGTCACTACTTCCTACAGCTCTGACTTAGACATTACTAGCCAGCATATAAGTAGCTGAATATAGTGCCAGTATTCTATATTGTAATGCCTAGAAAAGGATAGTTAAGATCATGGATTCTTCTTTAAAGCCCTATTAGATCTCAATCCTGGTCCTCTATATATTAGCTGTTTGATGTTGAACAACTTAGCATTTCTGTTCCTTGGTCTTACCGTCACATCATGGGAATAATTTTTTTTAAGTATCCCATATGGTTGTTGTGAGAGCTCAAAGGAGGAATATATTATATAAAGTTTGTTGTAAAACAAAACTAGTACAAAGTATCATTAACTGTTGAGCTTTTATTAGGAGGAAAAAAATAACTCAAAATATGTGTCCCAAAGCCCGGTGTGGTGGCACACGCTTGTAATCCCTGCGCTTGGGAGACTGAGACAGGAGGATCACGCAGGTTTGAAGCCAGCCTCAGCTATTTAGTGAGGCTCTTGGCAACTTAGTGAGACCCTGTTTCCAAATAAAATATAAAATTAGGGCTGGGAATATACCCCAGAGGTAGAAAGCATCTGAGTTCCACCCCCAGTACCATAAAAAAAAAATGTGTCCTATGGACTATAGATTTACAACTCAATATGATAGACTATCATTTTATCAATAGTTCTGTCTCTAACTTTCCCCTAAATTCAGGCTGCTCTATGGGTGAAGAGGAGTAAGTGCAGACATTTCTAAGGAAGAATGTACTCTCAAAACACTAGTAGAGTAGGAGCAAGCTCCCATCCAAAACTAACCACTTTATCTAATAGAGTCTTAGTTTCTTTGTCTTTAAAAAAGAAATTATGTTATCACATACATCATGGTGACTTTTTCTCTTAGAATAAATAAGCACATACATCTAAAGCATTTAGCAGAGTACCTGCATAAGTCAAATACTCAATAAATACTAGCCAAGACATCTCTCTATATATCTATATAAACATATAGATATGTAGATGTATATATATATACATATACATATATATACATATATATAGTACAAAGGTGTATTTTCCCAGCCACTGCTGTTATTCTTCTAATAACTGAATACTTGGATGTCCACTGCCCAACCAACTGATCAACTGATAGATGACATATGTACATGCTTTTTATGTATGTATTCAAAGCAGGACAAATAAACCCATTTAAAGAGATTTTACAAACCTCAAAGGTGAAAAGTATATTGCTTCTGTAGAAATAAAAAATTAATTAAGTAAAATGTTCATTAACATTTCAGCACTTCATAATTATACCTAACTCAGAAAACTTATTTTATATAAATCTTGGTTATTATAATACTAAATCATAGCTAGGCATGGAGGTATACACCTGTAATTTCAATACTTGGGAGGCTGAGAAAGGAGGATCTCAGGTTCATGGCCAGCATCAGCTACTTAGAAAGGCCCTTCACAACTTAGTGAGACCTGTTTCAAAATAAAGAACAAAAATAGAGCTAGGAGTATAGCCTGGAAGTAGAATGTCCCTGGGTTCAATCCTCAGTAACTCAAATATTAATAGTATTAATAATAATAATAATAAATCATAACCACTAAAAATGTTTAAGTCATCTATTACTGGCTTAGTTTACTAATTCATTTATTGAAAACTACTAATTCAACATTAACTATGACCCAGGATATTTGGGTAAAATTCCATCTTTGTTTATGCTAACATTAAATTCATTTTCTTTTTCTATGCATATATAAAAAATAAACTTACACAAGAATCTTATTTGATGATTTTTTAAACATCCTATGATTTATTAAGACTAAAAGCCAGAATCTCACAGAGTTACCATTTAGTAGTTCTATTCTCTATAACTGCCACGTGTATTAACTTATATATCCCCTATAAGCATCAAAATCAAGAATAGTGTAAATAAGTTACTGATTTCTGGTTCAGAGAAAGTGCATAGGAATACATTATTCAAGCTAGGCGTGGTGGTGTACGCTTGTAATCCCAGCCTTTGGGAGGCTAAAACCAAAGGATCACGATTTGCAGACAGCCTCAGCTACTTAGTGAGGTCCTCCGCAACTTAGTGAGACCCTGTTTCAAAATAAAGAATAAAAAACAGGGCAGGGGGGGGGGGCTTGAAGGTCAAATGCCCCTGGGTTCCATCCCCAGACCCTCAAAAAAAAAATTCATTATTCATTGGATAGTGAACATTTTGAACACTTTAGATTTGGAAAATAAAATCAAGATTCAATGAAGTAAAATGATTGATATCCAGTCCAAAAAAAAAAAAAATCTGGGCAGATCCAAGACTTGAATTCGTGTCCTCTGATTCTAATTGCACTGAGTGTGTTCTATACACTTTTCTCTGAGATATATCCCGAGTTTTTTTTTTTTTGAGACAGAGTTTGCTAAATTACCCATATTGACCTCATACTTGCAGTCCTGCTTCAGTCTCCCAATGAGCTGTCTCTACACTATTTTTATGAATACGTTTGGGACTGATGGCTGTGTTAAAAATCTGTTGAAGCTAGAGATTTCAAGTTCCTAGTGGGGGAAAAACTTCCTTCTTTCTCCAAATTTGTAGTTAATCATTCAAAATCCAAATATTTTAAACTGTGCCTTTGTTTTCTAGCATAAATGAAGTATGTAAACCCACATCTAATTTAAAGAAATACTAAGGATAAAATAAACTGTTTCAAAATACTAAGTCTAATAAGCAATTATGAAGTAATTGTACACAAATGCCTTGGTAGACACTATAGGGAATTCAGAGAATATGCTTTCTCTCTCAGCAAAAAGCTCACTTGCACTTAAGCATACATTAAGAGTTAGTGAATATGAAATGAGAGGCATAATTAGTATTATTGTTTCACAAATTCATTTTAAGATTTTCTAGTATAAACAATTTGATGTGGACTGGACCTAATGCTATCATCATTTAGTAAAGTCAAACAGCAACATCAAATGAGAACAGCTGTAAACTTTTTTCTGTAGACATAAGCCCAAAGCCCGATGTTTCTCATTCCCTAGGTCTTTACATCTTTACCACAACTTTGGCCAATAATCCCAGATGAGATCAGACACTCACCTCTCAAGAAAGCTCATTCTTTTCCTTAAGAGCACTTCTCTCAACTCCTATCATATCACATTTTTCATATAAGCAGAGGCCACATCCATTTTTACCCACCACTATATCTCCAGAGCCTAGCACATAGCCCAGTATAAGGCAGATATATAGCAGTTCAAAATCGTTTGATGAATTGTTAATTTCATGATATCCAACCTGTAATTGATAATTGTGATAGGAGAGAATATCACTTTCAACTAAAGTTCTTCAAGAAAATGAAGCCCTAAGAAAATGGCATGGTGACTATTATTTTCATTTCTTCCAAAGGCAATACATAATACTGTTCCAGGCACATAGAAATTTGTTTGTTTCATAAAATGGCTATCCTTGAGCCAGTGTGGTGGCACGCACTTGTAATTCCGGCTGTTGGGAGATTGAGATAGGAGGCTCAGTTCACAGCCAGCTTCAGCTACTTAGTGAGATCCTTTACAACTCATTGAGACCCTGTTTCAAAATAAAGAATAAAATATAGGGCCAGGGTGTAACTTAAAGGTAGAATGCCCCTGTATTCCATCTCCAGTACCATAAATAAATAAATAAATAAATAAATAAATAAATAAATAAATAAAATTGCTATCCTTGGATTTTGGAGCTCAATTCTTTTGCAGAACCCCAATCGAGGAGGGATGGCAGCAAGTGTAATTCACTAGAAGACATTGCTACCTCCAGATTTAGGATATAAAGAGTACTTTAATTATTAAGATCCATAAATATAGTGTGCAATTTCATTTCCTAATTAGTCCTGAATCCCATAAAAAGGGATAATGTTAGAATGGTACAGAAACAATCAGCATATCTGTAGTGTATTTGTTGAAGAAAGATCAATGTTTTTCCATGAATTCTGAACTTATGAGATCAGATGACTTTGTAATCAACCATTTAGCATTAAACTTAGAAAACTCTTTGATAGTATATCTTTCTTTGTCCATGAAAAAATTATTTCCTGGAGTCTCTCAGATGAAATCAACTCCACTGATTTCAATGGGAAGATTTGTTATTCTCAAGCCCCACAATTTATATTCATTTATGTTTAAACAATATCATATTCCTTTAAAATAGAAATGACTGTATCAATAGTTAAGATTAGGTATGTCATCCCCCTTTATTATTTTATGAGTTCTTATATGATCTTATTAAGCTACTTTATAGCTTAACAAGAACATGCATGTGATAGTTAATGTTTATGTAATTCAAACTTCAATGAAGGAAGGAGGAAGGAAAAAAGGAAAGGAGGGAGGGAAAAAGGAAGAAAGGAAGGCAGGCAAGTGATAGCTCACATATCAAGCAAGTTAAATCACAACATGATGCTCTTGGCTATCACTACCATAAACTATAAATCTGTCAGCTGGAAAGAGAAAGGAGCCAGACACTTGATGTACCAACTACAAAACTGCAAAGATGGCCACGTGGTGGTTCTCTTTTAAAAGCTCTGGAAGGAAAAATCCAAATGTTTGTAAAAGCAATGTCTCATATGCTAGAGTGAGGATTTTAAATGAAATGTTCTATAAAGTTGAATGCTCATAACTTTAATAAGCATATTTAAGGGTATGACTATCACTTGTTTTAAAAAAATAATGATCACTTCCCCCACAAAAATGCCTTGTACATAATAGTACACTCAACCTCATGAATTGTATTGGTATGAAAATTATTTTAAATGCTTACTCTAGATCATAATTGTCTAAAGAAAACTTCAAATTATATATAAGTAATAGAAAAATAACAAAGACTTTCCTATACAAGAATGATGCTCCCGACTCACTGTTAAAAGTATTGCAAAAATGCCAGGCGTGGTGGCACATGCTTGTAATCTCAGTACTTTGGAGTCTGAGACAGGAGGATTGCAGGTCCTCAGCTAGCCTCAGCTACTTAGTGATGTTCTTTACAGCTTTCTGATAGCCTGTTTCAAAAGAAAGAATAAAAAATATGGCTGGAGGTGTCACTCAGAGGTAGAATGCCCCTGGGTTCAATCCCCAATACTGCAAAAAAAGGGAAAAAAAAACAGAGTATTGCAAAAAGAACAAGGAGGCTTAGCCTAGCATTCATTTGAGAGCACTTACCCAATACCAGAATATGGATTAAGTTACTAAAACACAGCTTTTTCATTTGGCTTGATTCCGACGTGGCTTTGTTTCATTATGCCTTAAGCATGAACCAACTGATCATTCTTTGACAAATGATAGAGGCCATTTTTATGAAACATGTTATTGCCAAAGAGTACTTTCTTAACGAAGAACCAATTTTCAGTTCTAAAAATCTGTTTTCTCAGCACTCATAACTCCCTGGAAATAAGTCTTTCTAAATAAAAAAATTTCTAAATAGATTAGATTTTATATTTTTAACAAAATATAAACGTTCTTAAAATTATTTTATGAAAATTTATTTCAAACTCAGAACCAACTTATCTGACATCACTAGGAATATTCATTATATATAGTGGATATTGCTGTGCACTGCAGGCATTTGGGGGGATGCGGGGTTATCAACACCTTCACCAAATTACCCCAATGTCTGGGGTTTTGAATTCTCATATTTGGTTTTTATATCTTGTTTCTTTTTCATCCCTCATTGTGAACCAGAATTCCTGCTGCCACTTCTAGTTTTTCTGCATTCTTTCCTATGATCTTTTTTCTGCCTTCTTTTAGTTAATTTTAAATACAGTAGTTTGGATATAAATATTAAAAAAGCAAATATCTCTTAAATGGAAGTGTCTTGGATCCTTTTATTTAAATGCATACGTTTTCAGCGAATTGACTTTTGGCTTCTCAGACACCCTGGTCTCCTAATTCTTGACTTTACTACAGAGAAAATGTTATCAAGTCTCCCAAAACATGTGTAACTTTTGGTGTTTCAGAATGTCTTTCCACAAATCCAGAAATTAACTTAAAATGATATTTTCTTAAGTATTTTACAAATGAAAACTTAGCTTAGAGTTTTATTTTTTTTATTTTTTATTTTTTAGTGGTACTGGGGTTCCTGGAAGCCCTTTTACCTCCGGGCTACACTCCCAGACCTATTTTTTTTTTTTTAATTTGGAAACAGGGTCTCTTAAGCCAGCACGGCTGTCTTTGAACCTGAGTGATCCTCTTGTCTCCGCCTCCAAAGCGAGGGATTACAAGCGTGCACCACCACACCCGGCTAGCTTAGAGTTTAAAATATTTATTTATATATGTCTAATACATACAACCATGTACTAGATGCTGTATGGATACTTTAAGAAAGTATAAGGCCAGATATGGTGGTGCACGCCTGTAATCCCAGTATTTGGGAGGCTGAGACAGGAGGCTCACACAGGTTTGAAGCCAGTCTTAGCTACTTAGTGAGGCTCTATCTCCAAATAAAAATATAAAATATGTCTAGGAGTGTATCCTGGAGGTAAAAGGCCTCTGGCCCCATCCACTGTACCACAAAAAAGTATAAATATTAACCAGATAATCACCACATTATAGGAGACCATTATCAATAGGGAACATGAGATGCACTTTCACAAAATTACCCAGAAAACAAAAGTGGTCGACCAGGCTGTTTTTATTTTCAAATCTCTGTCAGAGGAAAACCAATATCATTTTTAATAGTTATCTTTTACTAGCTGGATACTATTGGATAATTGATATTTAAATCATTCCATATAGTGAGCCTATTTATTTATTTATTTATTTATTTTGCGGTACTGGGGATTGACCTCAGAGGCATTCTACCTCCGAGTTACACCCCCAGCCTCACTGAGTTACAAAGGGCCTCACTAAGTAGCTGAGGCTGTCTGCGAACCTCCATCCTCCTGTCTCAGCCTCCCAAATGCTGGGGTTACAAGTGTGCACCACCACGCCAAGCTTCGAGCCAATTCATTTAAATGAAGTAAATTCCAGAGAGAAAATTTTTAATAAACTCAGCATGAAAAAGTGAATATTACCAGATGATAATTGTTTCCACCAGAAAAAAAAAATGAAGTTAAGGAATGATATAAGAAGAGGGGATAATAAGAAAATTTCCTTGGAGAAACAGCTTTTAAGATGGGTCTTTAAGAAAGCAATAGGCATGAAATAAAAAGAATCCATAAAGTCTTTGCTGGATGAGACACCAGAACTGTGCCATCAAGTGCAAACCCTAACAAGATGTCTAGGTACCTGAGAGAACAAAGCTAGAAATTTCCAAACTGAAAATGATAATCCTAAACATTAAATTTCTGTTCAATGTATTTCCTCAAAAGGGCACTTCAGAAACACGAGGATGGCATATCAAAAGCATAAGACATGTTATCACATACCGTATCGACTACTCACTACATCACCATAACAGTTTAAGTACACTCCTGGGTACCTGTCTTATTGTCTCTTTATCACAGCCTTTTGTACTTCTTCCAAAGCTTAAAATCAACAAAGGCTTGAGTTACAGGAGAAGTATACACAATAAATAGATATTCCTGATTTTTCATATTTCTAGAGATCTGCAAAAGAATTAAAAGAAAAAAATCAAGCACAGGTGTACTTAAAAACTGTCACCTGTGCATACAAATCATTAATTAATTTAATTTACTCCAATATTTTATATTAATTGTTAAAATGGTAAACATTGAAAATATAGACACACATACAAAAAATAAATAACATATCTCTCTGTGGAATGACAAACAATATGTCTAACAAAAGAGATAATTTTCATTCTAATCAGAAACAGAGAAAAGCACTTATTGAGGCTCGATAGGCAGCCAGGGGACTAATCAAAAATTGCAGTGAATGAAAACTCAGATTTTGCTCAACCATGATCCAGATTCATGCTCTATTCCTTTTTGTTTGTTGGTTGGGTAATATGGGAAGGCTTGTTTTATTTTTTTTTTGTTTTTCCTCAGTGCTGGGGATGGGACCAGGGGCTTCACACATGCTAGGCAAATGTTCTACCACTGAGCTGAACCCCCAGCCCTCTATTTCTTTGCCTTTTAATACACATCACTCATATTACAGCTCCAGAGCAGCTTTTATTGGAGTGGGGTAAAAATATCATAAATGAACTTCCATGGTGAATAAAACAATTTTATAGTGATTTATTTTCTCAATAGCCCATGTGATTATAGTTGTAGTTTTCATAAATTTACCACATAAACACTTTAAAATAGCCCATTTCATAACAAAACACAGCTAAATTCTATATTTTTAATGTTAGAATTATAGGAAAACTTGCCGGGAGTGGTGGGGCACGCTTGTAATCCCAGGACTTGGGAAGCTGAGATAGGAGGATTGCTTAAATTCGAAGCCAGCCTCAGCTACTTAGGCTCTCAGCAACTTAGTGAGAACCTATTTTCAAATAAACTATAAAATAGGTCTGAGAGTGTAGCCCAGAGGCAGAAGGCCCCTGGGTTCCATCCCCAGTAACAAAAAAAAAAAAATCTGGGAAAATAACTATCTGAAAAGTTGGATTAATCGACTAATTTAGTATTTGGACCCATGTAAAGTAATAAATTCACCTATGTCAAGTTAAATCCCATGAACTATGTAAAGTTATATTATAAATAAATTTACCACTATTATGAAATTATTCCATATACTTATTATCCTATAATAACAAGTATATGGAATTCCATATAGTTTAGTTTTCATTAACATTATCTGTTTTAGATACCTTCTTTTAAGGAAGAAATAGTCACAGATAATCAGACTTTTGGGGGAGTCCTTCTTACCAGTGCATCCAAAGTTGCATTTCTCACTTCTTAACTCTAGGAAATATTAATAGTACTCCTGGGAATGATGTCTCATATATCCAGAGAGCAACTAAGCATTTTCTTATATAATATTCAATAGTCAGTGAATTGTGCCTATTTTGCCTCAGGTGAAATAAATTTACTGATTCCTTCCCAGGTGAAAATTATTAGATGCTCCAAATCCCCCTTTATGCCAAATTATTTTTCTTGCTACATCCCATTTCCAAAGCATAGTTCTACCATAGCACTTAATCACATTGATTTTAACTGATTTACTTAGTTATTTCTCTCTTAATTGCTGAATGGAGAATCATGATTATTCTTTAATTTGGGGCCCATAGGAGAAGACCAATGAATACTGGCTGAGCTGTTTGCAAAACTGCATTGTCTTATTATCCTCTGATTCATCTCCTACTTAGCAAAGATAATGCCATTTTTGTCACTTCCTTTATGTGGTACATTATGTCTTGAATCAGAGGTAAATCTACAGGAGTCTCAGACTCTGAGTATAAGCCAAAGGACTTAAGAAGGAAACACAAACAGCCATCGCAGTGACTCAGTCCAAAAGGATGAAGGCTTAAGTCACTTCCCCATCCACTGTAGCCTGCCTTACACCTACCCAAGTGATAATTATACTATTGACCATGCGATAATATAATATTAAATTATAATTCAAAAAACATTTCTTCCCTGACCAATGTAAGATGGGTGCTCATGGACCAAAGTCCATCATTAGTCATGCATGAGTAAAGAAAGCATCAAATAAAGAAAAATGTCTATTAAAAGTTAAGTATAGAATGTAATATTTTTCCAGTCCAAGTAAAAGTTTAATTATTTCTAAAAATCTTAATGTGATTTGGTATGTTTTACCAAGCATAAAAAATTTAAAACCAAATTCTAGAAATACATCAAATAAAAATTTAGCCTTCCAAAGGTATCTGGGAAGGATATGTTGAAAGGATGTCAGCTTTTTGTTCAAGTAGGTGTGTGTGTTTCATACCTGCTCATAGCCCAACTAACTGCTGAGTGGCTCTTGCCTTTTTGTTCAGACAGGTTGACTTTCTTTTAAAAGATTCTTTTGTCTCCCTGATTTATTGTGCAATCTAATATAAAAGCGTGTAACTGTTATTGGCATGTAGACCTGAATACTCCTTCCTAGATTTGCAGAAATCCAAGAGCATAATAAAAATGAACTTATACCAGCATTAATTTCTACAGCAGCTGGTGATTGCTTTCTGAAAAGAAATTATTTAAATAGAAAATGCTAATGGGTTTATGATTTCCTGTGTCTGAAAATTGGAGCATGACTCAGTGGTGCCATCCTCTCCTTATGTATTTCCCACATGAATGGAACCGATTTTCAATTCTTCAGGGATATTAGGAGAACAGGAAAAAAGTATATGTGTAAACCATTTTATTCTGTACTACTCTCCAAAATGATTTCTCTAACCAGAAAGAAGTAGACAATGTAAAGCCTCCCTCATTGGTACCTTAAATCATTGTTGACACAAAAAGAATGGGAAATAAAATAGCATGTTTAACTGAATGTTTCAAATAATTGAAAATTACCACTTAAAGAGTATTAATTTTAAAATGCTTAATATATAGTGAAATACACTCAGCACAAAATGTGCTAAGTATAAGAAAATATAGCTTCTTTCCTAGTTACTAGGATTAGTTGTTAAGGGATAGTTGCTTAAATATCTTATCCTGATTCCCCTAAAATCCAAAACCTAGGACAAAAGCTGGCATACAGTTGCTGATCTGATTAGTCATTACTAAGGACAGTTCTACTTTTATGAATTATATTTCAAAACTCTATCCCCTGTGAATAAACGGAGAAGCTTTGGTTCATCCGCACCATCTTATATTGGTCAGTGGCTCTACGAGAATCAACTCCTATACATTATACTTGTCCATCTATGAGTATCTTGTCATTTTCTTCTGGCAGAAAATGAGAAGTCTTAATGCTGGTTCAAGAAGGGTAACTGTCAAGATGCCCTGATCAAACCTGATCCAAATCTATGCAATCATCACAACTGTGGCTCAAAGAAAAGATGAGCCGAGTGAATTTAAAATAGCCGTAAAAAGATGTCAAATACAACCAGGCACGGTGGTGCTTCCCTGTCATCACAGTACTTGGGAGGCTGAGACAGGAGGATTGCAGGTTTGTGGGCAGTCTCAGCAATTTAGTGAGACCCTGTTTCCAAATAAAAAATAAAATAGGCCTTGGGTTGTATTTAGAGGCAGATTTCCCTGAATTCTATCCCCAGTATTATACACAAAAAAAGTCAAATACATTCCATTTTCTATTGTTTTGCACTTGGGATATGGTGAGCATCATAATTTGGCATATATTTTATAGTACTTTTCAGGAACAGACTGCTTTTTCAAATAACAATGAGAAACTTGAGAGTCTTTTAGAAATTGAAGAATGAGTACAAAGATTTTTTAGTCTGTGCTAATCTATGAACATAGAAATGATATAGTTGAGGTTGAATAAAATTATTATGCTAAAAAAAATTATTATGCTTACATAATGCTTCCAAAAACAAAATAATTTCTATTAATATCAAAGTAAAATTTATTCATAAGTGTATATATTTTCATTTTCTTTTCCCTTGACTTCTAGATATTGCAATGCCGATGGCAGAAAACCTTCTCCATACCTGTAAGTTCACCAATGAAGTTATTTTCTATTGCAATTTAATCCCTTGAATGCCAAGAGACCTCCACTTGAGAGCCAATGTGATATTCATAAAGATGTAATTAGGAAGCTGCTTTCAGAAATTTGTTTGAAGGTTCCTGTAGCCGACCTTAAGTTGATTAGTGTCAAAAACTTAAAATGGGGAACACATTATCACACATGCCATTTTGGCAAAAAGGACCTAGGTACAGGCAATGATAATTAAGTACCTAGCATTTGAAATCAGCTACACATGAGTTTCAAGTCCCAGATCTGTCACATACTAACAGCATAAATTTACATAACTTCTCAAACATCAGTTCCAAATTGTTTTGAAGATAACATAAGCTGACACAAGCAAAGTCCTTACAATAGTACGAGCACTCAGAATAAACACTCCGTATGTGCCAGCTATTTGTATTTTCTATTTTTCCTAAGAAAAATCCAGACCTAGGAACTCATTGTAGAATTCATAATCCAGCAGCCCTATTGGTTTGCAAAGAAAGTAACTGGTATACATGCAAGCAGCTTCTCCCTTGTCAACCAAGGATTCTGCTTCCACACTCCCACTACATCTCCTAGGAAATGGGATCCCAAGGTTGCTAGAACCTGGAGCTGACTTTCAGGAAAAGCATTACTATATTCTGAGGCCTGACATTGACTAGGGCAGCAGGATTAGAGGAATTACACTCAAGAGCCAGGTGACACTGACCCCATCACTCTTAATATCCCTCAGTAACAGCAGTTATTTTTGAGAAATGAGAAAAATTGGAAGATAAAGCTGTATTTGATTTTTTTTCTTTCATAGATTTGGACCGAACAGTCCTCAACTTACTAAGACATCTTCTAGTAATTTATTTCAATGAAACTTTAGTGCCCATAAAATCAAAATTCACAATTAGAAATATGTATGTTACACAGGAGAGAGAGAGAGTCAAGATAGGAATAAGAGCAGTGGTAAGAAAGAGATCATCTAGATTGGTGTGGTGGTGCACACTTATAATCCCAGTACTTGGGAAGCTGAGACAAGAGGGTCACAGGTTGGAAGCCAGCCTCATCAGCTTAGCAAGGCCCTCAGCAACTTAGTGAGGCCCTGTTTTCGAGTTAAAAAAAAAATAGGGCTGAGGTGTGGTTCAGAGGTAGAGTACCCCATCCTCAGCACAACTAAATGAATAAATACTTAAAAATAAAGAAAGAGGGAAAGAAAAATAAAGAGATCATCAAATTTGTTTATCCCCCAACTAGAACACTACACAATCTTTCATATCAGCATTCTGAATTTAACTTGGCCTGTCTAAGATGCTGATCATACTTTTGCATTTGGTTTGGTTTGGTTAGGTACTGGAGATTGAATCCAGGGGAATTCTACCTTCAAGATACTTTATTATACTTCAAGATATTTTATTTTTTATTTGGAAACCAGATCTCACTAAGTTGCTGACACTGGTCTCAAACCTGTGATCCTCCTGTATTAGCCTCCCTATATTGGGATTACAGACATCCTCTGCCATGCCTGGCTTGATCATACTTTTTTGTTTGTTTGTTTGTTTTTTGGTTTTTGGTTTTTTGGGGGTTTTTTGGTGGTACTGGGGATGGAACCCAGAGGCTTTCTACCTCCGGGCTATACTCCCAGACCTATTTTATATTTTATTTAGAAAGAGGGTCTCACTAAGTTGCTGAGAGGCTCACTAAGTAGCTGAGGCTGGCTTCGAACCTGTAGGATCCTCTTGTCTCAGCCTCCCAAACGGGGATTACCAGCGTGCGCCACCACGCCCGGCTTGATCATACTTTTAAAAAAGAGAGGCTGCCTGATACAGTGGTGCACACTCATAATACCAGCACATGGGAGGCTTAGACAGGAAAATCACAGGTTGTTCAACAGCCTCAGCTACTTAGTGAGGCACTCTGCAACTTGGTGAGACCCTGTTTCAAAAATAAAAAATAAAAAATATTGCTAGGGTTGTAGTTTGGAGGTACAATGCTTGTAGATTCCACTCCTGCTACAGGTAAAAAAAGAGAGAGAGAAAAGCAAAGGCAAGAAAAATCAAGCAAGGATAAAGAAACAACAGAGCTTTTGTATGTGATATAATAAAGTGTATTAAAATATAGTAACAGCAAAAAGGAGTAAGAGACTGTAAGAGCTCTGTACATTTGCTGATGTTTCTGAAAGTATCAACCAGAAATCCTTATTGTATTATTTAAATCCTTGAAATTTGCCATATGATTCTTTTGATATAACAAAGCTACATGGTGCCACTAGAACTTCAGCAAAGGTAATAATAAGGTGATACTGCAGAGGTGGTGGCTGAAAGCTTAACAGACACAACAATCATGAGTAAATGAAGACTCAGAATGGACGTTGACACATGGAAATTAAGTGAGAATTATGAGTAAGAGCAGAAACAGGGAAGTCAGGTTGCGTAGGGGAGGTTCTTGCCCTACAGAGGAGCCTCTTTGTTTTTATATCCTGAGAAGGAAGCTGAATAAAAGCCAACTTCCTTTAGGAGTTGTCCAAAGAGAAGGAAGGATAGGGAGGAACCATTTACCTCTGGGTTCTGGATTATTTGTTTTATCTCCCATGGTGTCCACAATAAGAGGGCGGAAAGAGCAAAAGAAAAGGGAGTTACGTTTAATGAGTCAGTGTGAGAGCTCTCCCTCAGAAATAGTAGCCACTAAAACTACAGTTCAGGTAAGTGATTCTTATGAAGGGGATGCCTTAACAACCTAAGGTTTGGATTGCAATTAGAGAATAACCCAGAATTAAAAACAGTACTCAAAGACATCAGAGGGCCAGTAAGGCCTTTAAACAGTCTACAGGTCTCTCCTCTGTGGTTCTAATGCCATTCTAACTTTGTAAGGAATATTTCAAAGTATGTCTGGCCACATACAATGAACATCCTATAAAATTAATATGCCCCAATAAAAATTTTTAAAAACCTACTTCTAGTAACAGAATTATTTGAACTTATGCTGACTACCATCTGTTATTCTCAAAGTACTTTACTAACAATAGACAATCTGTGAAATTTGAAGGAAAAAATTTTTCTATGAAGCAACTGACTAGCTAACCTTTCCAAATTCATTTAGATATTCTCATTCTTGGTAAAAGTACCTTCTTCTAATCCAGGTGTTTCATCCTTACAAATATTCATAGGGCCAGATAATTCTTTGTTTCAACAGGTCTACTGTTTATTGCAGGATATTTAGCAGCATCCCTGCCTTTTATCAACTAGACACCTATAGCCTCTCCCCTCCCTTCCCAATTATGATAATCAAAAATACCTCCAACATTGTTAAATATTTCTTAGCGAATCAGTGTGCAAAACTGTCCCTGATTAGAGAGTCACAGCTTCAATCCATGTTTCCTGCACTAATTATGCTGCCATAGTTTTTTTTTTTTTTTCACTTGCCAAAAGCTTAGGGAAATACTTATTATAAAAAAAAGAGCTTTACAGGCCAAGCATGGTGGCACACACTTGTAAGCCCCACGCTTGGGAGGCGGAGACAGGAGGATCACGGAGATTAGAAGTGAGCCATGCTGGCTCAAGAGACCCTTTCCAAATTTAAAAAAATAGTATAAAATAGGTCTGGGAGTGTAGCCCGGAGGTAGAAAGGTTTCCAGGAACCCCAGTACCACCAAAAAAAAAAAAAAGAGCTTTACAAACAAGTATCAATTTTATTTAAAGATGTCTCATTGAAGCCAGGCATGGTGGTGCACGTTTGTAATCCCAGCATTTGGGAGGCTGAGACCGGAGGATCGCAGTTCGCGGACAGCCTCAGCTACTTAGTTATGCCCTCTGCAACTTAGTAAGACCCTGTTTCAAAATAAAGAATAAAAAAATAGGGCAGGGGATGTAGCTTGGAGGTCAAATGCCCCTGGGTTCCATCCCCAGACCTGCAAAAAAAAAAAAAAAAAGATGTATCATTGATTATGCCATATTGGCATTATTTCTACAAACATTTGTTGAACTGCTTTTGTGTTGTATATTCTTTGTGGTAGGTTCTGGAAATATGTTTAAGAAAATTAAGATAGGGTTCCTGTTCTATAAAAATTTGTATAATGAGATGGCAATCTCTAGTAAAAAATATCATAAATTGTTAAGGGACAAACTCAGTGCTTTAGTTGGACTAAAGATAGTCAATACAATCAGAAAGAATTAGGCAGGGTGTGGTTGTGCATAGCTGTAATTCCAGTACTTGAGAGGCTGAGACAGGAGGAGCACAGATTCACAGCCAGCGTCAGCAGCTTAGTGAGACCCTGTGCAACTTAGCAAGATCCTGTTTCAAAATAAAAGAATAAAATAGGGCTGAGGGTATAGCTCAGAGGACGAATGTCCCTGGGTTTCATTCCCAACATGCCAGCATGAGAGAGAGAGAGAGGAGAGGGAGAGAGAGAGAGAGAAAATTAGACAGAAAATAATAATAAAATTGTACTATTACTGCAGCTTTGCTTAAGAGACTTGAGAATCTAGCAGTTTTCTAGACCTAAAGAGACAATAAAGCAGTCTTGACTCACAGAAGCATATAACTTTGAATATAGGTTAAAATCTTTTTGTGTGTCATTTATTTTATACAGATATTACATATTGTGAATTGAGTAGGTATACATTTTGTTTACTCTGTCTCATCAATATCTATATTCGTGCTCATTCACACCTTCTTGTAAATTTTTTCATAGTACTCTCTGCTTTACAATAAACTTGCCTAAAATTGAAAAATACATATTTCCCTGTGCAACTTAGTAACTTACACAATTGTCTTCTGAATTCAAACCTATAGTTTTGAACTTGTCTCTTAGCCAGATTATAGTGAGGCCATACAGACATGTAGATGGAGGAGAGGAAGATGCTGATATATTTGTTATAAATTCTTAGAAAATTTCCATGTCAGAAGTGAGTTCATCCTAACTTTTCCAAGACTAAGATTTTCCTCAGTTTGTGATTAATAGGAACATATATTATAGAGAGCTTGTTTACTAGAGCAGTACACAAGAATAAACAATATCAATACTAATTAACTCTTTTTGGGCAGGTTGTGGACGACGCTCAATTACCGCCTCAGGCAACAAAATAGTAGGAGGCCAGAATGCTGAGGAAGGAGAATGGCCCTGGCAAGCTAGCCTTCAACAGAATAATGTTCACCGATGTGGAGCTACTCTGATTAGTAACAGCTGGCTTATTACAGCTGCTCACTGTTTCGTAAAGTAAGCTCTGGCCCAGGCGAAGGTCTCAAAGCTATTCAAGCACCTAAATGTCTTTTAGGTATTTTTTAATAATATAGCCGTACAGCTATACCTCCAACTGTTCCAAGACTGAGGTTAAAAACCTCAAACTTATTCAGTGATTTATCAGCAAAAAAATATAGTTAACAAAGAGCAGGGTTTGTCAAGAGTGGTGCTATTGATATTGTGAACCAGGTCAGTAATACTTTGCTATAGAAAACTGTGCTATACATTGTGGAATCTTTAGCAGCACTCCACCAGTTTCAATCCTCAATGAACAACCAAAATGTATTCAGACACTGCCAAATCAGCAGCAACAGGGGAGGTGGGTTAAGAACCACTAGGTTAAAGTCATTTACTTCAATTTTATAAAAGAAACTTTAAATCCCAAATTGAATGAATCTTATATTTCTTTCCCATTATTATAGTTGGTTTCATTTATTTAATTATAAGTATTTAGCATGCTGCCTCCACCTAGATACATACAGCAGCACTTTTCTATACTACTTAATATATAAATCCTTGAACTAATAAGCCAAAATGTTTTACTTATATTTTTAATTAAGAAAGAATTTAGACTATTCCCTTAATTTCCATAAGTCCATTCTATCCTATATCCTTGCTTGCTTTTTATTTGATATTATTTTATGTGTCATATTTATATCTTTGAATCTTTTGTATTTACTGTTCAAACCAAAAACTAATTGTAGTTTTCATGGGTTAGCTTTTAAAACATAGTATATTAAGTTTTCAAATTCTGATCATGTTATCATCATTTTCATTATTTATTTTACATATAGCTTTATTTTTTCATACTCATAAGTATTATGGCAACTCAAACATACCTAATTATTTTTAGATGGTTAAGAGATTAATCTCTACAACTTCAATGTACAAATTTTTAATAAATAAATTTATTCTTTTTAGTACCAATAATCCCAAAGACTGGAATGTTAGTTTTGGGCTTCTTTTAAGTGATCCACGAACACAACGAGCTATCAAGAACATTATAATTCATGAAAACTACCATTATCCTGCACACGATAATGACATTGCTGTTGTGCATCTGTCTTCACCAGTATTATATTCAAGCAACATTCGAAGAGCATGTCTTCCAGAAGCTACTTATAGATTCCCACCGAATACAGATATGGTGGTCACTGGATGGGGAACATTGAAGTCTGATGGTGAGTTTCCAACATTCCTCCATTACATGGCTTGAATTTTAGGGATTAAAAAGTAGTACAATCAAAATTACAAGTAAATCTGAAAAAAATACTTTCTCTGGATCATTTGACAGAAAATAATGTGAGTGAAGTGAAAATTATCCTCAATAGAATTCATATGTGAACTGCAATTTCAGAGAACTACTTAACATAATACCCCTAAAATGGCACCTTTTAAAAAAATTTATTATTTGAATATATAATTTACTTTTCTCCATTTAATTTATTCATTGAATAGGTGTTTGTTTGATTACACTTTGTTCATTGTACTTTTGTCAGTGGCCTAGATACTTTAAAGAATAAAACAGGCAAATATTCCTGTCTGTTTTCTTAACAAGGAAAAAGTTTTCATTCTTAGCAAAGGAAGTCAGACAAAAAAAAAATCACAAAATAAATTATATAAGTAAACTATATATTATGTTTAATTTAGGTAAATACCAAAGGAAAATATAAAACTCCAGGGTAATGAGAATTTATGATTAAATTAAATGAGTAACAAGCCAGGCGTGGTGGCGCATGCTTGTAATCCCAGCACTTGGGAAGCTGAGACAGGAGGATCGCACAGGTCAAAGCTCAGCTACTTAGTGAGGCTCTCAGCAACTTAGTGAGACCCTGTTTCCAAGTAAAACATAAAATAGATCTGGGAGTATAGCCTGGAGTTAGAAAAGCCCCTGGGTTCTACCCCAAGTGCCATAAATAAATAAATAAATAAATAAATAGCATTCAGTAAGAAGATGATGCTTGAGTAAAGACCATTTATATAAGTGCATCCCTATGACTCTAATAATATCTATTTTGTATCTATGTTCACAAGTGAATTTGAAAGCAGGAAAATGAACATAACATGATTTCCAAGATTCAAAATTACAGCAATAAGCCAGGCATGGTGACGCACGCTTGTAATCCCTGCGTTTGGGAGACGAGACAGGAGGATCAAGCAAGTTCGAAGCCAGCCGCGCTGGCTTAAGAGACTCTGTTTCCAAAAATAAAAAAGTATAGAATAGGAGTGTATCCCGGAGGTAGAAGGGCTTCCAGGAACCCCAGTAACACCAAAACAAAATTACAGCAATAAACTTGGTTGAAAAATCTAAAAATGCTCATGAAATATATGTTTCAGAGATGTAAATTTTTAATTTTGCTTTCTAAGGAACATGTGTGGTAAATATAAAATTCAAAAAAAATTTTTTGGTGATGGAGTTTGAGCCCAATCTATAGCCCCAGGTCTTTTTATATTTTATTTTGAAGCAAGGTCTCACTAAATTGCTAAGGCTAGCCTTGAACTCACAATCCTACTGTCTCATTCTCCTAAGTACTGAGATTATAGGCATGTGCTAACCACACCCAGCTCTAAAGAATTTTTAAAAGGGAAAAAAATCCCATCATATCTGGGTGTACACACTAAGTATTTCTAAACAATTTTTAGTAATAGCTTGGTATATTCATAAACAAAACTTGCTTAATTGTTGCTAAGAAAAGAAAATATGAATGTTTCATTAAACATATGTTTTACATTGATTTAGAAATTCTGCATAATGTTAAAGTTAGATACTGATAACCTGGCCATAGAAATTAATATTGACTTTAGCAAAATTTATATAATTTTTTTCCTTTAGGATCAAGTCCTAATTTACTTCAGAAAGGATTAGTGAAGGTTATAGATAATAAGACCTGCAACAGTGGAAAGGCATATGGTGGCATTGTCAAACCTGGAATGCTGTGTGCTGGGTTCCTGGAGGGACGTGTGGATGCCTGCCAGGTAAATCTGCATAATTATTTTCAATATTTTTTTCTTTTAGCTTTAAATTTTCACTTAACCTGTTCCATTTTCTCAATTTTAAAGGATTAAGTATATTAAGTATATTTTGGAGCTCAAATATCTAAAACATATTGATATCACTTAGATCTCATTAAAGTACTGAAATGCTAAATTACCTTTCCTGTCATAAGTTGTGAGTAAGAGTAGAGAAGAGTCTGAATTAGAATAAGGAATGAAGAGATGAAATAGACATTACTGGTAACTTTAGTCTTTCACTGGTATCCACCAACTGGGTCTGGTACCAAACCTAGCAATTATGGAGCTTCCATAATCCAACATTCTAAGTATTTCATTTACTTAATAACCCTTACATGGCACCCTTATGAGCCATAAACTGTTTTAAGCTCTATTATTCATAATAATTTCTAGTTATTAAAAATAACTAGAATTAATATTACTCTAGTTATGATAATCCTCTGTGGTATGTATAGACTACTATAAACTATATTTGTCAGATGAGGAGACTGAAACAAAAAGATCAAGAAGTTTGTCTAAACTCACACAGCTAGTAAGTGACCAAACTGGAATTTCAGTGCAAGAAATCTGGCTCTGCTGCCATACCTAAATCCCATTAAGCTGCCAGGCATGGTGGCGCACACTTGTAATCCCCGCACTTGGTGGGTGGAGACAGGAGGATCGCGCAGGTTCGAAGCCAGCTGCGCTGGCTTAAGAGACCCTGTTTCAAAATAAAAGTATAAAATAGGTCTGGGAATGTACCCTGGAGATAGAAGGGTTTCCAGGAACCCCAGTACCACCACTAAAAATAATAATAATAATAATAATAATAATAATAGTAGTAGTAGTAGTAATAATAAATCCGACTAAGCTACCTTTCCTTATGCTTAATGTACTTCTTGTTCCCCTATTGCTGTTTATAAGCAACAGTCCTGTTGCTAATGAAACTTCTATAGTTATCTAGGCAGGAAAAATCAGTAAATTTAGGAAGAACCCCATTTTCTTTATTCATTTTACATGTGGTGATTATTTGTTAGCTACTGATATGCCAGACCCTGTGGTATGTACAAAAAAAAACTGAAATGAATAGAGTATATTCCTGTACCCGAAAAGTCAGCAGGCAGGCATGCAAACAAGTATTTACAATACAGATTATTATCTCTAATAAGTGACTTCCGTCTTTCCAACTGTTCCACTAAGTAAATCTACTATGTTATAATATGAAGATCTTAAATCAATATTCCTCTTAATCTTCTCTCAGACTATCACCCTAGTCTATGACTCCCAACTTTATACAACCTAGAACCCATCTATTATTATTTCAACTGCTCAATGTATAGCGTCCCCAATGACTTCATCTTCTACTCACCCCAAAATTATCTTAATTTTCTTCAATCACAGAGTAACTTATAAGCTTTTTAGTTTTAGTGATAATAATTATTGAATCCAGGAGTGTTCTACCTCTGAGCTACATCCCAGACCCTGTTGAAACAACAAGGTCTCACTAGGTTGCTAAGGCTGTCTTCGAACCTGCGATCCTTCTGTGTCAGCCTCTCGAGTACTGGGATTACAGGCATGTACCACCATGCCTGGCTTCAACCTATTAGCTTTATTTGCTCTTGTATATACACTACTGAGCACAACTGGAAGTAATTTTGCATTTTTGTAAAATGAAGTCACTTATGCACATAAGAGTTCAATATTACAATTCTTTAATGCATCTTTATGCTATGTCAAATCTTCATTAAATTCTTTACCTATCAACCTCATTATTCCTTAATATTCCTTAGTATATTTCCTACTAATTTGCTTTAATATTCTTTTACTGATACCTTATAGTCTCACATCATAATGTAAATCATGTTGACACTGACATACATTCACATAGCACTCGATATACCCCCACTTTTGCACCCCCCCATCCCAATACAAAGTACTGAGATTTACACGGGTATTTTCACATATCCACGCATAGTCAGTAATACTGATTCTGTTAATGCCATCTCACATTAATTCTTGTTTTAATTTCCTGTGGTAGTCTTGCTGAGGAAGTTTCTACCTGTGCCTATATATTGGAGTTTTGAATCTATGCCCTCCTCTAGTAGCTTCACAGTCTCTGGTCTAGCTTCCAGGTCTTTGACCCATTTCAAGTTGACTCCTATGCAGGGTGAGAAGTAAGGATTTAGTTCCATTTTTCTGCAAATTGATAACCAGTTTTCCCAGCACCATTTGTTGAAGAGGCTTCCTCCAATGAATGTGTCTGGCATCTTTGTCAAAAACCAAGTGGCTATAATTGGATTTTTGTGGATTTGTTTCTGTAGATTCTATATTTTTCTGCTGGTCTATGTGTCTGTTATTGTGCCAATACCTTGCTATTTATGTAACTATATCTCTGTAATATAATTTGAAGTCAGGAATTGTGATGCACTGTGCATTTTTCTTATTGCTAGTAATTGCTTTGGCTATTCTTGGTCTTTTGTTTCTGCATATGAAATTTATGACTAGCCAGGCGTGGTGGCGCATGCTTGTAATCCCCGTGCTTGGAAGGCTGAGACAGGAGGATCATGAAGGTTCGAAGCCAGCCTCAGCTACTTAGTGAGGCTCTCAGCAACTTAGTGAGACCCTGTTTCCAAATAAAAATAAAATAGATCTGGGAGTATAGCCTGGAGGTAGAAAGCCTCTGGGTTCCACCCCAAGTACCACCAAAAAAAAAAAAAAGAGAGAGAGAGAAATTTATGACTGATTAGTCTAGGTTTGTAAAGAATGTCATTGATATTTTTATATAAATTGCATTAATTCTGTAGATCACTTTTGAAGAATGGCCATTTTGATAATATTTATTCTGCCTATCCATTAGGAAAGGCGATCAAGATCTTCAATTTCTTTCATAGTGTTTTATAATTTTTATTGTAGAGCTCTTTTATCTCCTCGGTTAGTTTTATTTCTAGGTATTTTATTGGTTTTGAGGTTACTGTGAATAGAGGTGTTTTCTGGATTTCTTTCTCAGATTCATGGTTGGTAATAGAAAAGCTACTGAATATTTAGGTTGGTTTTGGATACTGCTACTTTGCTGAATTTGATAATCAGCTCTAGTAGTCTTTTAGTTGAGGTTTTTGGATCTTCTAAATATAAGATCATGTCATTTGCAAATAAAGATTCTTTTAATTAATCTTTTTTGTGCTTTTATTTGTGCATTATAGTCTCACATCATAGTGTAAATCTTGTTGACAATGACATATATGCACAGGTTCTTGATTCCCCCCCATTTCCCTCCCTTCCAATATGAAGTACCCATATTGAGAGACTCCAGATGATGCATAGAAATCTCAGGGGAGCCAGGGAGGAGATATAAGGGTAGGGGTGGAGGAAGACTTAGTTTCATTAATAGAAATAATTATTCTTTTCATATCTTAATTCATTTGATATTCTTCACTTGTTTTATTGCTCTGGTAAAAGACTCAAGGACTTTACTGAAAAGGAGTAGCGACAGTGAGCATTATGTCTTGCTCCTGATTTTAAAGAGAATTCTCACAGTTTTACTTTAATATAATTTTGGCTTTGGGTTTATTGTATATCACCTTAATGATGTTTAGGTACATTCCTTCTATTATAATTTTCTATAGTATTCTTAACATGAATGGTGTTGGATTTTGTCAATGCTTTTTCAGCATTCATTTAGATGATCATGTGATTTTTTGTCCTTAGTTCTATTTATGTAGTGAATAGTATGCATTGATTTGCATATGTTGAATCAGCCTTGCTTTCCTGGGATGAAACCAACTTGACCATGGTATAAAATTTTCTTGATGTGATTTGTTTTTGTTTTGGGAGAGGGGTTGTTGGTACTGGGGTCCCTGGAAACCCTTCTACCTCTGGACTACACTCTCAGACCTATTTTTATACTTTTTTAAATTTGGAAACAGGATTTCTTAAGCCAGCAAGTCTGGCTTCAAACCTGCGCGATCCTCCTGTCTCTGCCTCACAAGCACAGGGATTACAAGTGTGCACCACCATGTCTGACACTCTTGATGTGATTTTAAGGTGCATGGATAGTATCTTGTTTAGAATTTTTCATCTATGTTCATCACTGATATTGGTCTGAAGTTTTATTTTCTTGCAATATCTTTATTTGGTTTTGGTATGAAAGAGATACTGGCTTCATAAAAGGAGTTTGGAAGAATTCCATCTCTTTTGATCTCACAAAATAACTTGTGAAGTATTAGATTTCATTTTTCTTTAAAGGTTTTGTAAAATTCAGCTGAAAATTTTTGTCCTGGGCTTTTCTTTCATGGCAGACTTTTTAATGCTGTTTCCATCTCTTTGCTTGTTAATGGTATGTTTGGATTTTCTATATCTTCTTGATTCAATTTAGGTAGGTTGTTTGTGTCTTGAAATCTATCCATTTCATTCATGTGTTCCAGTTTATTGGAGTATAAATTTTCAAAATAGATTCTGATGATTTCCCCATTGTCTTCAGTGATGTCTCCTTTTGCATTTCTGATTTTAATAATTATGTTGGTTCTCTCTTTCTTTTGGTTAGGTTAGCTAGGGGTTGGTCTGTCAATCTTTTTATAGAACCAACTTTTTGTTTTGTTGATCCTTTGTATTTGATGTTGTTTTTCTCTACTTCATTGATTCCTGCTGATTTTAATTATCTCCTGCCTTCTACTAGTTTGAGGATTAGGCTGTTCCTGTTTTTCTATGTCTTTGAGGTGTGTCATTAGGTTGTTAATTGGTGAATTTCTGTTTTTCTTATGAGGGCACTCAGTGGAATAAATTTTCCTCTTAATACCACCTTCAAAGTGTCCCATAGATTTTGATACATTGTGTCTCTGATTGGTTGAGATGGCCAGGACCAAACTCCATATGGCCAGAAACTATTTTGTTTTGTTCAGAGCCTGCATCCTTCTAGTTGGGATTTTTTTTCAGTACTGGGGATGAAACCCAGGTCATTATGCCTCTGAGCTACACCCCCAGCCCTAGTTTTTTAGTATTTTTATTTATTTATTTATTTATTTATTTATTTATTGGTGGAACTGGGGGTGAAACCCAGGGGCTTTCTACCTCCAGGCTATACTCCCAAACATATTTTATATTTTATATGGAAACAGGGTCTCAATAAGTTGCTGAGAGCCTCACTAAGTAGCTGAGGCTGGCTTCGAACCTGTGCAATCCTCCTGTCTCAGCCTCCCAAGCGCGGGAATTACAAGCATATGCCACCATGCCTGGCATATTTTTATTTTTGAAACAGGGTCTCACTGAATTATGATGTGCCTTGCTAAGTAGTTGAGACTGTCCACAAACCACAATCCTCTGGTCTCAGCCTCCTGGATGCTGGGATTACAAGCGTGAGCCACCACACCTGGCTCCTGGTTGGGATTTAATGCCCTACAAACACCACCACTACTCTGCTGATTGTGAGCCCATGGAACTGCAAAGCACTGACCTGTAGCCAATAGGTTTAAGATCATCAAGGCCAGAAACTGCTATATTCCAAGTTTATGGGACAGTTCACTGAGCTTTGATAGCCCCTGAGACACCACCCCTGGTCTATTTATTACGATCACATGGAGAACTGTCAGTTATGACATGCATGCATGCCAGGCACAAACTCTGCTGGCAGAGAGACTATTGAGTTTCCAGCCTGTAGCTGTTATCAAGTGGAACCCTGCCAGGTTCCTAGCATCCCAATTTTCAGGGCCCAAAGTCTGGCAGAAAGAGACCCTAACATTTCTAACCCTGGGGCTTGGGTGGCTAAGCTATTTATCCCAAGGGACAACACTGCTACTCTGGGAGACTGCAATCACATGAGCTCTTGTTAGTCTCTATTGTTGGTGCTTGTAGCACTCAAACATGGCCAAGTACAAGTTTGTTGTTTTTCAAGCCTGCAACTCGGTAGGCTGTTATTTTCCCCCACAGACAGCACAACTGTTTGTCCTGTGGTGATTCCAGGAGATCCTGTAAGGGCTAGGAAAACTGCAACTCTAGTATCTTCCCACCTGAATGTCTCAGCCTCCCCAAATGCTGGTATTACAAGCATGTGACACCTCACCTGCCTTTAGTCTTTTTATCTTTGAAACAGAGTCTCACTGAGTTGCAAAGTGTCTGGATAAGTAGCTGAGGCTGTCTGGGAACCCCGATCCTCCGGCCTCAGCCTACCAAATGCTGGGATTACAAGCATGCACCACCACTCCCGGTTTACATTGTATACTTTAAATATATATAATGTTTGTCAATCATACATCAGTTTTTTTAAAAATGATAAAATATATTCATCTGAGGAGAGAAGATAGAGATGTGAACTGATATAAATCAAACGAGACAGGCCAAGCGTGGTGGTGCAGGTTTGTAATCCCAGCACTCAGGAGACTGAAACCAGAGGATTGCAGTTCGTGGACAGTCTCAGCTACTTAGCGAGGCCCTTCACAACTCAGTGAGACCCTGTTTTGAAAAATAAAAAGACAACAAGTTAGGTCTGGGAGTGCAGCTCGGAGGTAGAATGCCCCTGAGTTCTAGCCCCAGTACCACAAAAAAAAATAAAAATAAAAAATAAATTTAAAAAGACTAAAAAATAGGGTTGGGGATGTGTTTCAGAGGTACAGCTCCCCTGAGTTCCATCCCCAGTACTGCAAAAAAAAAAGAAAAAGAAAGAAAGAAAGAAAGAAAAAGAAAAGAGGAAAAGGAAGGAAAGAAAGAAAGAAGAAAGAAGAAAAAAGAAACAGGACAAGGAACAGAGGGATTGCCATCTGTTATTCTGCACTTTAAGAATTTGAAAGTAATACACAAGGGTCAGAGCAACAAATATAAACTTTTTTTTTTTTTGGTGGTACTGGGGTTCCTGGAAACTCTTCTACCTCCAGGCTACACTCCCAGACCTATTTTTATATTTTTATTTGGAAACAGGATCTCTTAAGCCAGTGCGGCTGGCTTCGAACCTGTGCGATCCTCCTGTCTCCGCCTCCCAAGCATGGGGATTACAAGTGTGTGCCACCACGCCCAGTAAAAAATGAACTTTTTAATGACAAGCATTTATAATGTCTACCGAAAAAATAAGATAGTTAGCTAGGGACACTAAAAATATTCCATGGAAATAATTTTATAATATGATTTTATTTTCCAGAGTATGGTTGGGAACAGGGCATGATAAGGAGGAAGTCAAGGAGCTGAAGATTTTGATGACAGAGTACTGTGTGGTGAATTATGGAATGTAACCTGCATTAAGAAAGATAAAGGATAGACATGGTGACACACCTGCAATCTCAGTACTTAAGAAGCTGAGACAGGAGGATGGTGGGTTCTAGGATACCCTCAGCAAGTAGTGAGGCTCTCATCAACCTAGCAAGATCCTGTTTCAAAATAAATAAGATAAAATAAGAGTGGGTGTGTAGCTTGGAGGTATAATGCCCCTGGGATTAATCCCCAGTACCACAAAAAGAGGAGAGAGAGAGGAGAAGGAGATGGAGGAGGAAGAGGAAATAGAAGAAGGAGAAAGTGAGCTAATACACTAATAAAAAAAGGAGTTCGAGAACTGGAATGACATGAAAAGGTTAAATAAAAACATGGATGATCAGAGTCAAGGAAGCAAGATGATGTGGGCTAAAATATTAGATGTCATATGATAGATGTTAAATTATGCAGATGATAGGAAGAATTAGAGAAAAGAAAAAACCTAGATGCTAAGGTGCTCCATTATTCTGGGAAAAAATGGGCTAAAGATCAGTAGATGAAAAAGTAAGTGTAGGGTGAATTTGTTCCAACCACCACCCCCATACCACTCTTGAATGGCATGGGGCTGTCACTGTCTTCTGTATTTCTCTCTTTTTAATAAATGCCTTTAAATCTTAAAAAAAAATAAAATGTAAGTGTAGAGAGGATTTATACAAATTGAAATTGAAGCAATTTTCTTTTTTTTTTGAGGGGGGGTAGTACTGGGGATCCTGGAAGCCCTTCTACCTCCGGGCTACACTCCCAGACCTATTTTTACATTTTTATTTGGAAACAGGGTCTCCTAAGCCAGTGTGTGCAGCTGGCTTCGAACCTGCGTGATCCTCCTGTCTCCGCCTCCCAAGCGCAGGGATTACAAGTGTGTGCCACCACGCCCAGCCAAAGCAATATTTAAACAAAAGTGAAGAGCCATAATCCAGTATTGTTGATGGGTAAATACAAACCTTCCTTTTCCTGCAGCATCTGCCTGGAAATAGGGGGTTTATGGAAGTTAAACAAAGATCCCTTAAACTGCATCAGATTAAAAGGAGCTATTAAATATAACTAGTACATTCAGTAGCTCCTTTGGATAATAATTGTATTATCAGTAATACATTCGGTAGCTCCTTTGGATAATAATTCAGTTGAAATTTTCCATGCATGTTTCTCATTATTATTATTTCCAGTGTTATATCTAAGGATATATGCTGACATTTTGGATTTAAATAAATGACCTTAGGACATAAAATTATATTAAACCAGAATTATTTTAGTACATTTTAGTATTGAAATAGCTAGAGTTATTTTCCCTTCTCCGTCCTTCCATATTTTTACAACAAAAATGCACAACATATTCACCTATAAAATATAGTAAACTGTACATATCCTTTTTCTCTCTAGGGTGATTCTGGTGGACCACTAGTTAGTGAAGATTCTGAAGGCATCTGGTTCCTTGCTGGTATTGTGAGCTGGGGAGATGAGTGTGCTCTTCCAAACAAGCCTGGTGTCTATACTCGAGTAACATACTATCGAGACTGGATCATGACCAAAACTGGCCTCTAGTAACAAAGTTCTTTGTAGATAAAGCTCAAAGATTATGTGTTTGTTAAATATGTTTGTAATTCCAAGGCCACATTTAATTTAGATATTACCTCATCTTACAAAAACATAATGCAAATTTAAACACATAAGATTTAGAACAATGAAAACTTGTTTATTAGACTTTGACAAAAATTTAGTGAGACTATGAACCAGAACACATGATTTTTCTTTTTACTCCTTTTCAGATTGAAAATAAATATGACTTCAGTTTATTAAGGAAATATTTCTGCTGACCAGCACATCTAGATCTTTTGGGAAATAATTGAGTAGGGGTAGTAATACACTCCCTTTTGAGAATATAAACACTACTCTGCTGGCAAGCACCTGGATTCCATAGGGTCAATATACTTGTAAGTTGTAGGCTAGTAAATTGTAGTAATGCTTCCTATAGAATTACTCATAAAAAAATCTATCTACTTGCTTTCTTCCTGGCTTTATGCCAAAGTCTATCCATTACCTATTTGTGACTTACTCATCTTAAGTGACAGAAAACAAAAAGAAAATCCCATGGGGTGAATTTAATAGCCCACAGTTATTATTCATTTATCCTCATTCATTTTGAGTGTGAAAAGGAGTTCAGTAGATGGATCTCAGATATGAACTCAATTGTAACATAAGCTTCAGGCATATGGGCTGTTTTAATATGCTTGAATATGCTAGGCAAATAAGGCCATAATATATATCACCAGACTCTTAAAATTCCTCAATAATACAAATTATCAACCAGAATAAATAATATGGAGAGTAATATTGAAATTTTGCCTCCACTTCACTCTTTTTTTCCCATACAGAAACATCCTAGCTGAGGGCATAGCTGTTCACAATGTACTGTTATGCCAAGTCAGGAGGTCAGTTGCCATTTATCCAAAACATTGTCTTATATGGGTGCTTTCTCAGATGGTAGTCTATCAGTATCTCTATGGAAGTTTATCTTTCTCTTTTTCACTACTAACAATTTACATCTACCAGTAATAATCTTCATCATGATATAAATTTTTTTATATAACACCCCTTCAAATTGCATTGATAATAATAACTAATATTTATTGACTCCTTGCTATGTACCAGGCACGCCCTATGTGTATTATTACATTGAACACACACAATACCAGGAGAACTGCCCCTTTGAATCTCAATTCTATATGTAAGGAAACTAAGGTATAGAGAAGTCAACAGTTTCTGAAGACTAGAGAGTTTATGATAACTAAGCTGGGATTCAAAATTAGAAAATTGCATCCCAGAGTTTGCACTTTTAACAATTATGTTATGTAATGTGATATGATTATAACAAGGCTCTACCCCGTATAATATTCTATGTAACATTTGTCTGATACTGTGTGCATAAATTACTACAGTAGCTCTAATAAGTGCTTTTAAAATACTTTGATGTATCTTGTTACATATCCATAAGAATGAGTATTTCTTTAATTTCATGTTTTAGAAATTAAGTATAAAATAAACAAAACTATGTGCAATTGGTGAAGACTGGCCTATCTTGGATCCAAGTAACATTACTGTAACTAACAAAGAGAGACTGCTGATTGTCAAATCCTCTGGTTTGGTAGGAGCATTTCCAAAAAAAATGGATGTATTTGTAAATAACAGTTATCTACTATACAATGCAAAATGTGCTACTCTCTAAGTAAATACAATATTATTAAAATCATGTAATCTCACAGTAAACAGATTCTATATGTTCATGTATTAAATTGTAAGCCACAGATTTTGCATTTTATGCACATTCTGCTATATTAGAAAAAAAGCAATATTGACTAGTGGCTTAAGCCACCAATACTCCTCCTTATCCAATTTCTTTATGTATGAAAAGCAAATAAAATTCTTATGAGAAGAAAGTACAAAATATTTTATTTTTGATTTAGAAAATAATTCAACATGACAACAGATATGTTTGGTTAGCAAATTTTTAGATAAGGCTGGTTAAAACAAAAAAAAAAAAGTATGATGATATACTGTATAATAATAGATTCCCTTTTCCTCTCTAAAAGTCAAAACAGTAAGTAATAACAGTAATAATGGTGTCTACCACCTGGGCACCAGTGTCATAACTACTGAGTCTCTTCAAATTTGAGCGTTGCTATAAATAATTTCTAGAAAGAGTTCATGATGAGAACATAAGCAAAAGAATGAAATTGGACCCTTATCTTGCTCTATACACAAAACTAACTCAAAATTAAAGAGCTAAAATGCTTCTGCACTGCAAATAAAACAATAAAAAATGCAAAGGCAACCCATAAAATAGGAGAAAATGTTTGCAAACCATATATCTAGTAAGGGTATAATAACCATATACTAAAATATATAAAGAATTCACATAACTCTATACCAAAAATGAAAAATACCACAACTTTAAAATGGACAAGTGGCCTGCTAACATTTTTACAAAGTCAACCTACATAGAGATGCTCAACAACACAAATCATCACAGAAATGAAAAGTAAAACCACAAGGAGTTATCACTTCATATCTGTTATGATGGCTAGTACCAAAAATGCAAGAGATAACAAATGTTAGCAAGAGTCAGGTGGGGGGGGGGACCCTTGTACACTAGTAGGCATGTAAATTGATACAGTCATCATGGAAAACAATATGAAGATTTTCAAAGAAATTTAAAATAGAGCTACCATCTGATCCAGCAATTTTACTACTGGGTAAATATACAAAGAAAATGAAATCAGTATCTCAAAGAGAATCTGCACCCAATTTTTACTGCAACATTATTAACATTATCCCAAATATAGAAATAATATAAATGTCCACCAACAGGTAAATGGATTAAAAGTATTGTATACACAAAATGGAATATTATTCAGCCATATAAAAGAAGGAAATACCCTAGAGAATATTGTTCTAAGTGGAATAAGTCAAAGAAACAGTCAAAAATAAATACTGAGACTTCTGGGAAGATGGCGACCAAAAAAAGCAATGTTTATGAGTCCTGCTAATACTAGATCTCTATTGCCACAAAATCAGCACTTTTCATAACCAGAAAACACTACCAGCAAAGAAATAAAAAATGTAAACACAAGGGACAGAGAAAAAGAAGACTAGAAGAACAACCAGAGACCAGAAAAGAAACCAGCCTGCACTGTGGCACCAGAGCTGCACCAGCGCCATCTTATCTCACAGCACCAGGCTCCAGAGAGGAAAGGTAAACAAGGAGCTGAAGTGAGCAGCTGCAGATCATTCTGGTATAATTCAGCAGTTCTTTCAGCGTAAAGAACATCTAAAGCTCCCAGTGGACAAACTCATCACGCTTTCCAGGGACTCAGAACGGAGCTCAAAACCAGAAAAGAAATATGCCAGCCTCACGGCCAAGGGCATGACAACAGCCCCATATTGCCAGCAGTGGTGGCAAGTTCACCCCGCCCACAACAGCTCTAGATTAGTGCACATGATAACTGTAAGTGAAATTGTGGCCCCAAAAGGGGAAATCCCAGTACTGCACCCCCAGGGATTTGCGCAGCTTTGATAATCTCCCTGGGTCTGAGATTTTGCAGTCCAACCCAGTGAAGGAGTAGCGGTGACAGATACCACACCCTAGTCGCAACTCCCTGTGTGAAAACATCCAGCCCGGCACCCCCATGGTCTCGCACAGCCTCATTAACTCCCTGGGTCTGAGACTTTGCGATACAATCCAGTAAAGGAGTAGTGGAGGCTGAGATTACCACAAACTCGAGATCCAGAGCACCCTAAGTGAAGTTGTGGTGACATGGGGAAAAACCCAGAGAAGACACAACCTTCTGAAATCGTGGAAAAGAGGAACAACAATAGAGTAATGAACACCCACAACCCCATAATATCAGAACCTGATAACACAGAAATTCAGAGATCTCCAGAAGATCAAATCGGGAATATAACTGTAGAAATAATACAGGATCTTCTAAAAGAATTTAGAGAGAGTCTAAAAAAATAAAGGATGCAATCATTGAAGTAAAGGCATCAATTCAAACTATAAAACAATTAGGCCACATGGAGAATAGAATCTTGTTCCTAGAAGATGATCACTCCAAAAACAAATGCATAATTTATAACTTAGAAAAAAAATCAAACAGCAGGAATCTGACATTGAAGAAATATGGGCCCATTTTAAGAGAGCTAACCTAAGAATAATTGAAATAGAGAAGGGAAAAGAAGGTGAAACCAAAGAAATCAATAATCTCTTCAAAGAAATAATAGCAGAAAATTTTCCAAACATTGAGCAAAATGTCAATACACATGTCCAGGAAATTTATAGAACTCCCTTTAGACAGGTTCAGAGAAAAGGTTCCCCATACCACCTAATTGTCAAAATGACCAATGTAGAAGCCAAGCAGAGAATCTTAAAGACAACAAAAACAAAAAGCCAATTGACATTCAGAGGCAAATGAATTAGAATCACTCCAGATTTCCCAAACCAAGTCATGAAAGCCAGAAGGGCTTGGAGTAACATATTCCAAACTCTGAAAGAAAACAACTTCCAGCCAAAAATTTCCTACCCAGCAAAACTATACATCAAATTAGATGGGGAAATAAGAAGCTTCCATGACAAACAGAAACTGAAGGAATTTATGTCTTCAAAACCAGCGCTAGAGAAAATACTCAAAGAGATTAACTACAAAGAAGAAATAGGTAATATACACCAGAACCAGAGAAACAAGTTTTCCATCCAGCAGACAACTAAGCAAAGAAGAATAAACAATATTTCAAACAGAAATAAAATCTTAACATGTTAAGAATTAAAAGTTATCTCTCAATAATCACACTGACTGTAAATGGCATCAATTCCCCAATAAAAAGACATAAAGTGGCAAAATGGATTAAAAACCAGAATCCATCCATCAGCTGCTTAAAAGAAACACACTTTACAAGTAAAGATAGTAACAAACTCAAGGAAAAGGGCTGGAGCAAAGTAATTCATGTTAAGTAGCAAATGTGAAGTAGTATTTCACTATAGCTTTTATTTGTATTTCCTTAATGAATAGTTATATTATGATAATGATGACTGATATTCATGTGTTTATTGGTCATATAAAAATCTTTGGAGATTCATTATCTATTTTAGTCTTTTACCTATTTCTAAATTACATTGTTTGCTTTTATTGTTGCTAACTTCTAGGATTTCTATTTGGAATATTAATATACCTTCAGATATAGCACTTGGAAATATTTTATCCCATTCTATCAGTAACTTTTAATTCTGTTTACATTGTCTTTGGATATACAATATTTTTCTATTATTCATAAAATTTATTCTTTTGTTGCCTGTGCCTTTGGAATCATATCCAAGAAATCACTGCCAATTTCAATGTTGTGAAGTTTTATGGCCCAGGCTTTCTTCTAAAAGTTTATAGTCTTAAGATTACATTTAGGTCTTTTATCTATTCTGAGTTATTATTTGTGTATGGTGTTAGGTAAGGGCCCAATTTTATTCTTTTTCATGCAGTTATTATTTTTCAACAATATTTAGTGAAAGGATTATTATTTCCTTCACCAAATGTTCTTGGAAACCTTGTCAAAAATAACTTGACCATATATGGAAGAAAAAAAAACATATTAAAGTTAATCAGGAAACCAAGCATGAGAAGGACGGAGGGTGAGGAAAGGGTTATGGATGGGGTAGGGGCTGATTGGGTGATGTGTGCGTGTATATCTCCACAAGTTTTTATCCCATTAAGATGTATGACTACAATGCACCAATAAAAATTTATTTAACAAAAAATTTACAGACCAATATCCTTGATAAACATAGATGCAAAATTCTAAACAAAATACTAGCTATATGCCTTCAAAACCATATCAAGAAAATTGTACACCACAACCAAGTTGGTTTCATCCCAGAAAAGCAAGGCTGGTTCAACATATGCAAATCAATACACATTATTCACCAAATAATTAAAACTAAGAACAAAACCACATGATAATATCAACAGATGCTGAAAAAGCATTTGAAAAAATCCAAAACCCATTCATTTTAAAAAAAACACTGCAAAAAAACTGGAATAGAAGGAATTTATTTCAACATCATTAAGGCAACATACAATAAAACCAAAGCCAACATCATACTGAATGGGAAAAAATGCAAGAATTTTCTCTAAAATTAGGAACAAGACAAGGATGCTCACTATCACCACTCCTTTTCAATATAGTCCTTGAGATTCTTGCCATAGAAATAAAACAAAAGAAGAAAATCAAAGAAATTCAAATAGAGAGAAATTAAACTATCTTTATTTTCAGATGACATAATTCTTTATCTAGAACACCCAAAGAACTCAACCAAATAACTAATAGAGCTGATTAACTAATTCAGCAAAGTTGCAGGATACAAAATATATCCAAAGAAATCAGTTGCTTTTCTATATGCCAACAATAAATCCACAACAAAAAATAAGGAAAACAATTCCATTCACTATATCCTCAAAACCAATAAAATACCTAGGAATAATCCTAACCAAAGATGTAAAAGACCCTGCAATGAAAAGTATAAAATATTAAAGAAATAAATTGAAGAAGACCTTAGAAGATGAAAACATCTTCCTTGCTCATGGATAGGCAGAATAAATATCATCAAAATGGCCTATATGCCAAAAATGATCTATAGATTCAATGCAATTCCTAATAAAATAACAATGACATTCTTCATAGACCTAGAAAAATTAGTCATAAATTTTATGTGGAGAAAGAAAAGACCCAGAATAGCCAAAGAAATTCTCATCAATAAGAACCATGCAGGAGGCATCAATATCCCAGCATTCAAATTATACTATAGAGCAATAGTAGTAAAAAATGACATGGTATTGACACAACAACAGGCATACAGATGAGGGGAACAGAATAGAAGATACAGAAACAAACCCACACACCTATGGTCAATTGATTTTTGACAAAGGTGCCAAACTCATATGCTGGATAAAAGACAACCTTTTCAACAAATGGTACTAGGAGAACTGGCTATTCATGTGTAGAAAGATTAAACTAAATCCTTACCTCTCACCATGCACAGGAATCAACTTGAGATGGATCAAAGATGTAGAAATTAGACCAGAGACTGACATTATTAGAGGAGGGGATAGGCTCAACACAATACATAGGCACAGGGAGTAACTGTGCCTATGTATTGTAACTGTGAGGAAAGAGGAACACTTTTACACTGTTGGTGGGAGTGCAAACTAGTTCAGCCACTATGGAGATCACTATGGAGATTCCTTAGAAAAGTGGGAATGGATCCACAATATGATCCAGCTATACCACTCTTGGGTATCTTTTCAAAGGCATTGAAGTCAGAGAACTACAGTAATATATGCATGCCCATGTTCATAGCAGTACAATTTGTAATAACCAAAATATGTAACCAACCTAGGTCTCCATCAACAGATGAATGGATTGCAAACTTATGGGAAATACACACAATGGAATTCTACTCCACAATAAAGAACAAAATCATGTCATTCGCAAGAAGATGGAAAGACCTGAAGAACATTATGTTAAGTGAGATCAGCCAACCACAGAAAGAGAAGGAACATATATTTTCTCTAATATGCCCAAATGAGAGAGTATTAGGAATACCAGAGGGACTCCAGATAATGGAAAGGTAACCTCAGCAAAGCTAGAATGGAAAGATAGGAGAAGAAGAAGGCCGAGGTTGATTAATGGAAGAGCTACATTTGAATATATGTAAAAGTATGATTGTAGCATCATAACCTGGACACTCATTGTGGAGAGGGGGGGAAAGGGAAGTGGGGGAGAGAGGGCACCAAGCCCAGTCTGAATGTATGCCATTTTCAATATGATTCACATAAAAAGTAAAAAAAAATAAAAATTAAGTCCAGGTTAGCTGACACATCAAACCCATAGAACTGTGACTTAACAGATTTGTTTTGATAGTAACCATACATTTCTGGTAATTTCTTCATACAATGAAAGCCAGTGTGGAATTGCATGCCTATAATTCCAGTACTTATAAGGCTGAGACAGGAGGAGCACAAGTTTGACGCAGCCTCAGCAATTTAGTGAGATCTGTTTCAAAATAAAAAATAAAAGGGGCTGGGAGTGTACCTAAGTGGTACAATGTCCCTGGGTTCCATCCCCAACACACACACACACACACACACACACACACACACACACACCCCTAATACAATTTAACAACCTCCTTAAAAAACAAATAAGAAGCCGGGCGTGGTGGCGCACGCTTGTAATCCCCGCGCTTGGGAGGCGGAGACAGGAGGATCGCGCAGGTTCGAAGCCAGCCGTGCTGGCGTAAGAGACCCTGTTTCAAAAATATAAAATAGGTCTGGGAGTGTAGCCCGGAGGAAGAAGGGCTTCCAGGAACCCCAGTACCACCAAAAATAAAAAAATTAAAAAATAAAAAAAAACAAATAAGAAAAGTAACAAGTTCTTTTGGTGTGCTTCTGCAAATAAAATATATTCTAAGGAAATGAATGTGAATCTTTCACTTTAAATGTTATACCTAATTTACCATGTCTCTTTTTAAAAGTGTATATAGCTTTTAGAATTTGTTCCTAGCCTTTGTAACATTTTGTAAAGAAGTAATTGTCCACATTTTTTCTTCAATTTCTTTGAATTAAACTTGAATAAAAATTATTCTGCTTTACCCATTTCATGGTTGTTATGGGCACATTCTTGCTAAGTTTTATTTTGAGGAAAGGAGAGGGAACAGAAAAAACTAAAGTGGAAGACAGGCGTGGTGGTGCATGCTTGTAATCCCCGCACTTAGGAGGCTGAGACAAGAGGATTACACAGGTTCAAAGCCAACCTGAACTACTTAGTGAGGCTCCCAGCAACTTAGTAAGACCCTGTTTCCAAATAAAATATAAAATAGGTATGGGAGTATATCCTGGAGGTAGAAATAACCTGGGTTCCACTCCCAGTAACACACACACACACACACACACACACACACACACACACACACACCAAAAAAACCTAAAATGGGAAAAGAAAAAAATAAAAAAGAAAAGGGAAAGTAAAAGGGGGGGAGTTAATAATGAAGCTGATTTTTCTCTTTCCATAAATGTAGAAGGCAAAGAGAAACACTTTCATATAACCATAATATTTACCTTGGACATTTTTTGTTTTTTAATTGCTAATCTACACAGGATAGCTTTTCAGGTTTGTAAATCTATTCAGTAGTTTTTTGTTTGTTTGTTTGTTTGTTTGTTTGTGGTTTTTTTGCTTTGCTTTGCTTCAAGTATAACTAGCGCTTATCAGATTAACTGATATATGTAAAGACTTTTTAGTTCTTAAGAAAAATAAACTCTTATAATCAGGAGTGTTTTGTTATAAGAATCCTATTATAGATAATGAAGTACTACTCACTTCATGGTCAAAATCTTAGATATAAAAAGTCTCTTTTGTGGCGCACGCTTGTAATCCCCGCACTTGGGAGGCGGAGACAGGAGGATTTCACAGGTTCAAAGCCAGCAGCGCTGGCTTAAGAGACCCTGTTTCCAAATAAAAAAATATAAAACTAGGTCTGGGTGTGTAGCCCAGAGGTAGAAGGGCTTCCAGGAACCTCAGTACCACCAAAAAAAAAAAAAAAATTTAATATGAAGCCGGGCATGGTGGCGCATGCTTGTAATCCCAGCATTCGGGAGGCTGAGACGAGGATCCCGGTTCATGGACAGCCTCAGCTATTTAGTCAGGCCCTCTGCAACTCACTGAGACCGGGTTTCAAAATAAAGAATAAAAATAATAGGGCAGAGGGTGTAGCTCGGAGGTCAAATGCTCCTGGGTTCCATCCCCAGACACACATAAATAAATAAATAAATAAATAAATAAATAAATAAATAAATAAACTAAAAATAAAAGGTCTCTTTTATTTCATATTCTATGTAAATTTTATTTCATTCTCCCTTAAAATCTCAATACCTGAGGATCCACAATGTAATGTTTCTTTTATGCTTTTATAAATCTTTGGGTTAAAACAATTTTAATGTTATAAACAGTTTATGTTTTAATGGAATTCAAATTTTTCTTTAACTTCTCTGATTTTATTTTATTTCCTTTTTTAGTACTGGGGATTGAACCTCGGGTAATCCTACCTATAAGCTATACCCCCAACAATGTTTTATTTTTATTTTGAAACAGGGTCTTAGTAGTTGCTGAAGGTAGCCTCAAACCCTTGCTTCACCTGTCTCAGCCTCCCAAATACTGGGATGACAGGAGTGTGCCACCACACTTGTTAACCGCAGCCTTGTCCCTGGGAAGACTATGTTGCACAGTGACCTTCCTGGGGGAAGGCCTCATGTTTGGAAGCATCACACTGTTTGGGGACTCCTCTAGCTCTGTTCTTTGCTTGGACTTACATTCTCATCCTTGTCTGCCAGAACTAAAGACCTGTGATTCGGAGTTAGGAAGGCTGAGGCATGGCCTGAGATCTGTCTGATGATGATGGCACTAATAGTAGCTATCAGTTATCAACTTAGAGGTGAGGCTGGCTCTGCAGCTATGGAAGAGTCTTTTGTTAAATACTTGCTGAGTGTTACATGAGGAAAGAGTAAAACTTTCTCAACAAGAACCCAAAGGCACAAGAAACTAACAGGCGAATCAATACATGAGATTACATTGAACTGAAGAGCTTCTGTACAGCAAAGGCAACAATCAAGAACCTCAACCAAGGGCCAACGGAGTGGGAGAAGATCTTTGCCAACTACTCCCCCGATAGAAAACTAATATCTAGACTATACAGAGAATTCAAGAAACTCAGCACTAAGAAAACAAATAGCCCAATCAAAAAATGAGCAAGGAAACTAAATAGACACTTCATGAAAGAAGAAATTCAAATAGCCAATAAATACATGAAAAAATGCTCAACATCATTAGCAATCAGAGAGATGCCAATCAAAACTACCCTGAGATTTCACCTACCTCCAACTAAAAACACAATCATTCAAAACACAAACAACAACAAATGCTGGAGAGGATGTGGAGAAGTGGGAACTCAAATACATTATTGGTGGGATTGCAAATTAGTGCAACCACTTTGGAAAACAGTATGGCGGATCCTCAGACAATGGGAACAAACTTACCATATGATCCAGCAATACCACTTCTGAGTATCTACCCAAAAGAATGGAAACCAAACTACCAAACTAAAGCATGTATCTTTGTAGCTGCACAATTCACCATTTCTGAACTATGGAACCAGCCAAGATGTCCATCAAAAGATGAATGTATTACAAAACTACGGGATATGTACACAATGGAATTTTATTCAGCCATAAAGAAAAACACAATTACATCATTTACAGGGAAATGGATGGAACTGAGGGACATTTTGCTAAGTGAGATTAGTCAGTCACAAAAAATAAGAAATTAGATGCTCCCTCTAATATGTGAACGCTAGGGAGAAAATGAGTCATAGGAGGAACTCTAGATGAAGAAGAAGATACTATAGATGAGCAAATAAGGTGACCTAACTGAGGGGATGGGAGGTGGAAGAGGGAAATTCTCTGATGTACATGATGTACTTTAATAAACATATCAGTATCAGCCACTTAAGCCAAACATGAGAGGGAGGGAGTGGGATGGAATGGGTAAGAACTGGGTAAGGGCTAATTGGGTGATGTGTGCATATATGCCTCCACCATCTTGCATCCCATTAAGATGTATGAATACAATTCACCAATAAAAAAAAATTTTAAAGAAAGAGTTTTAAGGAAGAATAGATTTTCAGTGCTAATTAGAATGGCTTCTTTGATAAGGACTTTGCATATATAATACAAATGATGTGTTGGCTCACAGGAATATAACATTTTATCTTCCCTAGGGGCAGTGTTTCAGTATTCACTATTTAGTGCTTGTGGTGATAGAACATAACTGACAAATGATGATAGTCAACTTAAGTCTGTGCTGTATTTATTCCTAAAAATTGGTAAAAAAAAAATGTTAACACTTTTCTAAACAATATATTTTCCATGATTCATTCTTCTCACTAATTATTCCAAAACAATAAATTTCAGAACCCAAAGGCTCTATTAGAAAATATATCTATATCCTTCAGAAAGCTAAATTCCATGCTGTATAGTATAATATTTTGTCCAACTCTGGAAGTATTCAGAGAAGCCAGTAATTCTGCATATATAGTGATAATCAAGAGGGAGCCCAGGATAGTAGTTAATCTAAGCTGTGTAAGGCTCAGGAGGCAGCCAGTACAGAGAGGAGCTAACAAAGCCCATGAGGTATGTACAGTACACCCATATAACTTTCTATACTACCAGACAAGCTCCTAAAGGTCGGAGGATGTGTTCACTTTTTATCAGCAGTAAAGGCTAAGAGAGTATATATTAAATAATTTTAATTATTTGCTAAATAAATGTATATAAGACATGGTAAATGTATAAATATACCAACAAGAATGAACCATCTGAGTTAAAAGAGCCTCCTGAGTCAAAAGAGCCACATTAAAAGTATGTTTAATACTTTCCCTGCTTTGGTTGTCATGGAAACAAAGTATTTGGTAATTAATCAAGTCAAGCTGGTGATTTAATAAATTCCAGTATTGGTCATACAAATATTGCTAAATTACATTGTCAGCCAATCATCATAAAAGTTAAAACAATGGCACAGAGAAAGATTCTAAATGGTCTCAATGTGAAATGATCAAGTAACATGTAAAGGTATATAAATATTTTTTCTATTATCACACACACATTTATAGTATTTATACAGGTAATCTCTCCAATATCTAGTTCCTCTATTCAGTTTTGTGCAATTATAGTTATTCTAATATTTAGATAATTTTAAAATCTAAGCAATAATTTGAAACTGGTTAGTCATTTTTACTCTAACTTAAGTACAGATTAACTGACCACTAAGGTTGATTAATAAATTTGAATACATCCTAGTTTGTATTAATCAAATTTGTTCTGTTAAGGTATTAATTTAGTGCTTTCTGTGGGAAATTTTAACATATATTTCTAACATTTGAATATTCAACAATTTATGTTTACAAAAGAAAACAAAGAAATGTTTTGAAAAATGTATTAAATTCTTAAGATAATTTTTTATTGGATCAAGTTTTTTTAATATTTTTCTTCATTTTCATTTTGTATCTCTTTGTTGGATAGAATACTAACACTTAGCAAGTTTTAGAAAAATCTCATTAAAATTATTTGTATAATAATCATAAGTGACTTTTAAATTCAAAATTAGGTTTTAAGTGTCTTTCCTCACTTATGAAACAATGTTATGATCACTAGGCCATCTGTTAAGGTGATACAGTTACATTTAGTCCTCAGAGGGTGTTTGGCATTCTCTGTTTTAGCATTCTGTTGGATTACAAGGCCACAAAACAAGTTCACCTTGATCTTTCACATTAAGTCTAAAGTATCAAAAACCAACACCTGTGATGTTTCCATTTAAAGAAAAAAGAGGCAGGAATAAAATGAGAATTTGGGCTTAATTACAATAAAATATCAGAAGTACCAGAGACACAAGTCTCGAAGCTTTATCACTGGAGAAATATGGGAAATAATGCCTCTCCTGAACAAAGCCAAGATCACTGCTCAGCCATCAACAACAGCATCCCACTGCTGCAGGGTAGCCTCCCCACCCTGACCTTATCTGGAAAGATCCGGGTGACAGTGACTTTCTTCCTTTTCCTACTCTCCACCACTTTTAATACTTCTTTCTTGTTGAAACTTCAGAGATGGACTCAGAAGGAGAAAGGGAAAAAGCTCTCGAGAATGAAGGTGCTTTTAAAACATTTGACCTTAGCCAACTTGTTGGAGACTCTGATTGTCATGCCACTGGATGGGATGTGGAACATTACAGTCCAATGGTATGGTGGAGAGTTCCTCTGCAAAGTCCTCAGCTATCTGAAGCTTTTCTCCATGTATGCCCCAGCCTTCATGATGGTGGTGATCAGCCTGGACCGTTCTCTCGCCATCACCAGGCCCCTGGCTGTGCAAAGCAACAGCAGGCTCGAGCAGTCCATGATTGTCCTGGCCTGGATCCTCAGTAGTGTTTTAGCTGGACCACAGGTAAGCCATTATTTGTGAGCTTGTATTAATATGGTAATCACAGATTTCCTATCTAAACTTGAGTAAAGATTTTGTTAAAGGCAGTATGCACTGTATTACCTTTAAGAATTGAGGGATTGTAGAGGTTAATCCCTAACTCTGTTCTGTTCCCTCTAGCAAATTTCTTAACCTCCCTAGGTTTCTGTTCATTTATTTATAAAATGAGAGTAATGTCTGCTTTATGTTCTTTTGTGATAATTAAATAATGTATTGAGTAGAATAACTTCTGGTACATAGTAAGTGCTCTCCAAATGGTACCTATAGTAAAACCTACCTCACCTCCCCCACGCCTTCCTCACTATGTTGCCCAGGCTGGCCTTGATCCTCCTGCCTTAACTCCCCCAGTGGCTAGGATTAAAGGCAGTTACCCCTGGTAGTAAATTTCTTATTTCTCCTTTTCCTCTAGTTGGCATGCATTTAATAATTGAGAAAAATTAGGAACTGTGAAATTTGCATAGGTAGATAAACTTTTCTTAGATGAGATTTATTAAGTGAAAACTAAGGCTTTTATTATTGCAATTGAGGGAAATTATGTTGATTAGTATGTTGTTTTGTAGTTTGGGTTAGATAGGATTGATGAAGAGAGAAAATGGAAAATCTTGGACTTTTAGAGAACTCAAACATTTCCCTAAGATTGGCTTGAATTATGCTGGAGGTAGGTTATTGGTAAAGTTTTATAACCTTTTCCCAGGGAAGACAGATGTACCTCCAGATCACCTTCATCAGAGACAGCCTGGCTAACTGACCTGCAGAATCTGCTTTTTCTACAATTAAATCCCTCAATAAAAGAATAATTTCTTAAAAATAACAAAGATCTTTTCATAACAGATGAATAAGTTCTCTATTCTTGCAAATGCACTGTATGGTAAATCCAGGGTACAAAAATGTATTAAGAAGTAAGAGTTCCCTAGGATCCTCCAAAACCTTGCCTCTAAGAATGGAAAAATAACAATCCATTCTAACCTGGCTAGATGGTTTTGAAAACTATCAAGCAGAATTTGCTGAATATTACACGATATTAAGTAATTTTTCCACAAATTCCTCACTTAATTTTTCTTGGGAAAAACATACTAACTGAATTAGTGTGTGTTTCATGGAAGAAAAAATATAAAAACTTTTATCTCCTTGGATAAAAGTATAACTATCCTCACAGTGATTGAATATAGAAGATTAAGTTTCACAAATATGTCACATGAAATGAAGTTATTTAGCTAAGGTTTATGATCTTAAAATATCTATTTTCTTTCTTTAAAGAATGGGTGCTATGTATTGGTACTATAAGATACTATGATTATTCTTGCCACTAAGATAAACATTTCTACATGGTGGAGACTGTTGTGTTGAACTTAATTCATTTTTAGAGTACCTGAAAAGATATCAATCAAAATTAAAAATTAAAAATGTTTGGATACATTATGTACAATTATATGTTTTCACATATCAATTAAAAATAAGTCGAACAAAAAAATTTTAAAGACTTAACATTAAAGGGCTGGAGGTAGCTCAGTATACAGTGTCTGCCTGGAGCACATATAAAAACCTAAGTCCAATCCCCACTGCCAGGGGAAAAGATAGTTGAGATATTTTTTAAATTTAGATAAATAAATGCATAGTAGTTTTATATTGTAAGACATTGGTAGCCATAAAAACCATCTGAAATTAATGTGGGAGCCTCACAGACTTTTTGAGTTTTGTATAAAGAGTAAATAGCATTTAAATTTTTACTTTTAATTGGCAAATAATAATTGTACACATTTATGGTGTGCCATGTGATGTTTCCGGACATCACATTTTGTAGTAATCAAATCAGGGTAATTAGCATAACCTTCACCTCAGACAAAAGTGATTTTCTTTAAACAAAAATATTTTAACAAGCCAGGCATGGGGGCGCATGCTTCTAATCCCAGCATTTGGGAGGCTGAGACCAGAGGATCGCGGTTGGCGGACAGCCTCAGCTACTTAGGCCCTCTGCAACGTAGTGAAACCCTATTTCAAAATAAAAGAATAAAAAATAGGGCAGAGGGTGTAGCTCGGAGGTCAAATGCCCCTGGGTTCCATCCTCAAACCCGCAAATATATATATATATATATATATATATATATATATATATATATATATATATATATTTTTTTTTTTTTTTTTAACAAAATATATGTAGGGCCAGAGTGAGACAAAGAATCTTTTCAAGGTATCTGGAAATTAAGTGATTAAATTTAGAAGTATGAATGGAATTGATATTAAGGCATTTAAAGCAAAAAACAAAGCATGGCAACTAACTGGTTCTATTTAGTAGTACAGCAGAGGAAAATAAAGCTCCAATTTTTCTTAGCCAAATATTTGAAGAGTAAAACCACTGAATTAGCTGGGCGTGGTGGCACATGCTTATAATCCCAGTGCTTGGGAAGTTTAGACAGGAGGGATCACACAGATTTGAAGCCAGCCTCAGCTACTTAGTGAGGCTCTCAGCAACTTAGTGAGACCCTGTTTTCAAATAAAGTATTAAATAGGTCTGGGAGTGTAGCCAGAGGTAGAAAACCCTCTGGGTTCCACCCTCAGTAACACACACACACACACACACACACACACACACACACACACACACACTGAAGTAGTCAGGTTGAAAAGTGTTTGCCTATATGAAGGAAAAGGAAAAGGCCATGAAAAGAGGTACACACACTGACATTAGAACATGACTGTTGACAATGTAAGGCTTTTGTATAAGTACAACTATCATGAAACAGTAATTTGAGATACTGATATAGATAAAAATGCAAAATGAAGTAGAAATGGGTGAATTTATGAAAATAACTACATGATATACCCACAGTTACATTATCCTTGAAAAAGCTCTCCAAGAAGTTCTACATAAAACACTGAACTTTAATTCTATTACTTTCATCTAAATATAGCTCAGCAATATTATAATTTCAAATACTATACTTATCTATATTGGTTTAGCAAAAAGGAATTTCATGTCATAGTCTGTCCTCAAATACATCATTCTACCAGAGAGATTTATGTGAATATCAACCACAAAAAAATTATGGTACTATTTTATTTTGTAAAACAAATGACTCATCCTTACTTTCAACACCACCCTAAATTTATAAATCACTTTGTTCATGTTTCCTGAAAAACTTCACATGAGTAACTATGGGGGGTATTACCAAGGCCCCACACACACTAGACAAGTGCTCTACCATTGAACTACATCCACACCCAGCCCTCTATTTATTTTTATTTTGAAACAGGTCTCAATAAGCTACCAGGCTATCCTTGAATTAGAATCCTTCAGCCTTAGCCTCCCAAGTAACCAGGATTACAGGGCTGGGCCATCACATCCCACAAGTAATCTTATTCTATGAGGTAAACAGAAGTCATATTGTTATCTCAATTTCACATACAAAAGAACTAAGCTCGAACCTTTGAAATCATTAGTGTTTTATACCTCTGGGCCAATAACTCAAATTAAGAAATACATATTACATCAAGACCTAGTCTGCCTATTTCATTCATACATAAATAACTGAGAAAAAGTTTTCACAACATAAATATTCTGTTATATTTCTTTATTATTGTTGATTGCAACCTTGAAGGACACATCTTGAGGGTAAAAAACACTGAAAAGAATTCATTGGTTGGACATGGTGGTACATTCCTGTAATCCTAATACTTGGGAAGCTGAGATAGGAAGTTGATAGGTACAAGGTTAGCCTCAGCAACCTAGCAAGGCCCTAAGCAATTTAATGAGACCCTGTTTCAAAATACAATTTTTAATAAAAAGGGATAAAGGTATATCTTGGAGGCAGAATGCCAGAAATTCAATTTTCAATTAAAAAAGATTAAAAATGATTCATTGGTGTTCACAATGTCACTGAGACTATGGGATTCAACTTTATATTAAGTCCAGTTTTTTTCTTATTACAGTTTTCTGATATCTCTCTGAATTAAAGATGTTTAATTTCTGTGACTAACATAATGTGTTTTGAAGAATACACCAGATACAACTTTTTGTTTTTAGACTGTGACACATAGGATGTCTCATGCTTCGCCACACTTTATGGATAAGCCCATTTACAAAGTCACATCCTGTTGTGGCCAACTGACATCAAAAGGGTGACTTTAATCTTCGCTTTGTGGAGCATTTGTTGGCTGTTTGTTATCTGAGTAATTCAAACCTTAGTTTTTAAAAAAAACAAATAAGTTATCACACTCAAGCCCAGAAATCTATAAGTTTATGATATTTTGCTAGAGCTCAGAATGATTGGTATTTATTTATTTATTTATTTATTTATTTATTTATTTATTTGGTGGTACTGGGAGTGGAACCCAGGAGCTTTCTACCTCCGGGCTACACTCCCAGACCTATTTTATATTTTATTTGGAAACAGGGTCTCACTAAGTTGTTGAGAGCCTCACTAAGTAGCTGAGGCTGACTTCGAACCTGTGTGATCCTCCTGTCTCAGCCTCCCAAGCACAGGGATTACAAGCATGCACCACCACGCCCAGCAGAATGATTGGTTTTTAAATTGACTATCTTGGTTTTCTAGTTTCCTGATTACTAACCTCAGAAGCTAAGTTCTACAGTGGTGTTGGAATATGTTCTATGTGGAGCCTCAGTAAGCTAAATAAACATAAGTGGAGCCTTTCTTTCAAATAGATATCAGGAAGGACCAGGGAGGACCACTTCTCTTCTTGTAGGAGTTTGCTAGCCTTAAGTCACAGTCCCTCTGAAGACCTTCCATCTCCCTGCAACAAAGTTTGAAAGTTAATGAGATCATATAAATGGCATATGTGTTAGATTTAAACAGAATTGCATCCAAACCTCAATACTATCTCTTACCAGCTATGTGACTCTGAGAAAATTGCTTAATTAACTAAGTTTAAAAGAGTAATGGTAAAGAATAAATTATGAGAGATATAAAATAATCCAGTACCAGATTTTATACTTTAATTTTAAGCATGAGGTTAATATTCACTTTCTTCTTCTCTTCCTTTCTTCCTCCTTTACTTTTCTTCCTTTCATAATAGGGTTTTTGAAGTCAGGAAAGAAAAAATACAGAAATATGAGTATTAAAATGATTAATTCTTTAAGAAACAGCAAAAAGGCTTATGTAAAGATAGATCTCATCCTGGTATGGTGGCATATGCTTGAAATCCCAGTACTTGGGAGGTTGAGATAGGAGGATCCCAGGTTCAAGAACAAGAGCAAGAAGTGAGACTCATCAATCTAGTGACACTCTGTTTCAAAATTAAAAAAAAAATAGGGCTGGGGGTATATCTTGGAGGCAAAATTCCTTTGACTTAAATCACCAGCACCACATAAAAAGAAAGAAGGAAGGAAGAAAGGAAAAAAGGCGGGAGGGAGAGGTCTCTTTAAATTTTTCAAAATTATAGTTTATAGGCCAGGTGTAGTGGCGCACGCTTGTAATCCTGGCGCTTGGGGGGCAAAGACAGGAGGATCACGCAGGTTCGAAGCCAGACTCGCTGGCTTAAGAGACTCTGTTTCCAAATAAAAGTATAAAATAGGTCTGGGAGTGTAGCCCGGAGGTAGAATGGTTTCCAGGAACCCCAGTAACACTCCCCCAAAAACTATAGCTTATATTCTGACTGATCAGTAAATTTGGCCAAACTATTCTCTGGACACAAAACTATATACCAGAGCATACTAATTCAAGTGTTGGAGGTATTATTTCCAAAAGTAAGTTAGGAATAAAGAAAATGAAGAAAGGGGAGGAGGACGAAAGGAGAGGGGGTGGAATGGGATGGGGAGAGGAAGGAAGGGCGGGGGAAGAAAAAGCAACAAACATATGCTCTGGGAGTAACTTTGATTTAATCCTATCTGTGGTTATACTGGTAACTTTGAATTAAGGAAAAAATATTTCCTAAATCATGTGTTTCCATACCTAATTAAATACCATGTTTTTTTAATGAGAGTCATCAAAGACCACAAAAATTCCAGAGTAGCAGATTATTTTCAGAAACAGTCCATATCCCTAGCTTATCTTTGTTAATATGGAACATTACATATTGACAGCTTTTAAATTCTATTAATTAATTCAAGCCTGTAGGCAAGAAATATGAGTCACTCCTTTGTCTTTGGTATAAAGAAGTGTGGTCTGAAGATGTGTAGAGACTTGCCTTAACATTTAAGAGAATTCACTGGTGTAAAATGTACTTCTGAACTTGGTTAATTCAATAAATTCAGTTTAAATTAAATAAATACTTATTTCATATTTGAAATATTCCAAGCACCCTGCCATATTATAGTAATATGCTATCATCAGAAATAATAATACTGAGGATGATAAATAATATTTAAAGACACAAATATGTGCCAGTAATTGTGCTAATTGTCTTTACATGCAGTATTTTATGAATGCTTCTAACAAATTTATAAATTATGTACAACTATGTTCCTTGGTTTATGTATTAATAAACTAAGCCTATAAATATTACATAGGATGCCCATGAGTACTGTCTAATGAGTGGAATGTCAGCATATCCAGTTAACTCTATAGAGGAGAGAGACATCCTCTCAAGCCCCTTAGTTCTTATGTGGACTCTTTGGTTGAATTTAGGAACTCAATAAATAAAAGATATTTTTAAATTTTAATTGTTTTTAGTAAAGATATTTTTTAATTATTGGTGCATTGTAGTCTTACATCTTAATGGGATAAAAGACTTGTGGAGACATACATGCTCACATCACCCAGTTCGCCCTTACCCAATCCCCACCCGATTCCCTCCCTATTCCTTCTTCCAGTGCTTGGCTTAGTGATTGACTTTGATATGTTTAAGTACATCATGTGCTTTAGAAATTTTTCCTCTTTCCCCTTCCCATCCCCTCAGTTAGGTTCTTTATTTCCTCCTCTATAGGATCTCCTTCTTCATCTAGAGTTGGATGTTTAACAAGAGAGAAGTGTAAATTTTTTGTTATATTTACACATATATTAGATTTTCACAAGACAGTGAAGATCAAAGAGATGACCAACATATAATAATCTGTGTGTTGGTGTGTGTGTGTGTGTGTGTGTGTGTGTGTGTGTGTGTGTGTCGTATTGGGTATTGAACCCAGGGGGATTCTACCTGAGTTACATCCCCTGCCCTATATTTTTATTCCTTATTTTGAAACAGGGATCACTAAGTTGTGGTGGAGGGCCTCAGTAGTTGAGGCTGGCTGAGAACCTATAATCCTCCTGTCTCAGCCTCCCAAGTACTGGGATTACAAGTGTGCACCATCACGCCTGGCTATGACTGGTTTTTCTAGGTCTATGAAGAGACATTGGATTTTGATAGGAATTGCATTGATTCTGTAGGTCACTTTGGTAGAATAGCCATTTTGATAACACTTATTCTGCCTATACAAGATCCAGAAAGATCTATCTTCTAAGATCTTCGATTTCTTTCTTTAGTGTTTTATAATTTTCACTGTAGGGGTCTTTTACCTCCTTGGTTTGTATATTAAGTTTCATTAGCAGTGTCTGGTGACCAAGGCTATTTTCATATCCTGTCATTTGAAGAACATCCATATCAGCCGGGCGTGGTGGCGCACGCTTGTAATCCCAAAACTTGGGAGGTTGAGATAGGAGGACTGCACAGATTCGAAGCCAGCCTCAGCTACTTAATGAGGCTCTCAGCAACTTAGTTTCCAAATAAAGTATAAAAATAAATCTGGGAGTATACCCTGGAGGTAGAAAAGCCCCTGGGTTCCACCCCCAGTACCACAAAAAAAAATGAAGAATATCCATATCAAAAGAATCTTTATGTCTTGCTGCATGTAGGGAACACAAGCCAACTGGTCCTTTATGAAGTTATAGGTCTTGAAGTATTTTTAGCTTGAAATAATTAATATAACAATTTAGCATATTTAGCTTTCATTCCTCCAACTCCATATTGAGAGCTTTTTTAAAATTTTTGTATTAGTGCATATGTATATCTTCATGGAGTACAAGATGGTAGAGACATACACAACTGCCACACTTCTCTATTATGTGATATTAGCTATTTACTTTTTTCCTGTAGGAGGTTAGGGAAGGAAAAGCATATGGCAAGATTAGGAGGTTAAAAATACACTTTTTTGAGAAATAAATACACATGGATATACATACACAAATTGTATGCCTTACATTTTTATCATAATAATAATGGTTAAATTTTATATAATGCTAAATGTGTGCAGGTACTTTTCCAAATGCTTTGTATATAATAACTCATTTGATTGTCATTACCCTAGCGGTAGATACTATTATTATCCCTTTTTTAGAGGTGAAGAAACTGAAGCACACCATATAAAAATAATTACCTCGGAAGAATTAGGCAATGGTACAGTTCGTATGAGTAAGGTAAGGGTTAAAGATAATATTCTAAGAAAAGTAACATCCGCAATTGCCTGTGGAGAAAGAAAACAGAATGTTCTTGTTTATGGCAAAATGAAGTAAACACTGATAAGAACTAGAGTCAAGGATAAGTGAGGAAAACCATACAGAAATTGAAGAAATATAATCCAAGGACAAAGGAACCACTGAAAGCAAAGTGGATCCCTATATCAATCATTCAAATCAACATGGCCTTGGAACACAACATAAACTGAACTAAGACTAAAACAAATCACTTTATGGGCAAGTAAAAATCTGAAATGCCATATACTTCACTGTATTTGTCTTTTAAAACTTATCAGTCTATCTTTTATTACAAGCTCAAATACATTCTATAATATCTACTACCAAATATTAAATTTCCTGGTAGACAGATTTATCTGGCTCATATTTTATGACAGAAAGCACCCAGTACAGGAAAAAAATTTTTCCTAAATAAAGATGTTAGCCAGTACCTCAAATCATAATAGGTAATATATTAAGATAAAAATTTGCCGGGCGTGGTGGCGCACGCTTGTAATCCCAGCATTCAGGAAGCTGAGACTGGAGGATTGCAGTTCATGGACAGCCTCAGCTACTTAGTGAGGCCCTATACAACTTAGTGAGACCCTGTCTCAAAATAAAGAATAAAAAATAGGACAGGGAGTGTAGCTCGGAGGTCGAATGTCCCTGGGTTCCGTCCCCAAACCCGCAAAAAAAAAAAAAAAAAAAAAAAAAAAAGATAAAAATTTAGTCCAGTGGAGAGCGTAAAATCAAATTCAGGTCATCTGATTCCAAATTTAATTTGGGGAAGTAAGCAGGGAAGTAGTTAAACCTTAGAGAAGTGTAAGATTCTTAGGTTCTATGTGAACTAAACATTCCAAAGACTTCAACTAACACATCTGTTGGGTTGAATTCAGTACTAAACTGTAAATAAAGTCAAGCTGGAAATAATTGTGAACAACTGAAAAGCCTCACTTCATAATGTGGGAAAAAGTTGGTCCAGATCATAAGATTAAATTAGCTGAGGGTACTTGAGTTTCTTGACTTGAAGATGATACTATGATCATTCATCGCCCTCTAGTGGAATAATTTAAAATTATTTCCCCTTTGAATAAAAATGAAACTGAAAATCAGCTTTTTTTTTATTGTAAAGCATATTTTAGGCTTTATTTATTCATTTGTTTTTGTACTGAGAATTAAACCCAGTGGTAATCTATTTCCAAACTACACTTTAAGTAAAATTTTTTGGTTTGTTTTTGTTTTTTATATAGTTTTTATTGGTGCATTATTATTTTACATAATTATATACATCATGTTGACAATGACATATGACACATATAATGTTATAATGATACAGTATACTTGGTTTCACCCCTTCCTCCCCATTTTACTCCATCCCTATACTGAGTTTCAAGGTTAACAATGTTATATTCACATGCATATACATAGTCACAAATAACATATCCACTAATGAACCTCAGTCTTCTTTTTTCCTTCCCCTTGCTCCCCAGCTCCACTGAGGATCTCTATTATCTGAAGTACCTTTGGTATCTCAAATACTCCATAGCTTGAACATAATAGATAAAACATATGTCCCTTCTCTTTCTGTGTTTGGCTAATCTCACCTAACATAATTTCTTCAGGTATTTCCATCTTCTTAAAAATGAAGATTTCTTAGAAAACTGGGACTGGATCCATCATATGATCCAGCTATACCACTACTGGGTATCTTTCCAAAGGGAAACAAGAGAACTACAGGAACATATGCATACCATGTTCATAGCAGCACAATTTGTAATAGCCAAACTATGAAACCAACCTAGATGTCCATCACCTGATGAACAGATTACAAAATTATGATAAATACACACAATAGAATTGTTTTATACATATTTTCTCTAGGTTTCTGAAAGTCTAGCTACATTATTGAGGGTGTCCTCAAACCTGCTATCCTTCTGTCTCAGCCTTCCAAGTACTGACATCATAGATGTGAACCAGTATGCCTGGCTTTTTCAATGTTTTTTTGTTTTAGTTGTGTGTGTGTGTGTGTGTGTGTGTGTGTGTGTGTGTGTGTGTGTGTGTATGTGTGTGTGTGTGTACTGGGAATGGAACCCTTCTACCTCTGGGCTACACTCGCAGACCTATTTTATATTTTATTTGGAAACAGGGTCTCTTAAGCCAGCAAGACTGGCTTCGAACCTGTGTGGTCCTCCTGTCTCCGCCTCCCAAGTGTGGGGATTACAAGCATGTGCCACCATGCCCGGCAATTTTTTAAAGTTTTGAATGCACAAATTTAACTTTTTAATTTCTGCTCATATTAATTATGATTAGAAAAGAGTATGATGCTGAGAAGATCCCTAATTTTTAAGACTCGTGGTTTCAGCTCTACTACTGACTTTTAGGAGAGAAATGCTAACAGAAAACCTGTTAGCATTAGTATGCTTCAAATTTTGTTTCCTCTTTCTAAATGACAAATTTAACCATTTCACCACTGGGGTGTTGAGATAATTTTTTCCAAAACATTTTGGAACCTTGAATTTGAAAACTTCATGGACAGGAAAATGGTTTTATACAACCATGGCCTTAATGTTTTTTCCCCTTGGAGAAATTACCAAATTATTATCCTTTCGTCAAGAACTAAATATATTCTTTTGTATTTCCCAAGCATGGTCCCTGTGGACAAGGACAATTGAACATAGTTAAAAGGAAGCAGCTTTTAATTTATTTTCAGTTGGCAACCAAAACAATGGGTTCTTTCCCTTAGTTATTTTTATTTAATCTATGAGGCTGATGGCTCCCCAGTGAGAGGATAATATGAATTCAGTAATCAGAACATTATTTTAACATTCCTTACACACTATATTAGGTTAGTACCTAATATTTCCTCCTGTCAGGCTGAAGACAGAATAAAGAAGTCTTCTGCAGTATTATTTTAAGCACTGGTTGTTTATTCAGATATATCAGAGGCTCTAAGATGATCTGAAAATACAATCTACCAGATAACATATGTTCTGGAGGAGCTAAGTGGCATTACCTGGCACTGTGTTGAAGGAAGAGTAATACAAATATGTAATAATATGTTTATTATTTAGGGATAATTGTGTATTATCAAAAAAGTTTTCAGATTAGTATTATCAACTTACAAATGGTAAATGGATTTTCTGAAAAGGAAAGGTGCCTTTTGAACCTCACCTGGCCTTTACTTCACTGATATCATCCCAATTTATCTAAGATGAATTAATTGTATTTTATATATATTTTTATTGAAAATTAATGGTATACATTTAAACTGTACTTGGTGCCCTCTTACCCCACCCCCATTTTCCTGTCCATGAAGTTTTCAAATTCAAGGTTCCAAGTCAATAAATGTCATTCACCATACAAACAGAAGTAAAGACAAAAATCATGTGATTTTTGTCATGACATCTGTCAAAATTCAACAGCCATTCATGTTAAAAACACTGAAAATTTTGGGGAAAAAAGTAACTTATCCTTCTTTATAATATATATTAAACCCAAAGCCAACAACATACTAAGTAGGGGAAAACTGAAAACATGTTCCCTGAAATCAAGAACTACACAAGGATGCTATCACGATTCCTATTCAATATAGTACCAGAGCAGTAGGTAAAATAAAGAAATTAAAAAGATAAAAAAAGAGAAAAACATCAAAATTATCTGTTACATGATCCTTATACTTAGAATTTCAAAAAAACTCAACCAGAAGACTTCTAGAGCTGATAAACAAACTAATCAAAGTAGCCAAATACAAAATCAACTTCAAAAATCAACAGTGCTGCTGGGTGAGGTGGCACACACTTGTAATCCCCGCTTGGGAGGCAGAGACAGGAGGATCGTGCAGGTTCGAAGCCAGCAGTGCTGGCTTAAGAGACCTGTTTCCAAAAATAAAAATAGGTCTGGGAGTGTAACCCAGAGGTAGAAGGGCTTCTAGAAACCCCAGTACCATAAAAAAAATCAATAGTGCTTATATACACCAATAATGAATATGCTGAAAAGGAAACCTACAAAACACTTCCATTTGCAATAGCCTTAAAAAACAAACAAAACTAAAACAAGAAAATCTAGAAATAAATCTAACCAAGAAGGAAAAAAACTTCTACAATGAAAATTGTAGACAGCTTAAGAGAGTAACTGAAAAAAACACAGAAGATGGAAAGACCTTCCATGTTCTTAAATAGGTAGAATATATATTGTGAAAATGGCCATACTACCAAAAGCATCTATACTTTCGATGCAATAACTATAAAAAATACCATTATCATTATTCACAGAACTAGAAAAAAAAAAACTCCCAAAATTCATATGGAAAAACAAGAGACCCAGAATAGATCAATCAATTCTGATCTGTAAGAACCATGTAGGAGGTATCACAATTCCATATTTCAAGTTACACTACAAACTTAACCAAGGAGGTAAAAGACCTCTAACAAAAAAATCATAAAACATTGTAAAAAGAAGTTGAAGAAGACCTTAGAAGATGGAAAGATCTTCCATGTTCATGGATAGGCAGAATAAATATCATCAAAATGGCCATACTGCCAAAAGTAATCTACAGATTCAATGCAATACTCATTAAATTACCAATGTCATTCCTTACAGACAAAGAAAAATCATCCTTAAATTCATTTGGAATGAACCGGGCATGGTGGCGCACGCTTGTAATCCCAGCATTTGGTAGGCTGAGACCAGAGAATTGCAGTTCACGAACAGCCTCAGCTACTTAGTGAAGCCCTCCATAACTTAGTGAGACCCAGTTTCAAAATAAATAATAAAAAATAGCTCAGAGGTTGAATGTCCCTGGCTTCTATACCTAAGCCCGCAAGGGGGAAAAATCATTTAGAACAACAAAAAAAAAAAAAAAAAAAAAAAAACAGAATAGCCAAAGTACTTCTCAGCAACAAAAACCAGGCAGGAAGAGCTAGCTGTGGTGGTGCACACTTGTAATCACAACACTTGGAAGGCTGAGACAGGAGGATCACACAGGTTTGAAGCCAGCCTCAGCTACTTAGTGAGGCTCTCAAAAACTTAGTGAGACCCTGTTTCCAAATAAAATATAAAGTAGTCTGGGAGTATAGCCTGGAGGTAGAAAGGGCCTGGGTTCCACCCTCAGTACCACACACACACACAAAAAAAAAAAACAGGCAGGTAGAATCACAATACCTTATTTAAAACTATACTGCAAAGACATAGTAATAAAAACATTGTGGTACTGGCTCAAAAACAGATACATAGACCAGTGGCGCTACATGTAGCTAATTCATTGGAAATTCTGTCAGGCAGTTTGAGCAGACCCCAACATCTCCCCCTTTCTTTTTTTATATATGAGGGCAAAATGCATGGTCTCTGTCTTAGGTTGTCCTTTTTTGAGGATCTTACCTGCCATTGGGTACTCATGCTTGATAGCTGCTCATAAGCCACCCCAGCCCCTGTCTTAGGTTGTCCTCCTCTGAGGATCTTACCCGTCATTAGGTACATGGAGAGCAGAGGAGGGATGTTCATAGTCAGAATGCCAGTCATACTAATTGGGCTCTCTCTCAGTAAGCTTTGATATTGGATTTTTACTTGATGTATTTTATTATTTTTATTTAATTTTTAAAATTTTATTGGTGCATTATATTCTTACATCATATTGGGGTAAAAAGCTTGTGTGTACAGACATGCACACATCACTGACTTAACCCCTACCCAATTCCCATCCCATTCCCTCCCCTTCCCTCCCTCCCTTGCTCGGCTTAGTGGTTGACTTCAGTATGTTTAAGTACATTGTGTGCTTTAGAGATTTTCCTCTTCCCCCCTCCTTTCTCCTCCTTTAGGTTGTCTTGTTTGCTCCTCTATAGGATTTCCTTTTTCATCTAGAGTTCCTCCTATGACCCAATTCTCCCTAACTCTCACATTTTAGGGAAAGCATCTGATTTCTTATTTTTTATGACAGACTAATCTTACTTAGCATAATGTCCTCCAGTTCCATCCATTTCCCTGAAAATGATGTAATTGAGGTTATTTTTTTTTTGTGGCTGAGTAAAATTTCATTGTGTATATATTCCACAGTTTTGTAATCCATCCATCTGTTGATGGACATCTTGGCTGGTTCCATAGTTTGGCTATGGTGAATTGTGCAGCTATGAACATAGATACACATGCATTAGTTTGGTAGTTTGGTTTTTTTTCTTTTGGGTAGATACCCAGAAGTGGTATTGCTGGATCAAATGGTAGATTTGTTCCCATTCTTCTGAGGATTCTCCATACTGTTTTCCAAAGTGGTTGCACTAATTTGCAATCCCACCAACAATGCCTTAGAGTTCCTACTTCTCCACATCCTCACCAGCATCTATTGTTGTTTGTATTTTGAATGATTGCCCTTCTAGTTGGAGTTAGGTGAAATCTCAGGGTAGTTTTGATTTGCATCTCTCTGATTGCCAGTGATGTTGAACATTTTTTCATGCATTTATTGGCTATTTGAATTTCTTCTTTAGTGAAGTGTCTATTTAGTTCACTTGCCCATTTTGTTATTGCATGCTTTATTTTCTTAGTGTTGAGTTTCTTCAGTTCGCTGTATATTCTAGATATTAGTCCTCTATCGGAGGGGTAGGTGGCAAAAATCCTCTCCCATTCTGTTGGCTCTCAATTG